>NC_140972.1:75371861-75466861 GCF_056783735.1 Eptatretus burgeri | reverse complement strand
CCTTTTCTTTTGCTTTGAGTGTATGTGTTGTCGGCGCCGTCTGTGAAGTAAAACTGTATAAGTGTTGCCGTGTGCTCGGTAGTCGGTTAGATCTGCATTGTTGCATTTGCTTTTTGTGTATTATTGTGTTTCTTCTTATTTTACATTTGCTTTTGGTGTAATTGTATATGTGTGCTTTCCGTTCATCGCGAAATAAATGTGCTTCATGTTGAACTGTTTTCCCGTTTCGCTTCGTCTTTTCCTTTATTGAATCTCCATCTTACTTCACGTAAAGGGTTGGTCGTGGGCTAAAACGCCCGATAATTAATCGAACCGTCGAGGCCGACGATAACACCGCTCGGTTATCCCGATAGTACGGAACGGGTCGCTTAAAGTGGCCCATGTCCGAAGTCGACCTGCGGCGAGGTGCGATCGCCCGGTCTACCCTCCGTGTGGGTACTTAGGTAGGTCGAATTTGGCGAGCAACCCTATCCCACGCGGGGGGGCGGTTGGCACGATCGTGGTGAGGCCGAAAGGTCCACCCGTGACTAGTTCCCGGCGTTAGTCCGAGAGGGTCACGACGGGATTGTCCGTCCGGTGGGCGACGTGCCGCGATTCGAGTTACGTGGCCGTTCGCACGCCGGCGGGCGCGAATCCGCAACACTGGTGTCAGGTCGTGCGATATAAACTCATCGCCCTCCTCGCGGCACTGGTATCGGAGAACGGGAAAACGGGCTCTCCTGTCTCCAGCTAAATTCACGGGAATCGGTCCAGGGGTGAGAGGAGCGACCCCCGATTCCCTCCAAATTACGAGCGAGCTAAATTAACCCTTTACGAGAAGCAAGATGGCGTCTCAAGGCGAGCGGGAGCCGGGGGTATTAGAAATGGATGTAGAATGTGTAGAATCCATGGTCCAGGATGGAAACCCCGTGCAGGAAATGTTGGTTGTGCAGGAACACGAACTCGTCCAACTGAACCCAGAGTTCGAAATGGGCGCAGTGGCTGGGGTGGCGGACAAACGGCCCCCACGTGCGAATTCGCCCATGGATCGGACGATGGAAATGTTTGAGGCATTGATGAGGAAAATGGATACAAATATGAACGAAGTGAAAACGAAGATGGATGCGAATACACAGCAAATGAACGAAATGGAAACAAACATGATGGAAGAAATGAAAGGGCTGCGGGGTGAGACGCGGAACATGGGCCGAAGCCTGCAGGCGGGCATGAAGGCCGTAACCGGGGAGCTTAAAATGGCGACGCCACGTGTGGGAGCGAACGAGCTGGGAGGGAGTGCAACGGCTGTCGGGCCCGCGGTGGAGGCGGGTGAAAAAATAATTTGGGGGACGCGTTGGGCGAGGGTCGTGACGGAAAAAGTGACGGTAACCGAGAGGGACAAACTAATAGAGGTGACTGAGTTGGCAGAGACACGGGAGATGGGAACGATAGAGGAGAGACTGCATGATGAAGACGGGGTAAGTGACGCACACACACACGGAGGTAGTGGAGGATAATGAGGGTGAGCTCGCGGACTGGGTAGAGACCCGGTGCGAGCAGCTGGATAGCCTCCTCCAGGAACAAGGGGAGGGAGTATTCCCCCTTGAGGCGAGTCACGACCAGGTGAGTTCGGTCGTGCTTTGCGAGGTTGAGGGGACGAGTGCTGTGGACAGGTGCACGGAGAGCTTGGGGGGTATAGAGGCCCCAGAGACCCTTGTGGGGACACGAATCCCCAGTGTAGTTGTCCCTGTGTGTGTGGTGCAAGGTGTGAGTGCGTCCCCGTGTGTGGAAGCGACCCCGTGTGTGAGTGGTGTGGTGGCGATTGTGCCGGAGTACGTGCTTCCCAGCACGCCGTGTGTAAAAGGGGCACCGCAAGTGGAAGAGGCCGTGTGTGTGGATGAAACAGCCAGTATGGATGAAACACCGCGGTTGAGTGCCCCCGCGTGTGTGAGTGAGGCACGGTGTGTGGATGAGGAACCGCGGGTGAGTGCCCCCGCGTGTGAGTGGTGTGGTTTGTGTGAGGGATATGGCACGAGTGAGTGGAAGGCCGCGAGTGAGGGGAGCCACGTGTGCAAGGGTAATGGCATGCGTGAGTGAACGGCCGAGTGCAAGGGAGACCGTGTGTGTGAGAGAGCGGTATGTAAGGGAGATGTCGGTGGGCATGTGTGAACATGCAGCCGCGTCTCCCGGGGTGAATGTAATGGAATGGAGTGTGAGCGTTGTAACACGCAGGTGTGCGTGGGTCGAATGGCGACGACGGCGACATGTGAGGAAAGGAAGCCGAGTAGCGGCTGTAGTTGTTTCGGGGACCGTGCCGGGTTCGCCCAGCAGCGAGCACGAGGTCCGTGCTGTGCAACGCACGAGGCCCCCACGTGCTCGCTTGCGAGAGTGAAGTCCCGGTCCGGAAACGTACGCGGTGGATTTGCCGATCCCGCGGACGGACAAAGTTTAGGCAGGATTACGGATTTGGACCGGACGGGTTCTCCACGCAATCGTGTGTGTAAAGCTCCAACGGGCAAAGCACATGTGTTCGCGTGGGGAACCCCTCGAGACGTGGGGCTTGTGTTTTTTTATGCGCACGGTGACGTCATGGCTGCACGTGGGGTTGGAATCCGGCAGGAGGGGTATCCCTGCCGGATGGTACCGTCCAAGGAGGGACGAGGTACACGTGCAGCTGCATGACGTCACGGGCAGGTGCAAAGTGCGCGAGCTGTGAGTTGTCGCGCTGGTGCTGCGCATATAAAGAAAAAAAAAAAAAGGAAAAAGCAAGCCTCACTTTCGGGTGCACAGGATTTTTTTTTTTTTATTATTTTTTTTTTTTTTTGTATACCTTGGTCGAGGCTCGTATGAGAGCTAACACACAACTCACAGCAAGGAGGCATGAGACAAGAGGGGCGGGAGTGGAAGGGACAAAACATTGGGGAACAGACACAGGTGAACTGTGGAAGGGAGAGGGATGGGGATGGGACGGGGAACATGGCGAGGGGAAGATGGACATTAAAGGGACTTTCAGGAAGGAAAGCAGGAGAATTGAAGGAAGTGGGCTTGGGTGGATTATCGGGGGTAGAAAAGATCGAGGATTTGGATGGGGGAAGATAAGAGGTGGTGGTGAACAGCTGTTTTGAAAGCCTGGAGGGAAGAATGGGAAAGAATAGAGTGAGGAAGTTTATTCCAAAGGCGGGAAAAAGAGGAATGAAAGAGTGAAGATGAGCAGTGATTCGTGATTTTGGTAGTTTTACCAGAAGGGGGTTGTTGGCGGACCTTGAGCGCCCTGTGGAAATGTGGTTGGGACAAATCACAGAGAGAGCAGGGGGGGCAAGGCTGGAGAGGAGTCGGTAGAAGACAGAAAGACCACCGACCAACCTGCGGTGATTGAGTGAGAGGCCCAAAGACTCAGCTTCATTGCGGGAGATGCCAATGATCTTAAAAGCCCTGGTTTCGACAGCGTGAAGTCGAGAAAGGTGGGAGGCAGGAGCACCAGCCCAGAGGGGAGAGCAGTACTCCATCAGGCTACGGACAAAAGCTTTGTAAGTGGTCAGGAGCTCAAGAGGGCCGAGGAAGGACTTTGCACGACGGAGGATTCCCAGTCGGCGACTGGCTTTTGAGGCAAGGTTGGAAATGTGACTTTCCCAGGAAAGGTCATGGCAGATAGTGAGACCCAGAAGCTTGAAAGAAAAGACTTCTTCCAGAGGATTGTTGAGAAAGTGGATGGGGGGTTTTGTAAACGGTCCTTTCGAAGAGACATAGTGAGAGTGTGAGATTTGTCTGGATTGAAAGACATGTTCCACGTGTTGGACCAGTTTGTGATTTTATCCAGATCTGCAGTGAGCGAAGAAGCTGCTGCTTGCCGGTCTGAGGGATGACAGATGGTACGGCAGAGGGTGGAGTCATCGGCAAAGAGAAATAGAGGATTTTCCAGAGAGTCCGAGAGATCATTGATGAAAACCAGAAAAGAACAGGGCCCAGAACGCTACCTTGAGGAACTCCAGCCTGCACAGGAAGAGGGGATGAAAGAACTCCATTTAGGGCCACACGTTGACTGCGACAGGAGAGGAAGTCTGCGAGCCATGAGTGGAGATGGCCTTGAATACCATGGGAAGAGAGTTTGGTGAGTAGGGCAGGGTGCCAGACTGTGTCAAAAGCACGTGATATGTCCAGGGATACGGCTCGGATTTCCTGTCTGGCATTGAGGACCTCCATCCATTGATGGGAGAGCAGTAGCAGCATATCTAGGGTAGAGTGACCTGGTCTGAAACCAAATTGATGATTGGAAATCAAGCCATTGGAGAAGAGGAAGGATTTCATGTCTGAAGCGATGATGGATTCCATAACCTTGCTGATGATTGGGAGAAGGCTGATTGGTCTATAGTTACAGGGATCTGTTTTTGCACCTTTTTTATGCAGGGCAGTGATGTTAGCAGATTTCCAAGCAGATGGCAGATGACCTTGGGAAAATGAGAGGGTGAATAGAACAGAGAGAGGGTGAGCAAGAGCAGAAGAGCAGGCTTTGAGGACACGTGGGCTGATGCCGTCTGGACCGGTTGCAGAATCTGACTCGAGGTTTGAAAGCAAACACTGGTGTCAGGATTCCTGGGCAACGGGTGGAAGACCCCCTTACCCAGGGCACAGGATGGAAATTAGTTAGGGGGAAGGGTTAGCTTAGCTAGACCGACTTCATGGGGCAGGGGTAAGTCCTCATGGAGTCCGTGGAATGGATGAGTTAGAGGGATTGTAGCGAGATTTAGGTTGGGAAAGTTATTTTAGAGATTTGGAGACAGTGACAGACCTGTGAATGTGTAGAGGGGACGTAGCTTAGCTACGTAGTGTTAAAAGGAACGTGCTGTAGTTTAAGGGACGACGTGGGAGCACGAGTTAGTTAGGGGATGCAGATAGAAGGATGGCAGAGTTCAGCGGTGAGTGTGTTGAAGAGTTGGTGAGTGAAGTGGAAGCATGTGCTTGGTGAGTGAGTGAGGCCAGCGGGTCTGTGTGAGTGGAGCGAATGGGGAATGCATGGTGCGATGAGTGATTGGGGGGAGGAGTGACTCCCGCCCAAGGGACCCCGGGGTCAGTGTAGACTGAGTTAGGGGGTTAGTCAAATTGAAAAATGGAGGTTGTTTTGTTGTTGGTGTGAGTGTAGGCTCGAAACCCGTTTGGAGGGGTGCAGGAGCCCTGTTGACGGGCTGGGAGCGTGGCTGCGAAAAGTGAGTATCGCTGAGTGGGTACCCCGGGCACCAGGCTAGTCGGCCGTGGTAGGCCAAGGGCCCATGGGGGGCCGGGATAGCGTAGTGGGCACGGGTGCGCCTGCTTGGTGCGGGGCCCGGGGCACCATTAGCCACGTGGGCAGTGTTGTGGGCACGGGTGACCCTCGGAAAGGGGCCTGGGAAGCCAGCCTGCCACGTGTGCGTTTCAGGGGAGGTGCCATGGGGGGCACTCCCCGGTGTTTAGGGAGCTGGTAGGCTCGGAGGCAGTGTAGTGCCCGGGGGTGCCATAGCTGGGGAATTGGCAGAGGGTCGTGCCTGCCAAAGAGGGCCACGTGTCCCAGCCATGAGACCGTGTGAGGGCACGGAGAGAAAATTGGGGGGCGAGGCCCGAAATTGTGAGGACACCAACACAGGCGACGGGAATCTGGGTTGTTAGAACCAATAGCTTAAGCGCGAGGCGCTTGTTGAAAGCCCCGGGGTAGTTTAACAGGTAAATGGTTAGGGTAGATTAGGAAGTGTACCCCTCCGCACCATCCATCCCCTCGCTCTCGTTGTGGGCCGCTGGACCCACTTTAGTTATAGATCGCTGAAGTCTGGGGAGGCCATCCTGAGGCTTGAGTTGGGCCTCGACACAGGACGTTAGCTCTCCCTTATTCCCCTCCGGGAAGGGAACGTAGGGGTTGGGAGTAGGCTAGGTGACAGGATAGGTTAGCCGAACAAGGATGATAAAGGGGGTTTGGGGACGATTTATAGTGGGGAAGTAAAAAAAAAAAAGTTGGGGCTATATTGGGGTTTGGACAAATTAAGGGAGTGTGTATGGACAGTGACAGGCAAAGGCGATAGGTTGGGAGGGAGACCGTAGGGTAGGTCCGAGCCCACCTTCCGAGTGGCCAGCACCACCGCATTCCCTCCACCAACCTCCACTGAACGGCAAAGGCTGGCCAGCTTCATCTGCTGGCTGTGTTGCTGTAAGGCCTGTGCCGGCCCACTTCATCTGCCGGCTGGCTGTTTTTCTTCAAGGCCTGTGCCGGCCCACTTCATCTGCCGGCTGGCTGTTTTTCTTCAAGGTCTGTGCCGGCCAGTTCATCTGCCGGCTGTGTTTGCCTGCAACGGCCTGGTTCTGCAGGCTGTGTTTGCCTGCTGCCTTTGCCATGCCATGCCATGCCCACTGCCCAGGTTCACCAGCCCCGTTCAATTTTTGCTTTGCCCCCCCTGTTCATTGCCATGTGCGCCAGGATCAGAAAGCAACAGTTTGCAAGCTGCGAGAACTGCCCTGTTGGCAGCTACAACACGGGCCTGCAGTGGCGGCCCGTGCACCGTGTTTGCATTCAGTTCAAACCATTCATCCATCCATTCGTTGTGTTCATTGCGTGTGCCACTTGAGCTGGCACGGAGACTACGTTTGTGCAGCCCATGCACCGTTGTGGTTCACTGCGTTCAGTTCAAAAGGGAAGGCCTTGGACTGCGTGTGAGCAGCCGGTCACCTGTATTGTTTGAGTCAGAGACTGCATGCGAGCAGCCTGGCTCCCTGCTAACTGCTTTCTTTTTGCAGAGTTCATTGATCCTGGGCCATCGTTAAGTGTAAAATTTGTAAGTTAAGGTAAGATGTACTGTACATATGAGTGCGCCCCCGGCATGTCTGTCTTAGCGCCGGCAATTTTATTTAAGTCGTCCGTGTGAGTGAGTTTGTTTAGGTAGTTACTCAGCCCTCAGGTTATTTATTTTGGGGACACGAATACCATGTACTATCCGTAGGTATATCAGGGATCCGTAGGTATACGGATCCGTAGGTATACCAGGGATCCGTAGGTAAAATGTACTAGGGGAAAACTACACATGATGTCACACGAAAATTTGACGACTCGGGACGAGTCTGTAAAAAGGGGAGGGGGTAGTGTTGTGGTTGACGAAATTCGCAAACCACCATTCAGGTCCCTTAGGTGAGATATCTCTGTAAGTATATGTGTAGTTAGGCCCAAACCCGTTGTTTAGAGGGAATAAATGTCATTCATGCGGGCTGCGACCCTTCTAGATAGCCGTTTTTCTTTTACTATCTTTATTTTGGACCAGCCGCCATTACTACCACCACCAACCACGTCTCAACAGCCATCACACAACAACCACCAACCGCAAAGCTGCTTCACAACAACAGCCACGACCTTTACCGTCACAACTCGCCCTCGCAACCATCGCATCACCGTCATTCCCACGCCGCTTGTGGGCACCGATACTGGACTCGTGCAGGGCGCGCACCGAGCAGCGGGTGCAGAGGCACAGCCTTTCCGAAGAAAACGGATCAAAAACGACTCACGCCCACTTCTGTTCCGTCCTATCGGCGAGCGTGGGGCGATTTGGCTCCGCCTCCAGGTGCGTTGGAGTAATATCGCTATATGCAAATTCATGGATCAAAAAGCATTCACGCCCACTTTTCCTCGGTCCAATGGGGAGCCAGTTAGAGGTGAAGGGTCGGAGGTAAAGGGTCGAAGGTGAAGGAGCGAGGCCACGGGGCATATAAGGGGCTGCTTTCGTCAGTCAAGGCAGTTAAGAGTTCGGAGTCAGTGAAGAGTTGGGACGAGTCAAGAGAGGAGTCGGAGAAGGCGGTTGGACGGAGCTGTGGAGAGGTGGCGGCGGCGAAGGCGGTCGAGGGAGTGCTCGTGTCGGAGTCGGGGAGCTGCGGAGGGAGAGGCCGGCGGCGCGACCGAGGTCGTGGTGGAGACGCTCGTCGCGGGACCCGAGACAGGGAGATATCCTCCTTCCCCCGAGCATCAACAACCCCCTCCTGTTTCCCCCCGCGCTGAGATAGTGCGAGAAGGGGGCCCCGTTCCCAACCCCTACCAGACACTGTCCGCGAGGCCTGCGGAGTCGGGGCGCCACCGCCATCTTGCGGCTCATCATCAGACGGGTAGGCCCGACGCGGACTCGGCCCCAGGCCCGCCTACCCCCCTCATCCTTGAGGGTGGTCCTTTTCTTTTGCTTTGAGTGTATGTGTTGTCGGCGCCGTCTGTGAAGTAAAACTGTATAAGTGTTGCCGTGTGCTCGGTAGTCGGTTAGATCTGCATTGTTGCATTTGCTTTTTGTGTATTATTGTGTTTCTTCTTCTTTTACATTTGCTTTTGGTGTAATTGTATATGTGTGCTTTCCGTTCATCGCGAAATAAATGTGCTTCATGTTGAACTGTTTTCCCGTTTCGCTTCGTCTTTTCCTTTATTGAATCTCCATCTTACTTCACGTAAAGGGTTGGTCGTGGGCTAAAACGCCCGATAATTAATCGAACCGTCGAGGCCTACGATAACACCGCTCGGTTATCCCGATAGTACGGAACGGGTCGCTTAAAGTGGCCCGTGTCCGAAGTCGACCTGCGGCGAGGTGCGATCGCCCGGTCTACCCTCCGTGTGGGTACTTAGGTAGGTCGAATTTGGCGAGCAACCCTATCCCACGCGGGGGGCCGGTTGGCACGATCGTGGTGAGGCCGAAAGGTCCACCCGTGACTGGTTCCCGGCGTTAGTCCGAGAGGGTCACGACGGGATTGTCCGTCCGGTGGGCGACGTGCCGCGATTCGAGTTACGTGGCCGATCGCACGCCGGCGGGCGCGAATCCGCAACAGTATGTGTGTGTGTGTGTGTGTGTGTGTGTGTGTGTGTGTGTGTGTGTGTGTGTGTGTGTGTGTGTGTGTGTGAGAATGTTTGTGTGTGTGTGTGTGTGTGTGAGAATGTTTGTGTGTGTGTGTGTGTGAGAATGTTTGTGTGTGTGAATGTATGTGTGTGAGTGATCGCTGTTTCTCGACAACCACTGGTCCGATCTAATTGAAACTTGCCAGGAATATTGCTGGGGCCCTGTGGATGTGCCTTTTCAAGGATTGATATTAATCGGACAAGTGGTTCTCAAGTTATGGCAATTTATTTACCAACCAATGACAGGACACGGTGCTATGACCACTATTGACGTCGCAATTCTTTTTTTTTCTTTTTTTTTTTGCACGATTGACGTCACACTTCTTCTTCTTCGCTTGATATGACGTCACAATTGATGCTGGGGACCTGAGTATGTGCCTTTTAAAGGTTTGATATTGTTCCTCTTCATCCGTTTCAGCTGTTTCCCAAGTTATGGCCATTTATTTACCAAACCAATGACAGGACACGGTGCTATGACGTCTCAATTGACGTAACAATTATCAATTAATTTTTAAAAAATTTTTTGCACGTACGGCCCCGCACGTACGAGCACGCACGTATGGGCATGCACGGCGGGCACACAAGAACGAAGGAACAGCCTGTGTGATTGTTGTTTCTGGCACGCGGTTTGAAAGTTTTTTTTTGGACATACAGCCTCTCACGTACAGCCAGGCACATACGGGTATGCACCTACGGGCATGCACGTACGGGCACGCACATACGGGCATGCGAGAGCGAAGGAACGGCCTGTGTGGTTGTTGTTTCTGGCACGTGGTTTGAAAGTTTTGTTTTTTTTTGCTCGTACGGCCACGCACTTACGGGCACGCATGTACGGTCACGCACGTATGGGCACGCACGTACAGGCCCGCACTAGTTTTTGTAATTCGGCTTAGTTTAAGAGATTCTCGAGGTTACGGCAAGGGCAGAAATGAAAGAAAGCCACAAACGCTGGCGTCTCCAGACATTTATAAGCATTGCAATGTATCTAGCGATTTATAGCTATGGTGAACAGGCATTTGATAATATGAGTGAGGAAAATGAAAAAAAAGATTTATCGTGAATAATTTGTTGTGGCCTGTTCCAAGTCAAGGCATGGTTGAGCAGGCCAAAAAACATGGTGGCTTCAGACCTCAGAGAGGTAACCCAGGAAACGCCTTTAAGACCCTATATAGAGCAAGGAGGCTGAGGATCGCCTGATGAAGGTTATAATTAAATAATGACGTTAATTATCTTCAAAAGGGGTGTTTTAATTAACCCAAACACCCATTTTTCACTATTGCACTTCCTTGGAGTTCCCTGATTATGCATGCAAAGTTTCAGGCTGCTCGGTATCATGGTTTTAGAGTTATGGAGGAAACACACACACACACACACACACACACACACACACACACACACACACACACACACACACACACACACACACACACACACACACACACACACACACACACACCCCAAATGGTACCATTGGAAATGTTATAATAGTCTATTTACTTCGTTTGAAATGTTATAATAATCCACTTACTTTGGTTGGAAAGATAATCAATTTACTTGGTTGTAAAGGTAATAATGGATTTACTTGGTTGGAAAGGTAATAATCCATTTACTTAGTTGGAAATCTAATAGTAAATTTACTTGATTTGAAAGCTAATAATCAATTTACTTGATCGGAAAGCTCATAATCCATTGACTTGGTTGGAGTGGTAATAATGCATTGACTTAGTTGGAAAGCTAATACTTAATTTACTTGGTTGGAAAGCCAATAATCAATTTACTTGAGTGGAAGGGAAGGGTAAGGAAACACACGCAAAGAACATTTTGTGTGTGAGGGGAGGGGAAGGGAAGGTAGCGCAAGGGGAGAGGAAGTGGGGGGGGGGCACCATGAAGGAAAGGGAATGAAAGGCAGCATCAGGGGAAGGGAAGGAGGCATGAGGGGTGGAGAAGGGAAGGCAGTGTGTGGGGTGGGGAAGGGAATGGCAATGAAACGTGCTCAAACAGCAACATTTTCTTTTTACCCACCAGATTCTATATTAAACATTGCGGGAGCATTTAAAATCCACGCTATCTACCTGGCAAAACTCTGCCTGCATGCATGCTCACACATGCAGCAAGCTTTGCACCCCTTGGTCGTGTGTCTCCGAATCTGATTCATACACACTACACTATGGGGAACCCGTTTTGAATTCTACACTAAACCATCAGTCCTTAACACTCCTCTTAACAGAGGGGAAGGGTGGTGAGCACGGTGAGAAAGGGAGAGGGGTAGGAGAGAGAGGTAGATGGGTGTGAGACACCGTGATGACAGTTTATACCTAGGTTGCGATTCGAACCTTGGCTAGACAGTTTAGAGTGAGCATGCATACCTCTTGGCTATCCTGCCATGATGTGGTGATTCATTGTTTTGTAGTAACTGAAAACATTTTTTACTTCTTGTAATCATCTAATTTATTTTGTCTTCCTAACACTGGAGACATCCCCATGGAGAACCGATCTGCTGTATCACCATCAGAACTTGAAGGGTACTTGCCTGTGTGGCTTAAGCACTCAAGCATGAACTCCAATGAAATGGTTGAAAAAACTTTTTAAATGAAAATTTTTTTTGTGTATCTATGCCGAAGTGACAGGAAAGAAGATCGTACAAAAGGGGGAACGTGGTGTAAAATAAAATTGCACATTTTCAGCAAGTGAACCACTGCCTGACACACCGCCCTTGGCACCGCACAGCCAAACGCAGGCGAATGGGCCCTGAATTTTGTTCAAGTGAAATTATATATTCAGTGACAGTGTGAATATTGCAAAGTTAAGTGGCTTGAGCACTCAAGCAAGCACTCCAACGAAACGGTTCATATGGAACAGCAGGCTTGGCAAGCAATTAGCAATCACCGCTCAGTCATATTAAACAGCTTCCGGAGATGCGCGAAGTTTCAAACTATGTCGAAATTGGACAAATGAACACTTTTCTTTTTTTAGCAGTCGGAACTGCTGTTAAGTTCAATTCTGAAATTGAAATTTTAGAATTTGGCTTAGTTTAC
This sequence comes from Eptatretus burgeri, assembly GCF_056783735.1. NCBI lineage: Eukaryota > Metazoa > Chordata > Myxini > Myxiniformes > Myxinidae > Eptatretus > Eptatretus burgeri. The sequence goes on along the minus strand of NC_140972.1, from coordinate 75,454,978 downwards.
AAAATTCTGGAGGTTATGGCTTGTGCAGAAATGAAATAAAGCCATGAATGCTGGCATCTCCAGGTGTTTATAATCATTGCAATGTATCCAGCAATTCGTAGGTATGATGATCAGGCATTCGATGATATGAGTGAGGAAAGTGAAAAAAAATAACTTCATTGTTAAGACATGGCTGCAGCCTGTTCCAAGTCAAGGCATTGTTAGGCAGGCTAAAAAAACATGGTGAATAAAAGCCCCAGTGAGGGAGAGCAAACTGACCAAGGGCGAGCCTTGATGAAGGATGTAATTAAATAAGGCTGTTAATTATCTTCAAAAGGGGTATTTTAATTAACCCAAGCACCCAATTTTCACTCTTGCACTTCCCTGGCGTTCCCCAAGTATGCATGTAAAGTTTCAGGTGCTAGTTATGGAGGACACACACACACACACACACACACACACACACACACACACACACACACACACACACACACACACACACACACACACACACACACACACTTATTGGTATAGATGGCAGCAGGAACATTTTGCAAGGACATGGGAGGAGCACACAAACAACAATTGCATGTTATAAAAGATCCGTTTTTTATACGGAGGTTATATTTTCACCCCTGTCTGTCTGTCTGCCTTTTTGTTTGTCTGTGAGCAGGATATCTCAAAACTTTATGGACGGATTCAGACAAAACTTGCTGGACAGATTGGGTGTGTGAGAATGACGAATTGATTCAATTTTAGTGGAGATCCGGATCCTCTAAGTGAATCTTCACCATTGAGAGTTGGGGCCAAAAACGATACATGTAGCATTTCAAAAAGTTGTGGACGAGTTAATTATGACAAAACATGGGGGATGAGTTGGTTCGGTGACAAGTTCAGGTCTGGATCCAGATCCATGGGATACAAAACGTGAACTGTTCAGCCTGATGGAGGTTTGTGCTCTACCCAGTGCCGTTCTAGTTTCATGTGTTTGACTTAATTTTGCATTCTCATTCACACTCACAGACACAGACGCAACAAAGGGGTTTTCAGTACCCATGATTTAGTGCCCAAGGTGCCGTATTGGTTGTCAAGCTATAAACAAGCGAGAATAGGTAAACAAGACCTAATAAGGCCAAATAATTAGCGTATCCTTCCATTGCAGTAAGTCAGAATAACGAGATAACTGAGCTCGATTGTGGAGCTTCTGATGCTGTCGTTGCCAGGGATATGAATACACCCAACATGGCGGCACACATGGCATTATGGGATAGCTCTGAAAACCCTCTATATGTTTAGGAAGTACAACATGCTGTCTTATGATTAAATCAGTCAGCAAAGCGACGCGAGGCACGCCTCGTACATCGGATATAAAACAGGCTTTCCTCTATAGTCTGTGTACCATGGTCTGTGCTGGCCTTCATTATGCCTTGTTTGACCAAGACAGGCATGCTTCAGGTTCATCGATTTATCAGTCTCTGTCTGACTTCTCAGCTGTTCAAATACGAGCAGGTGGGCATCATCTCCCCCAAAACACCTCCGCTACCCACCCCCCCCGCCCCACCCACCATAAATGTATTCTGGTGGTGTTTCGTCTCACCAAACCAAACTCAATCCCACCCTTGTTCATATTGCCCGAACAGACTGTGCATTGCTTGTGCCCTGGTGTGCAAGCACTTTGGAATGACGTTGCATCTCCCAAAAGTGCCGCATCCTGTGCCAGCTTGTCCAAGGAAGGTATTTTTGTGCTTTCTTTGCAGCCGAATAGGAGGGCCTTGTGCTGACACCCTGACCCATACCCCACATGTATCAGGGCCTGCTCTGTGTAAGCTGGAGGATAATCTCGCTCGCTTAACTCCTAACCGGCCAGGCAGAGATTTTTAGTTTTGTTTTGTGGAAGGTCTAGGCTCATGGAAGAACGAGGCGATGGACGGTAAAAAGGCTATGGACTGACAGTGATCACTGATCATGGCTACAGCTTGGCAAAACAAGCAAGGGAAAAGATGAACAGCAAAAGAGGAGGATAGGAAACAAAGTATACCTACAAGGTAGGTTAATGGGGGTACTACAAGATCGAGGGTCAGGATAGTAGTGGGGCAGATAAGAGCAATTTTTGAGAGGAATCGTGCAAATGATGATACAAGCATCAAATTTGGCACATTTGTTCTCCAGGGGATTCCAATCAAATCTGCCTGATTGGCCATTTGAACATCCAAATTTTGAAAAATTTGAAAAAAAAAAAGTTCAAAAAAGTCAAGATCACAAATCAATGTTGGATGCTGGCTGAGATTAGTGAATGTTTCAGAAACATCATCAAAGACGTTCCAAGTCTGCCATGCAGTTTTCTTCCCTTTACCGCGGAAGGCAGACACGACGTCACATCCAGTGAACGCATGGAAGTATGGGATCCTTCTAGCTTTCTCAGGTCCCATTGCAGAAACTACCTCATGGACTGGAATCCATCGCGCCTTGGCTCCTTGGCCAAAGGCAATCCACATGTTCTCAAGACCTAGTTCCTGTAAGGATGGCAGTACAGATATTGCTATGACTAGTACGTCCGTGTCATTAGCCTTAATGATAATGGACTTGCTACCATCCGTCGTTGCATCCCTGGCGTGTACAAATATTCGAGGGTCAGCTTCTTCATGATAACATGGAGACACAGCATCCAGTGACTTCCTTGTGTTGCTAATGGCATCTTCTCCTTTAGTGACAATGGCTGTGCTTGTCGTCTGTGCTTCACACATCGTTTCCGCAAGGAAGTGAAACAGCTCAGTCTTGTTGCTGTCATCTCGAAGAAAGCTTCTCCAGTTTCTTGGGCTCTTACTGGTTCCTGTCACTCTTCTTCTGATTCCTTGCCCCCTTTTCGACCTTGCCTCGGATTTCAGACTTGACTTCTTGTACACATCAAACACTACGTCCACCTTCTCGTACCTGGCACCATAGGATTCCACCTTTGGGATGATGTCTTCTTTAGCATAGTCATCGAATATCTTTGAAGTGCGTAGAGGTAGGGCATTGATAAGTGCTGAGCCATCAATGATGACTGCATCTCCCCTTGGTTCTCTGTCTGGGATGTTCACTTGCGCTTCAAGAATTTCAGCCAGCTATGACTTCAAATTTTTTTGAAGTTTTTTTTTTCTTCAAATTTTTCAAAATTTGGATTTTCAAATTTGGCCAATCGGGCAGATTTGATCAGAAAGCCCTGCAGAACAGAAATGCCAAATTTGATGCTTGTATCATAATTTGCATGATTTTTGTACTATCTACTACACTATAGAGGATGACATGAGACGATGGTGCACCATTTGCTTGAAGGGCTGGCAGGACAGCATTGAGGAATGAACACTCAGCTCTAAGCTGTCTAACCTGGGTTCGAATCAACTCAGCTCTATACACTGTCATCCCAGTGTTTCACAGACATGGTGATTATGTATTTATATGTGTGTCGTCTCTCAGATGGACCTTAAACTGGGCGTCTCGTCTGCCGGTATTAGTTGGTAGAAGTTAAGGATCATACGGTGTCCTTCGTGAAGAGTAGGTGAGCTATCGCCGGTACCAGGGCCAGACGACTGCTCGAACCTATCGGGGTCACCAGGGAGCCCTCTTGTAGATCTTCACCAGAGTCATTGCAATGATTGGTGCAGGGTTGTGTGTGCATTCACATCCACAGTCACATAAAATCCATCTTGACCGAGATGATTATGTACCAGTATTTTGAGACAACAAGGAAATTTGACGCAAGAGGCCATTCGGCCCATCATGCCTGTGCGAAAAAATTAAATAATTTCGTCAAGATAAAGACTTAATTTCATGGCAAAGGGTGATGGGAAAAATGTGGCAGGCTCAATGACATCACCAGGGTGTTAAAATTAAAAAATGGAAACTTTAATTCATTATTATTTATTTATTCTTGGTGGTGGTGGGGTGGGGGTTGGAGGGTTGAGGGGTGGTGGGGGAGGGAGGAGTGGACGTAGGCAGTTTTCGGGTGAAAAATGTACAACACCGACCACACACTATACCTTGACGAGACCCTCTCACAGACATCACAATCACCCATCCACACTCAAGCTACCTACAAACACGTACTGCCACTGTCGGCACCTATCCGATTCCAATATAAACCTATCCACAGTTTCTGCTGCTACTACCAATTGGGAATCATACCCAGGTTTTGAAGAAGTGGACCGATACCACACCACGTTTGATTGCAGTCGGTCGGATGTCACGGTGCTCTATTTTGTTGGAAAGTGGCTGCTTGTAAGCTGTGCTGATGTTTTTCTTTTTCTTGAATATCGTGTGTGACCAGGATGCTTTGTCGAGATATGTCTTTTTTTTTCAAAACAATGTCGAGGCTCATATAAGAGCTAACACACAGAACCGATAACAAAGGGAGCATGAAACGAGGGGGGTGGAAGAGAGAAGCACAATACAGTGGGGAACAGATACATTAAGAGATCTGTGGATGGGAGAGGGATGGGGGCAGGGAACATGGGGAATAGAAGATGGACATTACAGGGACTTTCAGGAAAGAAAGCAGGGAATTTGAAGGAGGTGTGTTTGGAGTGGATTAACGGGGGTATAAAATATGGTTTGGGATGGGGGAAGATAAGAGATGGTGGTGAACAGTGTTTTGAAGACCTGGAGGAAAGAGTGGAATTGAAGAGAGTGTGGGAGTTTGTTCCAGAGGTGGGAAAAAGAGGAATGAAGGAGTGAAGGTGAGCAGTGATTCTTAATTTTGGCAGTTTCACCAGAAGGGGGTTGCTGGCAGATCTTGAGCGCCCTGCAGAAATATGGGGGTGACAGATCACAGACAGAGCAGGGGGGAAAGGCCAGAGAGGAGGCGGTAGAAGACAGAAAGACCACTGACCTACTTACAGTGAGAGAGTGAGAGACCCAAAGACTCAACTTCATCGTGGCAGATACCAATGATCATAAATGCCTTGGTTTCCATAGCGTGAAGCCGAGAAAGGTATGAGGCGGGAGCTCAGGAACTCAGGAGTGCAAGGAAGGACTTTGCACAACGGAGGATGCCCAGTTGGTGACTGGCTTTGGAGGCCAGCTGTGAAATGTGGCTTTCCCAGGAAAGATCATGGCAGATAGTGAGACCCTGAAGCTTGAATGAAAGGAATTCTTCAAGAGGATTGTTGCGAAAGTAGATGGGTTTGGGGGGGGGGGGGTTCCAGTCCTTTCGGAGAGACATACTGAGTATGTAAGATTTGTGAGAATTGAAAGACATGTTCCATGTGTTGGACCAGCTTGTGATATTATCCAGATCTGCAGAGAGTGAAGAGGCTGATACTTGCCAATCTGAGGGGTGGCAGATGGTATGGCAGAGGGTGGAGTCATCAGCAAAGAGATAGAGGATTTTCCAAGTCAGAGAGATCATTGATGAAAACCAGAAGAAGCACAGGGCCCAGAACACTGCCTTGAGGAACTCCAGCCTGGACAGGAAGAGGGGATGAGAGAATTCCATTAAGGCCCACGTGTTGATTGTGACAGGAGAGGAAGTCCACGACCTATGAGTGGAGATAGCCTTGGATACCAAAGGAAGAGAGATTGATGAGCAGGGCAGGGTGCCAGACCGTATCAAAGACACGTGATATGTCTTGGGATATGGCTCTGATTTCATGTCTGGCATTGAGGATCTTCATCCATTGTTGGGAAAGCAGAAGCAGCATGTCCAGGATGGAGTGGCCTGATCTGAATCCAAATTGATGATTGGAAATCAAGCCGTTGGAGAAGAGGACATATTTGATGTCGAAAGTAAGGATGGATTCCATGACGTTGTTGATGATTCGGAGCAGGCTGATTGGTCTGTATTTGAAAGGATCTGCTTTTGCACCTTTTTATGCAGGGCGGGAATGTTTGCTGATGTCCAAGCAGATGGCGGATGACCTTGAACAAATGAGAGGGTGAATATCACAAAGAGAGGGCGAGCAAGAGCAGCAGAGCAGGTTTTTAGGACCCGTGGGCTGATGCCATCTGGACCGGTTGCAGAATCTGAGTCGAGGTTTGACAGCAAGCTCTCCACCTTGTCAGAAGAAAAGGACAGAGAGTCCAGGAACAGCTGGGTGTGACTAGGTAAGGTGGGTTCAGAAAGCGATGGGTTTGGGGGAACACTAGATTTAGAAGCAAACACAGAGTTTAGGCATTCAGCCTTTTCACATGCAGTGTCTGCTATGCAGCCATTTGAGGTAAGGGAAGGGATGGAGGGCGAATATACTCCAGAAACAGACTTAACTGGACATCACCAGGACTTGGAGGAGGGAGACAGGTTTGAGTTCAGATTTGAGATTGGAAAGATGGTGGTTCCTGGCTGTCCTGAGGGTAGACACACACTTCTTCTGAGCTTTGTGGAAGGATCTGAGATTCCCTTCAGTAGTATTTGCCTTCCATGAGGTGAACTTCAGTTGTCTCAGGACAACTGCCTCGCCACAAGATTCAGTGTACCATGGGTGGGAAGAAGGGTAGGACAACTGAAGACAAGATGGGATAAATCTGTGTATGAGAGAGAGCAAGTTTCTTTAAAAGAATTTGCAAGATGAGTTGATGTCAGAGAGAGTAGAAATGGAAGACCAGAAGTTTGATGGTTGCTTTGAAGTCCCTGCCAGTCGGCCTGAGTGAAATGCCATACTCGTTGGCACTGAGGTGGTTCTCTAATAACGACCAGAGAGATGACCACTTTAACAAGAATGTGGTCAGATGAACCAATTGCAGCAGAAGAACAGCAGACATTTTCTGGGAAATTGGTCAAAATCAAATCCAGAAGGGCTGGAGCACCGTTGGCTGAGATCCGGGTTGGGAAGTTGACAAACTGTCAGTCCCAAATGAGTTGCAGAAATCTTTTGCTCTCTCACTTTTGAGTGCAGCCTTATGGCTGCTAGTAGCATCATTGGTAAGGGACGCGGCATAGCCACTGATGCAGTGTCCCTATTACCAGTACACTAGCACTCATTTTGCCGACCTCGGAAGGTTGACAGGCTGAGTCAACTCCATCTGGTATTCATTCAGTGGCCAACGGGGCTCAAACTCAGGATGCAAGGATCTCAAGTCAGCTACCCAAACCACCAAGCCAACACCAGGCTCTAATCCTTTGCTGAAGTGCCATGACAGGTGAGAGAGGTACCCACACCCAGCCAACTGGAATGATGGCAATTGAAGTCACCACATATGAGGAAGACAGAGTTTAGATGAGTGGATAGAAGTTGGTCCATGTTTTCGGCAAACAAGATGTAAATGGAATCATCACTGTTTGGTGGACTGTACAACACACATATTATACATATATATATATATATATATATATATATATATATATATATATATATATATATATATATATATATATATATATATATATATATATATACATACATATATATGAAGAGGTGGCAGTGGAGAGGAATCTGGAGCCAGAGGTATTTCTGGGGGTGTGGAGGAGTGAGGGCAGTGCATGGAGAGTGAGGGATAGAGTTTTTGATAAACAGAGCAACACCATTACCAGGATGAGGCTCAGTTCTATTATACCGGAGGAGGGAGTAACCAGGGAGAGATACTCGAGAGTCAGAGACGTCTTGAAGGAGGAAAGTTTCTGTTAAGCAGATAATGTGTGGTTTGTCAGTGGCAACCTGTATGGAGAGATCAGTCAGGTTAGAGCGAAAGCCTCGGATATTTAAGGTCCACACTGTTAAGGAAGAGGAAGGGAGGAGGCTTTGGGTGCAGGGGAGGGTGGGGTAGGGTAGGATGAGGGAGTAGAGGTCGAGGTAGGGAGAGTTGTTGACAGTGTGTAGGAGATTGCAGAAGAGTTATGGGAGAGGGCCAGATGTGGATGAGGGCAAAAGGCTAGGACGCTAGGTAGTGATGGGATGACAGTGGGGAGTTATAAGAGAGGAGGCAGAGGGAAGTCAGAGATTGGAGGAGGTATGAGTTGGAAGAGAGAGGGTGAGGGAAGGAGGCAGCTTTGTGGATATGAGGGGGCAGCTTTTAGGAGGGGGAGAGAGGGGTGATTTGAAGGGGAGAGGTGAGGGCGGGAGAAGTGAGCGAGAAGAGTTGGGGGTAGGGAAGAATTGAGGGAGAAGAGTCAAGGGGGAGCTTTTGAGAAGGGTGAGGAGAAGCTTTGAGGGAGAGGGGAGACGATGAGAGCAGACATGGCCATAATAAAAGGGGAAGAAGGAGAAGGGAGAGGTGGGGAGAAGAGAATGATCAGACTTGGTAGTGGTATGGTGAAAAAGGCATCAGGCCGAGGGAGGGACAAGATTTGAGGGGTTGGTAAGAGGGGGGTGTGATGATATTTGAGGTGGTGGGAAGAGAGGGAGGCAGCTTTGAGAAGGGGGAGTGATGGGGGAGATTAGAAGAGGAGGGGTGAGGGAGTGATTTGAAGGGGTTAGTGAGAGGAGATTTGGAGAAGGGTGAGAGGGGAGAAGGGTGAGGGGAGCTTTTGAGAAAGGTAAAGGTGAAGGTTTTTGGGAGGGGGGGGTGGGAGAGAGTGATGTTTGCCTTGAATGGGGAAGAGGCGGCTGAATTGCGATGGAGAGATGAGAGCGAAGCTTTGAGAGAGAGCGGAGACAATGAGAGCAGGCAGGGTCATGGCAGAGGAGAAAGAAGGGAGGGTGGGAGAGGGGAAGGATGAGACTGGGTGGAGGATTGGTAAAGCAGGGAGTGGACAGGGGGAGGAACAATATTTGGGGAGGAGAAGAGGGGGAGGTGTGATGAGAGGAAAGAGAGAGAGAGACCATGTTTCAGATATTGAGGAGTTTACTGAATGAGAATGAGAGGAATGAGAGATATTGAGGAGTTTACTGAATGAGAGAATGAGATACTTGTTAGGTTGGAACGGAATCCACGGATGTTTGAAAACCATGCAACTTGGGATACCAGAGGGGGAGCTGTTCATAAAACAGAGGGCAATGGAGAGGAGCGAAGAGAGGAGGTAAGATGAGGGGCAAGATGGGAGGAGTAAGGAGAAGGTATAACAGGGGAGGAGTTATGAGGAGGTAGATTTAAGAAGGTGGGATGAATTTGCATTGAAGTTGGAAAAAAAGAACGATTGGAAGAAGGACACGCATTGCAAAATGGGATTAAAAAAAATTGAGGGTCAGAGATTCATTTAAATACATTGGAGGATGGATGGAGTTCAGAAGAATTGAGAGAACTAGTGCATGCCCGTAGGTGCGTGGCCATACGTGCAAACCCTCCCCCCCCAAAAAAACCTTTCAAACCGCGTGCCAGAAACAACAACCACACAGGCCGTTCCTTCGCTCTCACGTGCCCGTACGTGCGTGGCCATACGTGCAAAAAATAAATAAATATATACTTTAAAACCGCTTGCCAGAAACAACCACACAGGCCGTTCCTTCGCTCTCACGTGACCGTACGTGCGTGGCCGTACGTGTGTGCCCATACGTGCATGGCCGTACATGCATGGCTGCACATACAAAAAAAACCCAAAAATATCTTTCAAACCGCGTGCCAGAAACAATAACCACACAGGCCGTTCCTTCGCTCTCGCATGCCTGTACGTGCGTGGCCGTAAGTGCAAAGAAAAAAAGACTTTCAAACAACCACACAGGCCGTTCCTTCACTCTTGTAAACGACGACTGGATTGGGGCATTGTGTTTATCTATAAATGCGCATAAGAAATCGAGAAATTATTAGAATACAGTAAGTCATCACTATCCGGAAGTGGTGCGTGCCCGTACGGAATGTTCACATGCATTCCACGAATTATCGCTTGCATTGAAGTAACAACTGTGATACTTACACATACAGAGTTAATTAAAATCAAAATTAAAATCAAGTTTACCTCCCTGTCTTTGCTTGCCATGACATTCGCTGCCATTGACCATTGCCACTCCTATGCCATGGTGAGGCAACAGGGTAGGATTTGTAGGAGACCTGAAAGTACAGTGTCATTAGGTATTCCATGTTCGAATTGTTTTAGTTTGAAAATAGTTTTAAAAAAAATAGTTTGCAAAGCATACCACCAAATTGAGATGTATTTCGTTGGCAAGCATGTTGAGTAGAACTGAATTCCTTAACACTTCCAAAGACCACACCGTTTTGACACTTGAAAACAAAAAAAAGTTGTGCACTTTTTTTGATAAATTATTTTCGGAAGAATTTTTCTTCAATAAATAAATAATAATAAAAATTTTTTCCATGTACATTGTACACACCTTTATCTCGTTAGCACCTCTTCATAAACAACATTGCTGAGGAAGCGGCGCTTTTCCTTTGTCTCCTCGTCCAGGGCAAGAACGCGGAGGCTGCTGGATTTGCCAACGTTTTGATAAATTATTAGTTTTAATGGCCAATTATTCAATTAGCGCCAACGTATTTTGCCTTTTCGCAAGGAAAAACACAAAGAGAGAAGAGAAGAGAAGAGAAAAAAACCCGTAATGGCGAACACGGCTGAGGTTCTCTTCCCCATCGGCCACGCCTACGCAGCAACGTGTCCTGTCATTGGTTGGTAAAATAAATGGCCGCAGCAACGTGCCCTGTCATTGGTTGGTAAATAAATGGCCATAACTTGGGAACCACTTGTCCGATTAATATCAAACCTTCAAAAGGCACATCCTCAGGTCCCCAGCAATATACCTGGCAAGTTTCAATTAGATCGGACCAGGGGTTGTCGAGAAACAGCGGTCACACACACACAGACACACACACACACACACACACACACACACACACACACACACACACACACACACACACAGACAGACATTGCTGGAATTATAGATAGATGAAGGAAGTAAGCGTTGTAACTGACGGGATTTTTCGACACAGGATGAAAGAAAGGTCAAAAATAACTCAGGTTTTTGAAGAAGGAGAAGAGCATGGCAGAGAGCGAGGAAGTTGAAACATTTTAAGAAAGGTTTTTTTTTTTGAAGATTAGGGAAGAGGGGGCAGAGGAGAGGAAGTGTTTGAAGACAAAAAAATCGTGAAGGTGAGTGGTGAATATGATCAAAGTGGGATTGGAAATGTGGAAAGGGACAAAGAAGGACGAGGAAGAGTCCGTACAGGAAGGCACATGGTTCTGGGAGAGAAAGGTGAGAAGAGAAAAGATACTTATATTTTTTTTAGTTTGGTTTTTATAATTAAGACATGAAACAGAGGGTATAGTTGGGAGGAATTGGGGGATAGTGGAAGGAAAAAAAACTGAAGGTGATAAGGAGAAAATACAATAAACATGATGGTGCCCACAGATGGGAAGAAGGGTAGGCCTCAGGGAAACCCGAGATGAAAAGATGACGAAAACTCAACACTAGCACAAGTTTTAACACAAGACTGAACTAGAAACACACAGACAACAAAATAACAGTAAAAACATGGCAAAAACGACTGGAAAACTGATCTTTGAGAAAGTCGGCAGCGACCCTCAAGAGGACCTGCCACCGTCACTCAAGAACCGGAACCGGAAGTCCCAAGGCAGCCTTCTTGCTCACACGAGGCTCTCCTTGTGACCTGGCCATTGCAACAATTTGCCGTCACCCACGTGAAAGTCATCTTTTGTGATGAAACTCAATATCGTGAGGTTGTTTCCTTAAGCATTGCCAGTTCAGTACCCATAATATTATTAGCTTATCTGGAATTGGAATTCCAGATAAGGTATTGTTATCTTGCACCTTCCGTCCATCTGTCAGTCTCCTACATTGACTTCTCCGGCAAACCACTGGGCTGATCCGGCTGAAATCTGGCAGCAAGGTTCTGCTCCTGACTGGTAATGGGGATTGCAAAGCTCGTTCCGGTCACGTGACTTTAACTAGGTCAAAATGGCGGACTTTTCGTATATTCCTTCAAAAATCTTCTTCTCCAGACCCACCAGTGAAAATGCTACCAGATTTGGGTTATAACATTAGGCCAGGGTCCAGATAAGCTACAGGTCCAGTGGTCCTATTTTTGTGAGTGGTTGCAAGCCTAGGTTCACAAAACTGAATACCTTTCTGTCGGAGATCCTTATTCTCATCGTCATGCATTTGCAACACCTGCCTGCTTGCTGCATCATTTCTTGGGGCCTGCTGACGCAGTGACCCTGGTAGGTCAGGGTGGCACTTTAGAATATGGTCATATAGGACCGGCACACAATGATTACCTCCACCCAGACTAGACAGCTCAGAAACTAATGCAATACCACCGCAGCTGTCCTGTTTGCCTTCAGTGGTTCAGAATTGATACAACAGTGATCCTTTTAAATACATCACATCATCATCTCAGGAGTTTAGAAATAATTGGCCTCATAGTCTCTTCTTTTAACTTCTTTCTAAAACCTTGTTTTAAACCAATCCCTCTCCTCCACCAACACCTGGGTTTCATTCCCAATCGGAATATAAACTGTCATCCTGGTGCTCTGCAGGTAGAGTTCTTCAACAATGGCATCTCCCCCCCCCCCCCACCATTGGTAGACCTTAACAATCCCACAGCGACTTTCAAAAATAATAGGCCATTGTGTGTTGCTGCCTTGACCAATTTCCTTCCTGTCTTAACGTGCATGGGCACTTCAAATGCAACAAGGCCACACCTCAGTGATGATGCAACTCGCAGGACGACAAACATACAGTAGTCCGAATCCTGCGTTGACATTTGTTGGCTATAGCACAGACTTGACAACGAACAATAAATGCACGGCCAGCACCAACAAACTCTCCTTGCATCCTCTTTATTTTTGTTATTCCTTATTACGGTGAATTGCAATAGACATTTCAAACGGGGTATTTTAAGGAAGGAAGTAAAAGAGGCTTTAGCTACCAAGGCACGTCCTGCTCTTTCGTTCAAAGCAACATCGTTTGAGCTACTCGCACAGCATGTAAATGGACCTTCCAGCAGGCGAGAACCTCCTGTCATTTCACAACGCCATTAGTTCTTCACTGGAATGTAACGGCGAGAATTGCACCGTTAAGCTTCGCTGACCACTGCTCTGATAAGAGCCGTCTTGCTGTCTCCTGTGCAAGAACAGACGGACTTTAAACCTGCTTCGTTTCCACAATCTGGCAGTTGAGACAGTCCTGGATCTCTCTCTCTCTCTCTCTCTCTCTCTCTCTCTCTCTCTCTCTCTCTCTCTCTCTCTCTCTCTCTCTCTCTCTCTCTCTCTCTCTCTCTCTCTCTCTCTCTCTCTCTCTCTCTCTCTCTCTCTCTCTCTCTCTCTCTCTCTCTCTCTCTCTCTCTCTCTCTCTCTCTCTCTCTCTCTCTCTCTCTCTCTCTCTCTCTCTCTCTCTCTCTCTCTCTCTCTCTCTCTCTCTCTCTCTCTCTCTCTCTCTCTCTCTCTCTCTCTCTCTCTCTCTCTCTCTCTCTCTCTCTCTCTCTCTCTCTCTCTCTCTCTCTCTCTCTCTCTCTCTCTCTCTCTCTCTCTCTCTCTCTCTCTCTCTCTCTCTCTCTCTCTCTCTCTCTCTCTCTCTCTCTCTCTCTCTCTCTCTCTCTCTCTCTCTCTCTCTCTCTCTCTCTCTCTCTCTCTCTCTCTCTCTCTCTCTCTCTCTCTCTCTCTCTCATATGAGAAAATGGACCATTACCCCCTCGTCACATTCCTTGTCAACATCATGTCCACCACTGTGCTCAACTCATGTCCAATGCTCTCATTAGTCTTCCTCTCTTTATATATGTATATATATATATATATAGATATACACAAATGTTGATGAAATATATTTTATTTACACACGGCATATGCACTTTTATATAATCTGCTTACAAAACAACTGACGAGCGACCGCGTATATTATGAAAAAAGAAACGACGTGAAGTCGTTTCCTCCTTTGTTTTAAATTTCGTGGAGGAGTCACAAGGTGGGCAGTGACTTGGTGTTTAAAAAAAAAAAAAGAAGAATAAAATAAACACATGTACCAGGATGGATTTGATGACAACTGAGCAAGAGGTGGGTCACAAGGAACGTGATGGATGTTTACACACTGCGTTGCTGTCCAAACATGTCAAACAGACTCCTCTATTGCCTTCTGCACCCACCTTGAAGCAGAATGGCAGTGAAGGAGCTTGTTTTAGTAAGAAAGCTCCTTGAATGAAGATGCTCCTTAAAAGTGGGAGAGATGATCAATCCAATGAGAAGAAACACCGACCTGGCTTCTCCCAAGACAAATCATCCAGAGAGAGAGAGAGAGAGAGACAGAGAGAGACACAGAGAGACACAGAGAGACACAGAGAGACAGAGACAGAGACAGAGACAGAGACAGAGACAGAGACAGAGACAGAGACAGAGACAGAGACAGAGAGAGAGAGAGAGAGAGAGAGAGAGAGAGAGAGAGAGAGAGAGAGAGAGAGAGAGAGAGAACTGCAAGCTCTGCAAGCTCTGCAAGCTCTGCTGTTGCATGAAAGGAAAAATCACCTGTCAATCCAATCGTTTGTTCAACAGTAAAATTAACCTCATCTCAGGTACAAAGTAAAATAAATACGGAAAGCCTTCTGGCCTGATACATTGTCAATCAAAGTTACAAATGTCTGTCTGAACTGCAGACAACCCACTTTGACAATAATAGGTTGCCACCATGCAAAACAGCTGCCAAGGAGGTGGGTGGGATGCGGGGGAGACAGAATAGTCTGAGATGCCATGATACGAGATAAAGTGGAACACAAATAAAGCAGATGGCCAAGGCCTGGAAAAGATGCGTCGAAAGAAAATGGGACTAACAGCTAGAATGAAGTGTGGAAGACAGGACACTTGTGATGCTTGAGGGTCTTTATGACCTGGCGCAACTCTTTATTGCGTTTCCCCATGCGGTAGATCCCGGTGAGCAGTAAACGTTGTTCTGCTCGTCGTCCAAGGATGAGAAAAGTGCCCTTTTGAGAATCTAGTTGCGGGCATAGGCAATCTGCACCGTTTTTCATGAACAACACGGGTCTACGTAGCTCCTTCCGACGCAGCGAGCCGGCACGGAATACTTTCCGCTTCCGTCGAGCCCCGACGAGTCGTCGGTCTCTTCCGGACTGCTTCACCTCCCGCAGCCGCATTTTCAGTCCTGCGGAGAGAGGGGTGAAAGATCTCCGAGGTCAGCATCATTGAACTCCAACCAAAAAAAGGATTGTTCAGATTAATTTGAAACATGTCAGTCTTGGAGGAAACATTTCCATCAGCAACACACCGGGTGATCCAAGAGTAAAATCCAGATTTGAAGTATTGTGGAAAACAGTCATATACATGTGAGGGGCAGGAGGATGAGAGAAGGGGATGTTCAAGATGTTCCAGCACGAACATACTTACATGAACATTTTTTTTTTTTTAACATGGATGGGTAGTGAAGAAAATATTTTCTTACAGACAACATATCCCATACGTGTATCCTGAAATTTTCTTTAAAATGGTGTGTCTTGGACAATTGTCTCGTTCTTGGAACTTTTCACTGCCATTAATGGAAACATTTGATCTGCATAGCCCTAGCCATGTGATCCAGCAGTGTGTGTGTGTGTGTGTGTGTGTGTGTGTGTGTGTGTGTGTGTGTGTGTGTGTGTGTGTGTGTGTGTGTGTGTGTGTGTGTGTGTGTGTGTGTGTGTGTGTGTGTGTGTGTGTGTGTGTGTGTGTGTGTGTGTGTGTGTGTTGGTCTCTCTCTCTGTATGCATGTAAAAGAAACAGGCCAGCATTAGCATTTCTGTCTGTGCCACAGCCACATGTTATCATAAAATATTGAACTGCCATTCAGTCCCGTGGGATGTCACTATCCCCGCCTGTGGTTGCATCGTGGCCATCACACTGCGGCGGAACGTCAATCTCGCTGCGATTGAGGCTGGTGCAGTAAGTGCAGTGCAAGGGTATGATCGCATAGATCTAAAAACCTTATTCATCATCAAGCACGTTTTATATACATATTTTTTGATTTTTTTTAATATCAAAAAAGTACATTGATCTTAGGCTTATAGTGGAGCTTCTACATAAATTGCATCTCAGACAAAGAGATGAATAGGCATCACTGTACTTGAATGCAAATTACAAGACATCAGTCAATAATACACAAATGTGTACAGTGTATGGGATTTGAACACCATGATCCCTTAGTTCAGGTGCGAACGCTAAATAGGTCAACACATTGTGAATTCAACAACAAAATATGCACACCATTGTATTGAGTTTTAAATAGCTTGGAGGCAGCACACTCACCTTTGAATTGTCTCACCTGGGTTAGATTCCCAACCCGACTCTAAACTGCAGTCACTCGTATGTCACAGGCAGGGAGTTGAATCACTGACTGTGCTGCCCTAGAGTGTCCCATTTGCAAGTAGCTGGGTGTCCCATCTGCAAGTATTCGTCGGTGGATGTTGAAGACCCCACAGTCTTCCATCAGATGGTGGGTTCACCTCTCGAAGACGGTGGGCCATTGTATGCTCGTATCCTGGACAAATCATTGCCCTGGCTAACCCTGGAAATACCAATGGCTGAACCAACCATGCATTCTCTGCTTCGTGACCACATCTGGAAAGAGCATGGCCATCGATGGAACATATCACAAGGGACTTGAAGCATCAGCGTCTACACTCTCTACAAGTAGAAGCAATAGCCCACAAGATTCTAGAGGAACCAGAAGCCTGGACGCAAGACTTTGAAAAGGATGAGTCATGAAAATGAGACCTCTGGTTTTTGGGCAAATGAGGACAAGATACAAATGTTGGATTCACACTTGGTAATTCCATTCTTTCTTCCTGAATCCACACTGGATCTGGATTCACTTCCCTTCCCTGAGATCAGTGGTCTGCTTTCCCCTTTACCATGATGATGGATGCAACAATGCCTTGACGTCTCATCCAATAAGACCGCATCATACCAAAATAACACCAACATTGTTTAATTGCTCAATGATAGGGAAGAATGAAGAAGTAAGAGTTTCAGGAAAAGGTTAAAATTTGTTCGAATTCGGATGTGCTGTGATGATGCAAAGAACAAGACGTGTTGAGGAAATCAAAGGTCAGTCATTCGCCCCCTGGTGGCTCGGTGTAACAATGGCAATGAATCGTCAAGCATAAATATTAGGCGACGTGTTCATTTACCATTGAGGTGAACGTTCGTCACAGAGTGTTGGCGTGCTCTTCAGATGATAAAAAGGTTGACAACGCCCAACAGAAAGAGTGAAAATTGTTGTGGACTTTTACAGGTGATTACTTATACTTGTTTCGTTTTTCAAGTGTCGGTCAAACATGTCGTACTTGTACAGCGAGCTTCATGGTGCTGCACTCTGAAGATACCTGGGATCATTTGTGCAGACACTCAAGATCTTGCTCTTGACAATATAGATCTGAGTAACTAGTGTTAACTAATGACAAGTAGAGACGAGGTCTACGAGTGCTGTTATGATGATGCAAGATGTGGCCTAAAAAACTGTTCACAACTGCTGTGTATTGGAAGGAAAGACAGAAAAGCAATCATGCTCAGGAAGGAAAAGGGTTTCCTTGTTGACGTCCACATGGACAATGTCAGCACGCGCGTACGCACGAGGCCGTGTAAGCATGCACTCATCCAGCTGTCGTTGGGCCACAGGCAGGGCAGCCACAGCCTTGCCACAAATTGCTGCCATGACATCGGCACAACGGATGCACCAACTGAGGTGTCGGTGATTTTGCTGTAGGCTGGCAAGTCAGGGGTGGCTTTGAGAAAGCTGACAGGAACCGAGAGGCTTCGCGTGCAGAGGAAATCATTGTGCCCGGAAGACAGAAGCTTTCTGTTGCTGCTCCTCAAAGATTTGCTCTACACCGGGCAGACTTACGACCATCCAAGTGCCTGTCAGATTATTTTTTTTTGCTTTTCCAATTCTTGCTTTGGTACCTCATTGGCACTCCGGTTTATTCCAACATGCACTCTTTATCTTCCCTTACATAGCCTTTTGTTTCCTAAAGTTGCGGCGGCATGCTATCTTCAGCCTTGCACAAGAGGGACTCGAATCGACAATATTATCTCATCGAGAGCAGGTCTGCTTCTCGTCAAAGTAGTCATTAATCCTTTGACTTTCGTTGTGCTCTGTAATGACTTGAAGTATTCCTGCTTCCCTTTCAGGCCACTAAGTACATTGCAAAGATCAATAGCTTTGCCTTCCCTTTTGCTGTGCTTTGTGAAATCGATACGGAGCTAAAGCAGTTGCAAAGAAGTTTATTGCACGCACAAAAAAACCCTTTTGCCTTCACTATACATGGGCTACCATTACGTATGGAAAATAACACTTCCAAGTGAAGTAGTGCTTTTAAAAGAAAAGGAAAAGCTGCACTTGGTTCTTGGGTCGAGTGGTTGAAGACCTGAATCTTTCTCCACAATACGGTGTGAGTTCGATTCCCACAGTTGCTCCCTCTTCGCAAGCCTGCACTTTGCCAGCATGGGGATTATGTCGAACACCCCTCTACATGAGTTGAAGGAGGTCTTCAACCTGCAGTGAACTGACACAGACTGGTTTAGGGTTTATAGTCACCTGTTAGAACGAGCAAACAACAAAACTAGAGATGGGTTGGAAAAGGTGTTGCAGGCTAATTAGAGCCACTTCGATATTTTCTTTCCAGCTGCGATGTGCAACGGCACAGTTTCAGTTTGCTCCATGTGTTGGCCAAGGAGTTTCGAAAGATGGCACAGGAGGCAAAAAGAGGGAAGAGAAAAGCCACCACACTCTTTGCAAGGCCTCCCTTTTTATTGGTGCGCTGTGCCTCGAGCCCACTCAATGGGGGCCTTTCAGGCAGCCGCGCGGCACGCTACGCAGGCGCGTCCGAGCCATTTCGAGTCAATTATGGAGCCGCCGGCAGCGTTTAGAGTCGAGCGGAGCGAACCCTGCGTGCCGGCGTTAATCCCAGCCAAGCGGCGCCACGCCGGGCCTCAACAGGTGGCAAACCTGATGAAAACATACCCATGCACAACAGCCGCTGCTGCGAGGAAACACCTGTTAGGAATGCAGCACGTTATCTGAGTACTGTTGTGAGAGGACAGTCCTCAACTACCAAATGTCGGTACAAACAGGGCTACCACCACTGCTGACACAATGGCCTCATTTTGGATTGTATACTGATGTCTTCCAGAAATCAATGTTGCTGAGACAATATTATATGGGATAGAAAGAAAATTCACCATGCAAAAAAAAGTTACAAGTTTATAATGAGTGGATAAGGAGCCGTCATATAAATTGGGGAATGCCAAGAGGAGGTGGGTGGTTGGACTAGTGTTGGAGTCATCACAAAGGGGTGTGGGAAAAATACGGGTGTTTTGCTTTGAGTTATGCAACCCCTTCTAATGTTTCAAGCATGAACTTACTTTTTTCTGGATTTTCTTTCCTATCATACAGAGTTGTCCATACAGGATGGAGCTCAGGTAGCACACTTACCTTAGAGCTGCCTTCGAGCTTGGGTTGGGTTTGATTCCTGACTTTACGATGAACCGACAATTTGTTGCTTAGCAGGCAGGGTGTCGCATCACAAAGTGTGGCATCCCGAGGATGGAAGTTCAGCTGCGTGTCCCATCTGCTGGCATTATTTGGTGGACGTTAAAGATCGCAGTGTGTTTCGCCCCAAAGGTAGGGCTGCTATTGCCGGCATCTTAAACAAATTCCAAATTTCTGCCCTGACTACTGTGAGAAAGGAAAAAGAAAAACACCCAATAACCCAATGCAATCCTTGCCATGAAACTGCTTTGGCTGCCAAGAACCTGCCTTCGAGCAGAACACCACAGGTATCCACAAATGACTCAGGTTAAGCAGGTTGTCTACAAGATTTATCTCTTTAGACCAGCTTGGAGACTCAATTTGGGGTTTAGTTATTACTTCTTGACAATAGCAAATCTGATTATGCAAACAAAAAGCATTTTCATGTTGATAATACTGTACCACCATTTATTATCCACAGTTAATATTCATAAATTTTATAATGTCCTTTATTCAGGAAGAAATCGTCTCATAAACATTATGTGCAATTACTAAGGGGTGGTAGAGGTGCAAGATCTTTGGCCCATTGTTACAGAGCATTGTGGGGTAGGGTTATTTATTTATTCGTATATGCAGGCTGTGGCTGCATCATTTTCTGGGGGTATGGTTGTGCCACTGATGCAATTCCCCTTGTTTCCAGTAAGCCCGGTACTCATTTTTTCGACTTTAGAAGCATGACAGGCTGAATCAACCCACCTGGTGTTAATTCAACATGAACAGGGCCTTGAACTTAAGATCTGAGGATCTTAAGCCAGCCACCTGAACCAGGCTGTGGGGTGTGGGTGGTGGTGTCGAAAATTTAATAACATATTTGGACGCCCCTTAAAACTCTCCCAATTAAAATATTAATAAGTGATATAATTCTCATGCTCTTCACATGCTTTCCATGGTCTTCACACGTGGGGTGTGGGGCGGTGGCTGCATTGAAAGTTCCCTCAAAATGACGCAGAGGTGTGCACAGTGTGTGTGAAGAGAGGGAGGGAGCCCATAGTGTGAAGGAGGGTAGTGTGGAAAGCCCGGAACGCGGTTTGGTTCGTCGGGACCTGCTGGACGCTGGGGCCCAGCATAAACAGAGCGAGCTGCTTGCTGTTGCATGTCTTGCACGCCAGAGAGGACTTTCCTACTGGGTCTGGGCACCTCAGAGACACGGCTGTGCATCCTATCGCATAGCCACTCCACTGCCAATCTTCCACATCCATCTTCTCTATTCTCTCGTATATTTGGACTGGCGCAACCCCGTTGGGCTGTGTGAGGTGAGGGAGAAAAGAATCGACCCTACTTTTCTTTTCTCCGTACTTTTCTTTTCTTTGCATCCCAAGTTCTTCTTCTCCCCTGATTGAATGATGGTCATGTCTCCTGTGTAAATGAGATTGTATAATAAAGAATATGTTTGTTAAATCTGCTCTTTTGTGCCTTTTGCTTTATTGCATGTAAATACTTGCTTTTGAATCATTGCTTGTGTGTCTAAATCAATAATTGTTTGTTTTTGTTTCAAATCTGTCTCGGTTGTCCTTTCCTTCATTGGTCCGATACAGTGGACAAGTATAGTTAGACGGAAAGTTGTACCCCACCTGGCTTGCTCTGTTAGCCGGTGCTGCACTTTTTCCTTTCCACTCGGCAGAAGATTGCCAGGTGTGGCCCCGAGGGCATGGCCTCTAGTTATGTTGCTGTGCCAATAACAAGGCATCGCGGAAACAACAAAGCGTAACCCTGCTCGGCCAGGGGCCGTAACTATATACATATATGTGTGTGTGTTTTTTTTTAAGCATTCAGACCTTGGATGAACCAGTACAACAAAACTTTGCATGGCCTCTTCTTTCATCCACAAGAAGGTCGAGGGCTATGTTTGGATAAAAAAAAAATTGAAAAATTAAAAAACTAAAAACCGATAATTGGCCTTCAGGCCTCGATCAAGTCTTGTGCTTACATACTGCCTGCATTTGTTTTCCTGGAGCGATCAAGTAATATATTTTGTAAAGATCGTATGTTGAGGTTGTATGCAGTAGTTTGCTGTCAACAACACAAATTTAATTATTATATTGTTTACAAGTGTGCCTGTTATTCAAAAATACTGCTTTACATAGGTCTATTATAACACTTCCGTGTTCAGGCCTCGAGTGAGGATGTTCTTATACACAGCCTGGGATTTTCCTGGGAGTGATCGAGTAATACGCTTTGTGAAGATTGTATGTTGAGGTTGTCATGATTTGTTGTATTTAAAAAATAAAATTAATAAAAAGAAGTTAAAAGAAGGGAAAACCGTCCAAGCACATTTTGCAACACCCAATATTGGCAATTCATATGAAACCAGAAGGTCAACATTTCCCAATTTGTCATGCAGGAAATATTTAAATACATATTTCATTGAATTTCCCAAGGCAATGCCGCATACTTCAGGTAGTATATATGTATAATAGAAAGATAGCACAAGGTTAGCCTGAACTTCCTCATTCAAAGTTAACCTCCATTGATTAAAGTCCAATTTGAAATCCCTTGTGCAACTTAAACACACTTTTGCCATGTTCTCCAGGTAGCAGGAAACCACACAGTCAATCTGTCAACTTCAGCTGGTTTGACATTTTCTTCATCAGAAAATTAATTCCACAATGCTGCTCCACATCACACCATTCACATGATCACCACCATCTTGGTAATACCCAGAATGCATTGCACTGCTGTTACACCATCACACAGGAGAGTCACCTGATGTTTCCACCACCACTCCACAAACCTTGGTGAACCATCGCCCTCTTACAATTACATCGAACAAAAGCCAATTAATGCCTTATATCGACGCCCGATTATTACCTCCGCCATTACAGGAGGATGGAGGTTACATTTTCACCCCTGTTTGGCAGTTTGTCTGTGAGGAGGGTATCTCAAAAATGTATGGATGGATTTGGATGAAACTTGGTGGACATATTGGGTGTATGACAAGGCCGAATTGATTAGATTTTGATGAAGATCCAGATCCGGATCCGGATACTATAATTTTTTAAGTGATTCTTCATCATTGAGAGATCGGACCAAAAACAATATATAGCACTATATTTCAAAAAGTTATGGAAGGATTCGGATGAAACTTGGTGGATGATTAGGGTGTGTGACGAGGAAGAATTGGTTCAATTTTGGTGAAGACGTGAATCCGGATCGGATCACGAGAATTTTTCACATTCTTAAGTGATTCTTCTGCATTGAGAGATGGGGCCAAAAACGATATATAGCATGGTATTTTAAAATGTTGTGGACGAGTTGTGACAAAACTAGGTGGATGAGTTGGGTAGGAGACAAGAACAAGTCGATTAGATTTTGGTTCAGGTCCGGATCCAGATCAGGGTTCGGTGGGATACAAAACATAAACTGTTCAGCATGGCGGGGGCGCTGTTCCAGTTCCCTTTATCAAATTAATTTACCGTACTTTTGTTCTGTATTGTAATTCCATTCTTACCATAAAAAAAATAGAACTTGGCATCTACAGGTAGTGGACTAAAAAGATGGAAACACCAATGTAAAGTCACTTAATAGGGCAGTTGGGCCACCACGTATGGCCAGTACGGCCTGTATGCGCCATGGCACAGAGTCCAACAGCGTCTCAATTTCTACAGGAAGGATGTGGAACCATTGCTCCATTAGAAAGTCAATCAACTCACACCTGTGCGATAGAGGTGGAAAACGCAGTCTCAGGCATCGTTCCAGAACATCTCATACATGCTTGATTGGGTTCAGATCTTGTGACTGAGAAGGTCATGACGTATGGATAACATCAGTATCATGCTCACACATGCCCTGTGGATGGGGGCATTGGGGCGGGGGTCTCCTCTTGCAGCCACACGAGCCGTAATGAGAGGCAACTAGGCCTGTGCAGCATTTTTATACATGGCCCGAAACATGCTGGGATGGTACAGTGCTTTCAGAAAGTATTCACACCCCTTGACTTTTTCACATTTTGCTCTGTTACAGCCTGAATTTAAAATGGATTAAATTTTAATTGTCACCAATCTACACGACATACCCCATAATGACAAAGTGAAAACATGTTTTTAGAAAGTTTTACAAATTAATTTAAAATGAAAAGCTGAAATGTCTTGCATCAACAAGTATTCAACCCCCTGAGTCAATACTTTGTCGGAGTGCATTTGGCAGCGAATACAGCTTCGAGTGTTCTTGGGTATGTCTGTGTCAGCTTTACACGTCTCGATTTGGGGATTTTCTCCCATTCTTCCTTGCAGATTTGCTCAAGCTCTGTCAAGTTGGATGGGGAGTGTCGGTGAACAGCAATCTTAAACTCTTTCCACAGATTCTCAATGGGATTCAAGTCTGGGCTTTGGCTGGACCACTCAAGGACTTTCACATTCTTGTTCTAAATCCATTCCAGTGTAGATTTGCTGTCCTGTGGAGTGTAAATCATCACCATAATCCAAGGTCCTTTGCACCGAAGCAGGTTCTCCTCAAGGATTTGCCTGTATTTGGCTCTATTCATTGTTCCTTCTATCCTTGCAGGTCTCCCAGTCCCTGCCGCTGAAAAGCATCCACATATCATGATGCTGCCACCACCTTGCTTCACAGTAGGGATGGTGTTAAATGGGTGATGAGCTGTGCTCGGTTTCCACCAGACGTAGTGCTTGCATTCAGCCCAAATAATTCAATTTTGGTCTCATCAGACCACATAATCTTTTGCCTCATGCTCTCAGTTTTTCATGTGCCGTTTTGCAAACTCCAGGCGTGCTGTCATGTGCCTTTTTATCAGGAGTGGCTTCTGTCTGGCCACTCTCCCATAAAGCCTAGATTTGTAAAGTACTGCAGAGACTATTATCCTTGCGGCAGGTTCTCCAATCTTAGCCAATCAACTCTGTAGTTCTAGAGTGGTCATTGGGTTCTTGGTCACGTCCCTGACCAAGGTCCTTCTTGCCTGGTTGCTCAGTTTGGTTGGACGGCCAGCTCTAGGAAGAGTCTGGGTAGTTACATATTCTTTCCATTTCCTAATGATGGAGCTCATCGTGTGGTTGGGAACATTTAAAACTCTAGAAATTGTTTTATACTCTTCCCAAGATCCATGCCTCCTCACAATTACATCTTGGAGTTCTACGGACAGTTCCTTGGACTTCATGATGGAGTTTCTGCTATGACATGCACTGTCAAATCTGGGACCTTATTTAGAAAGGTGTGTTTATTTCTAAATCACATCCAATCAATTGAATTGGCCACAGGTGGTCTCCAATCAAATTGTGGAGACATCTCAAGGATGATCAAAGGAAATTGGATGCACCTGAACTCAATTTGGAGTGTCACAGCAAAGGGGTTGAATACTTATTGAAGCCAGATATTTCAGCTTTTAATTTATCAATAAATTTGCAAAAATTTCCAAAAACATATTTTCACTTTGTCATTGTGGGGTATTTTGTGTCGATTGGTGACAATTTTTTTTTTTAAATCAAATCCATTTTAAATTCAGGATGTAACAACAAAGTGTGACAAAAGTCAAGGGGTGTCAACACTTTCTGAAGGCACTGTATATAATTAATTAACACATGGGCCACACACATGGGTGGAAGCTGTTGCTTGCTCTCCCTCATTTACACAGGTGTTTCCATTTTTTTGTCCACTACCTGTACATTCCCTTGGGATTAACTTACACATTACACAAATTGGTGGAGGTCAAGAAACTTTGTAAAAAAGCAGTTGCATATTTTACTTCTTTGAACCAAGCACACATGTAAGAGAGCTTCACAATCACGTTAAATACATTCACATGTTGTTGGAACAAGCAACTCCTACATCACCACCCACACTTCATTTCCCTTTCTCTGCCCACAATGCTAACACCGCTCCAACTCCCCTCCCTCACCTACTATCATCACCACACCTCTCACTCTCCTCCAACATCCTTTCCTTACCACCATCCCTTGCTTTCACATTACAGATTAATCCATTCATCCATTGGGACCAGGATACCAGCAAGGATACTGGCACTCATTTTGCCGACCTCAGAAGGATGACAGGCAGAGTCAACCCCAAGCCAACAACAGGCATACATGTTAATACATAACAGTAAATGAGTTTTTGAACTTTATGGGATTCCAAATATCCTCCATATTTATTAAATTAGTTAATGGAAGATTTCTTGCCAGAACAACAATGATAACTGGAGCGTTCAGAGAACACCTTCTGCCCCACGTAGTCCTGAGAAACAAAAAACTATGGGCAGGGTCTGCAAGCGGAAAATTTGATTGGTCGTGATGATGTAAAATTCCGTTATACACGAGTTCTTCGTGCCTGTTGTTTGTGTCGTTTGTGACGTCCTTAAAAACAGTAAGTTTCGTGCTTGGAATGATTATCAATTTTGTTTGACTGCCAGAAAGGCAGACAGAGTCAAAAATATACATCACATCTCTGCGCATGCGAGATCGGGATGAATTCAGAGCCAAAGTACTGCGAAAGTACAGATTCGTTTTCCCAATTAATGTTTAAAATATAACATTCAATTGGAATTAAGCTCTTCCTCGATCATAAACTGACATTTGTAGACAGAACAGACAGCCAAACAGAAGTTAACCAATTGCTATACCCTGCTTTTCGCTTCGCGTGCACGGGGTAAAAATGAGACCAAAAAAAACAACAAATTTCAGGTTATTGTGGAGTGAAGAGAACAGCCTAAAGAAAAGTCTTTCTGTTTGAAATAAGAAACAAACAAATTGGGGTTATCACGTGAAACCTGAATCTGCCCTGTCTGTCTGCAGCTAAAGATGTGACAGTCCAACTTTGCTGACATACAGTACTTGTGGTACTTGCTCACGAAAGTATTTCCTCGACCTCCTGGCGGCTTGTAGCCGATAAATGACGGATGCTGTATTTTCCAACATCCCTAGATCGAGATGATATTTACAGGGAGACGATATCGCTCGAGATGACCCTCAGCACAGTTGTCTGGAAGCTCATCAAAATGCAAAATCCTTCACACTCGACCCTGATCTCTTGTGAGTAGGCCTTCATCTATTATGATTGCTACCTGCTTGTCACCTCCCTTTGTCATATGCACTACATGGGTAGTGCAAATGGGTAGTGTAGTGCCAAAAGTGGCATCCTTAACGCCCACCAACTAATGCTGGCATACGGGAAGCCCAGTTTAATATCGCCCTGCTTGCGAAACGCCAGGATGGTAGTTTATAGCTGAGTCAGGATTCAAATCCAGGCTGCTGAGTTCAGACGTGAATGTGTGTGCATATCTTGCAGGCCATCCTGCTAGCCCTTCAAGTAATGTGTCATGCGTGAGAAGATGCTAGATCACGTACAAAATCTCTTGCTAGATCTCTTGGCACCCCGTGATGTGTACGAAAAATTCCCAATAAACACTCAAAGTATATGCTCTCAGGTCTTGCTCATTGCGTACTCACAAAGTCGAGTTGCGAGGAAACATTTTCGATTTTATGGTTATTGTTGTGGAAACGATTTTTTGAACACTTGTTCGCACGATTCGCATTCGACAAGGTTCTCGGAGCGAGGTACCCAACAAATGCCAAGGTTCATCCTACTTTTTCAAATAATTGGGAAGGAATTGTCCGTTTTCTCATTTCGTGTCGAGACCTTTTTTGAACCACCCACTTGGCAGGAAAGGTAAAATCAGGAAGCACCAATGATTTTCAAGATTATTCACTAGGTTGCACTAAAGTATTTGGGGGAAGCTGAATTCATACTTCATTTCAATGACACTAAATTAAGTTCCACAAGGTGGATGAGAAAGTGGGTTGTGGACGTAATTAGATGGCGTGCTGATGGGGGACATTGCAGCTCGGCCTCACCATGGTGTGATCGAAGGTGTAATGACAGCAAGATATACCTAATTGGCTCTCATCCATCAAATCCATTCACATACTCATCCTTTCACCACCTGAACTTGTATTCCCTGCGGCAGTCCGGGAGGGGAGGGGAGGGGTCCCAGTGAGATTGTGGAAGGAATGGTCTCGGGGTAGTGGGGGAGATGGTCCGCCACTGTTAAACGAGTCACATCAGCTTTTATACCCACAGCCGCGGGGTCGGAACGAATACATCACCCGCACCCGCACGGAGCGGCTCTCATCTTCGCACCACGCTAACAAGGAGTCACGCTGAGCGATTCCCCAAGCCCCATCGTGGGCCATCTGGGTCGAACAGCGACGGCTGTGACCATTATCGGCGGCGAGCCCGCCGTTCGGCGGCGAGAGATTAAGCTGCGCGCTTTCTCTGCCACTTAATCCAGGCACGTCGTGAGCTCCCAGGCTCGCCTTGCGCTCGGCTGCCTCGCCGGCTTGTATCGAGTGTTAATTGGGCAATAACGAGGATCCATTTCATTAGAGACGCGCGGGAGGCGGCGAGCGCGCTCGGAGCTCGCAGTGACCTGCGCGGGGAGCCGGTGCTCCTTAATAACGTTTCATTTGAGGAAATTAAACGTTTTACTTTAAAAACCGAACGTCTCGGCAGCAGGTCGTCTTCGTGGCAGAGTGGTATTGTGGTAACTTGGTTCCCTCCGCATGGCACGCTTGCCCGAGGCGAGCACGTTGAGTGCGGTGCGAGTCACGTGGAGCGTGGGAAAATGCCTCCAGGCCGTGATGGGTGGATCCACACGTGGGGAGGAGGGGGTAGTGTTTGTGAGGTCGTCGCCACAGAGCGGTGTTGTGGTGACGTGCTTCGCTCCGCACGACATGCTCGCTCGAGCCGAGCAGATCAGCAGATTGAGTGCGGTGCGAGTCACGTGGAGCGTGGGAAAATGCCTGTGCGAGCCAAGAAGGGTGGACCCACGCTTACCGAGGAGGGCGGTGTGGGATTGTCGGGGGTCGAAGGGGTGTTCCGTGAGGTAATTCCGTCGAGCTGCTCGCGTGGTGGGCTCCGCCAGGAATGTCTGTTCCGTGCCATCGATGCGAGTGATAACCCAGCCCGGCAGGGCGCGCGTGGCCTGCTCAGAGCACGCGAGAGATCAAAGCCATGCACAACGAGTCGCGATTCCTACGGGCAAACCCGACGTGTTTGCTTCCTTCATCGACAAAACGTCCTCACAGCTGGCAGTTACTCCCACCTGTCACTTCACGCCACGTATTCTCTCGTCAGTCTGTCCCACGCTGGTCGTTCCGCGCAACGAGCCAAAATTACAGTCGTGACAAACCAGAGTCCTTGCTGTGACACGGATGGTGAGCATCGTGACGGCAAAGTGACTTGTTAAACACAGTAATTTCCAAAATCCTTCGGATTTGTGGAGCCATGCTAACATTATGCGGCGGTTTAATGACTGAAACACGTGCGTGGGCAGCCAAGGTAGAAGAGCGCATCCCAGCTCTAGAGTCAAGGCCAGGCACAGGATGAAAATGTAAAAATAAATATTCCAAGTTGGGTTGAGCAAGACCACCGATTTCAGGATTGCTAAGACTCCTTCTTGACAATCGCAAGGCTTTCCGAGGTTAACTCACAACACTATTGGTCACTTGTTGTTTCCTTCTTCAGGTGTTCAGCAATTTATATTTACTATAAGCGGCCTGAGTCTGTGAGCCAAGGTTCAAATCCCCCTTTATTAACATGCCGTACGATGATAACTTATAAATTGCGCACGATAGCCCTTCGTGGGCTTATTACATGTGACAACCAGGATGGCATTCGGTAGAGCACGTACCTCCACCAGGCTGAACAGTTTACGTTTTGCATCCCACTGATAGATTTTGGTTCAGGTCAGCAGATCCAGCCTAATTGCCTTGTTCTCGTCATCGAATCAATTCATCCACCAAGTTTTGTCATAATCTATCCACAACTTTTTTGAGATATTGTGCTATATATCGTTTTTGGCCCTGTCTCTCAATGGTGAAGAATAACTTCAAAGAATTTTTAAAAATTCTCATACCCGGATTCGGATCTTCACCAAAATAGAATCTATTTGTCCTTGTCACACACCCAACCTGTCACCAAGTTTTGTGCGAATCCGTCCACAACTTTTTGAGATATTGTGCTAAATCTCATTTTTATCCATATCTCTCAATGGTGAAAAAGCTACGACAAATAGATGAGGTGTGTGTGTGTCACGTTTTTGTGGAATTCTAATAGAGCTTTCTGATGTGGAGTGTGACACACCAAAATGATCGTTATGATCTCCTGAGTTGATTAGGCTAATTAACTACAAAGAACCCAGAAGAATTCGAATGCTTTAAACGCACACCATGTTGACGTGGAGTCCTTCCATGGCAAGGCATTCTATTTACAAAATAAATCACAAAAATAATGATAACATTGTAACAAAGCATATATTAATTAATACTAATATTAATTAATAACGAGAACGAGAGGTAACGAGAACGCACTTGATAGAGTGCATACCTCTGCAAGGCTGAACAGTTTACGTTTTGTATCCCACTGAAAGGCTGGATCTGCATCCGGACCTGAACCAAAATTGAATCAGCTTGTTCTTGTCCCTGACCAACTCATCCACCTAGTTTTGTTACAACTTGTCCACAACATTTTGAAATACTGTATTGTTGTTTTGTTTTTGGTCCCATCTTTCAATGGTCAGGTCTTGTGTCAGGTCATGTGAGATTAATTGTGTGATTTGCTACAGGTACCATGTAAACTTACAAACCTGTTCCATGGTCGGGTTGGCGATGACTAAACCGTCTCCCTCCACCAAGTTTCCTGTTGAGGAGGGTGTATGATACGGACAACCAGCAGGATGATGAACAAAACCTGTTAAAGGGTGGAGGAGCTCCTTGTGAGCCAACGGCCATCCATATCTATTGCCAAACTGTGTCTGTGGACGTCTTCCCGCAGTTGGGTTACTTTTTATTAGGAGGTTGGTGGCAGGATTTGCACTCCGGCCACCGTAAAACCCTTCATTCCACAAAACATTCCGAAAGTCGAAAAAAATCTGAAAACATGCCGTGGGAGCACCTCCTGTGCAGCTTCCCTTCACAGGGCAGCTCACCGGATCTCAGGATTGGGGCAAAGCCTCCGGGACCCTCAATCTTTAATGATCGGAGGGAAACCACAGGGGAAACTTACCAGGTCAGATTGCGGTAGTGTGTGTCGAGGTGGTGCTGAGGTGTGGTCCACCAGAAGGCGGTCTCCTTGGGTTAACCTGAGGCGGTCCCTTCGGGTGGGTGCCTGGAATGTCCTATCCCTAAGAGAGGATGATCACCTGTCTTTGTTATTGTCTGAGCTCAAGCATTTGGACATCAGTATTGCAGCACTCTCTGAGGTTCAGAGGCCAGATAGTGGCGAGATCATGGTGGGTGGTTACACCGACTATTGGTCTGGTCGCTCTGATGGTTACCATGCCCAAGGAGTTGCTGTAGCTGTGTCCAATAAGCTGACTCCAATGATAATTGAGGTAACACCGGTCAACAAGCATATTGTGAGACGAAGGATTCGTCACTCCTTAGGTGGCATTTCCCTGGTCTCTGTATATGCTCCGACTGAGGCGAGTGATCTCACAGTGAAGGACACATTCCATGCCACGCTTGAGTTTGTGATTCATCAGTGCCCCAGCCGAGATCCTCTTCCAGTCTTGGGTGATTTCAATGCATCGACTGGAACTGATAGGGATGGTTATGAGATGTGTGTTGGTCCCCATGGGTCTGGAACTGTGAACCTGAATAGCACTAAGTTCCTTGACTTTGCAAGAAGTCATGGACTTAGGGTTGCTGGTTCATGGTTTCAGTGCCCACAAGCTCATCGCTGGACTTGGTATTACAATGCTGGTGTTGTGGCAAAGGAGATTGACCATGTCCTCGTTGATGGTCGCTGGAGGATGATCCAGAACAGTAGGGTCTACCGGAGTGCTCAGTTCCTCAATACTGACCACAGGCTTGTTGTAGCAACTCTGAAGTTGCAGCTTAAATCCAGGAGAATGGTACCATCCCAGCCTAGGCTGGATGTTGGCAACCTCAAGGATGAGAGGGTAGCTGAGGAGTTTGCAAACAGGCTGAGTGGAGATTTGGGGGGTCTGGGTGCTTTGGGGGATCCTTAAGAGTTGAGGAGTTCCTTCAAGACCACCGTCCTTGATGTTGCCGGAAGATGTCTTGGAACTCACTGTAGGGCGAAGAAGAATTTTGTCTCTCAAGGGATACTGGATAACATTGACCAGAGTCGTAGGGCCAGGTGAATGGCAGAGCTGAGCTGTTCAGGGAGCTGAGGCGTAAAACTGCACGTGAGCTAAGGGTGGACAAGGAGCCCGATGTGCAAGGAATCTGTGAGGAGGTAGAGCATCACCTGTGGTCAAGTGATTCTCGTCCTGCTTACAGGGGAATTCGCGCATTGTGTTCCTCCAAGCCCATCCCTCGGTGCACTGCAGTTAGAGCAGAGGGTGGTGGTCTCTTGACAGAGGAGTCCGAAGTGAAGGCCCGCTGGGCCGGTTACTTTGAGCGGCTGTACCAGGCTGATCCACCAGCTGTCGAGTTGGACGTCAGGGGTGTTACAATCCCCATTGCTGACTCTCCAACCAAACTGTGGTCCACCTTCGTTTGTGCAAACACAGGCTGCAGTGAACCAGTTGAAATGCGATAAAGCTCCTGGGATCTCTGGCATCCATGCTGAACATCTCAAGGCTGGTGGAAATGTTGCACTCGAGTCATTACATGTAGTTCTGTGCTCTGCCTGGAACACAGGCATCATCCCAACTGACTGGAAGTCAGTTGTCCCACTCTGGAAAGGGAAGGGCGATCGCCAAGACAGCCACAACTACCGAGGGGAGATTCCGCTCTCAGTGCTGGGCAAGGTCTTTGCTCTGACATAATTCTTGATAGGTTTCGCCACCATCTGCGTGAGCACCAGCATCCAGTGCAGTCAGGCTTTACACCAAAGAGGTCAACGATTAACCGTATCCTTGCTCTTCAGGTCCTCACCAAACACAGACGAGAGTTTTGGCAGGGGATGCTTGCAGACTATGTTGATCTCTGTAAAGCATTCAATTCGGTGAATTGGGATGCCCTCTGGAGGATTCTTGGTCTTCGTGGGGTGCCACCAAAACTGATCGATCTGGTGTCTGAACTGTACTCTGGTACTGAGAGTGCTGTGAGATGTGATGGTGCCATCTCTGACTTATTTCCAGTTGTTACTGGAGTTTGTCAGGGGTGTGTACTGGACCCCACACTTTTCAGCACTTGTATGGACTGGATTCTTGGGAGGATGTCGGAGAGATCAAGCTGCGGTGCATCGTTTGGGGATGTCAAGATCTCTGACCTTGATTTAGCAGATGATGCAGTCATCTTTGCGGAGACTTCAGATATCCTTTTGAGATCCCTCAAGGTACTGAATGAAGAGTCGGAGCCACTGGGGTTACGGATTTCCTGGGTCAAAACTAAGATCCAGGCTTTCATTGGCATCTTGGATGCCACTATCCTGTCTGTACTTGTTTGTGGTGAGGATGTTGAGGTCATGGAGATATTCACTTGCCTTGGCAGTGATATTCATGTCTCTGCTGGCTGTGAGCAAGTGGTCAACAGACATCTTGGTCAGGCCTGGGGAGTCATGGATTCACTGGATCATGGGGTGTGGCGCTGCCAGTACCTGTGCGGGAGGACGAAAGTCTGAGTCTTCAGGTCCTTGGTGCTTCCCAGTCTTGCTCTGTGGATGTGAGACTTGGACTCTGACCAGAGATCTGAGATGGAGACTTAATTCCTTTGGTACCAGGTCTCTTCAGAGAATCCTTGGCTATCACTGGTTGGACTTTGTGTCCAACGAGCGGTTGCTGAGAGAGACTCAAATGAGATTTGTTACCTGCATAGTCCGTGAGCATCAGCTGTGGCTGTATGTACAGACATGTGGCTCGTTTTCCTGAGTTTTCCTGACGCTGACCCTGCTCACCAGATTCTCTCAGCGAGGGAGCCTCGTGAGTGAAGGAGGCCAATGGGCCAATCACGTGCATCTGCCCGGAGTATGACCAGATGGAGGCCCCTGGAGTACCAGCAGAAAGTGGGCACAGTGACGCGTTGCTCCGGCGCATGCTCCCATACCTGACCTGACCTTTCAATGGTGAAGAATCACTTAAAAATTATTGGATCGATATCTTCACCAAAATCAAATCAATTCTTCCTTGCACACATCCAACCTCTCCACCAAATTTAGTCCAAATGCGTCCACAACCTTTTGAGATATCCTGTTCACAGACAGACAAGCAAACGGATACAGACAGACAGACTGGGGTGAAAACATAGCCTCAGTCAATCTTCGTTGGCGGAGGCAACAAGAGAGTTCATAGAACACCTTTCACCATGCAGTCTTGAGAAACAAGGACATCGGCAGGGTCTGCGAGTGGCAAATTTGATTGCTTTGATGACGTAAAATGCCGTAATATATTGCCCATGTACTGCTAAACAAAGGGGTTTTGAAAGGCAATTTGTGTTCTTCAGTGTTCAAGTATATAATTCAAATTAAATAAAAGAAGAAGATTTTCAAGGTTGTGGAAAAAAAATTCGGAAGTTTACCACCATTGATGCAGCGTCTTTTACACCATCCTACTTAACACTTTACATGAGTTCTTTGTGTCTGTTGTTTGTGTGTTTTATGACGTCCTTAAAATAGTAAGCTTCCTGTTTTGAATGATTTTCAATTTCGTTTGACTGCCAGACAGGCAGAGAGTTAAAAAAAATTTAACTCCTCTCTGCGCATGTGCGATTGGGACGAATTCAGAGCCAAAGTACGCCTCAACCACAGGTTTATTTTCTGATTCGTGTTCAAAATATAACATCAAACTTAAATTAATTTGTTTCTCGATCATAAACCAACGTTTGTGGACAGACAGACAGACAAACAGATGGAGAAAGTGAACCAATTGCTTAACCTTGCTTCTTGCTTCACATGCGTGGGATAATTAACCTGCAGTGAAGCACGGTGTCATCAGCATTTTTTTTAAACCATATTGAGGCTCCTGGAAGAGTAAAACGATGGACGAAGGTTGGAAATGAGACAGTTTTGGGACATGGGGAGCAAGAAAACATAAATACACCAGATGAACAAGATTGGTGAGAGAAGAAAGGATTGCAGGTAGGTTTTGGAGATGGCGGTGAACGGGAAAGGACAATTTAACAGGAGGAATAAAAGTTAGGGGAGGGGAGGTGGAGTGGAGATGAGCAGAGAGCTTGGTTTTTGGTACGCCAACAATATAATGGGAGAGTGGATGCACACGTGCAGCCTGGCAGAGTGGTAGGTCTCGGAAAGCACGCATGACAACAAGAAATATGGAAGAGAGGCGGTACAAAATCTGACAACCTGTGTGTGTTGAGAAAAGAGGAGGTCCTGTGGGTCATTTTTCTGATGGGGTAAAGTTAATGATTCTCAGAGCTCTGCCTGCAAGAGCACTACTCATCGATTGATAAGAGTGATGCAGATGCCCCGACATTGGAGAGCTAACTTCAGGTCAAATGTCTTGTACAATGTGAAAAAACAGATTCCTTCGAAGAGAGGACACCTTGGTCCAGTTCACACCGGACTTTAGATGCCCGGTTAGAAATACCCTCAACTGAACACGAGACATGTCTGATGGTATATCCCAGAGATTCAAGGCAATTGCACTTCTTCCAGGAGGAAATTGGAGATTATCCTTCAATACTACATGATGAGTAGCAGTTACTCAGACAACTTAAAGGCGACATATGAGGTTGTATATAAGAAATGTGTGACCAGAAAAGCAGGTTTCTTCTTGCTGGAGGTATCAATGGCACGGCGGACCCTTGGCCCGATAACTCGATGGCTTCGTGCTTCTGAAATGTTCAGTGGGTTGAGGAAAATCCAGGCCATGGTGCAGAACAATGCACGCATGTTAATGGTATATTACAAATATGGCTGGATGATTTACAAAAGTTTAATTGTTTTTTTCTTCCCCAGACCCTCTATCAATCCCCTCCGCTCTCTTTTTAGCCCCAACGTGGGCGTCAGCTGGGGGATTATATTTTCGGTCCTCATAGTCTGTGCGTCTATCTACTCGAAAAACTTGATGCATTTCTTTCCTGATCGGCACATGTGTGCATCAACATCTGGTCATGAGGCCCATCAACATCTGGTCATGAGGCACACCAAATGATTTTGCCATCGTAGCCCATGTGGAATTTTTAGAACTTAATTTTATCATCCCCACTACCAGTGCACAACGTTGGATTATTTGTTTATTTATAGGCACTTTAACATCTCCATACCAACACACAGGGCTGACAGGATGGCCCATCCCTAGAGGTATGCACACTCGCTTATAAGCTGTCTTACCTGGGTTTGAATCCCGACCCAGCTATAAACTGTCATGCCGGTGTTTCACAAGCAGGGTGATTCATTGAATGGCCATCAAACTGGGCGTCCCGTCTGTCGGTATTCTTTGGTGGATGCAAAAGATCCCATTATGTCTTTCATGAAGAGTCGGCAAGCTATTACTGGTACCTTCAACAAATTATAAATTCCTGCCTCTAACCAGCAGAGGGCATTGCATCAGCAGCACAGCTGAGCCCTCAGCCAATGATGCTACCCTGCAGTCTTATGCTGCATACGAACAAAGAACCACACGTTCAATTATTTATTTATTTGAACTTTCGCATCTCTACCACCAACATACAACGTTGGGTTATTTATTTATTTATATACACTTTACCATCTCCACTACCAGCACACAGTATTGGATTATTTATTTATTTATATACACTTTACCATCTCCACTACCAGCACACAGTATTGGATTATTTATTTATATATACTTTACCATCTCCACTACCAGCACACAGTATTGGATTATTTATTTATTTATTTATATACACTTTACCATCTCCACTACCAGCACACAGTATTGGATTATTTATTTATATATACTTTACCATCTCCACTACCAGCACACAGTATTGGATTATTTATTTATTTATTTATTTATATACACTTTACTATCTCCACGAGAAACACATCGTTGGATTATATTTACACTCGAAGCACCAACTCCCCAAGGAAATGGCCAGGGGAGTGATGTTATTATTCTTATTCAAACGTGCAATCCAAAATACCTCGGCAAAGTAGCTCTCGCTGCGTAATTCAAAATGGCTCACTGCAGTGGAAAACGTGGGGACAGGAACACTGCACTATAAAGGGTAGGGACTTGTAATACCCTCTCCCACCTGAAGCGGCGCTACACGACACACATGGAGAATTTGCGCTTCCCCTCCCTCCCCCTCAAAATACCACCGACAAAGATAAAAACACCCCCAAACACAATTGGAGTTATGCTGATCCTATGTAGCAAATCTGAATGTAATTGACCCAGAAATGTAGGAGGAGTAGCGTGGCAAACAAGCAAACACACACCGGTCTGTGAATTATAATAGTAAGGCATTGCCAGTCAATGCCGGGTCCATCCTCCCACCCCACCCCTTCCTCCAGATTCCCACCCCACCCCGATCCCTCCAGACTCCCATCCCTATCCATTGAGACTCCCACCCCCATCCATTGAGACTCCCAACCCACCCCCTCCCTCCAGATTCCCAACCAACCTCGATCCCTCCAGACTCCCACCCCCATCCATTCAGATTCCCACCCCACCCTTTTCTCCCCTCGTTCACCCTTTCTCTCCCTCTTCCCACCCCACCCTCCTCACATAGACAGCTACAGTACATATAACTTT
This sequence comes from Eptatretus burgeri, assembly GCF_056783735.1. Classification (NCBI taxonomy): domain Eukaryota; kingdom Metazoa; phylum Chordata; class Myxini; order Myxiniformes; family Myxinidae; genus Eptatretus; species Eptatretus burgeri. The sequence continues at coordinate 75,418,027 of NC_140972.1, read as the reverse complement.
CAGTTCAGAGCACACTGTTTTTAAAAGTTGTTATCGTTATTTCTTATGTGGACCCTGACCTTTTTGACATATACTCAAATGGGCTTTGAGGTGCAATAGGTTGAGAACCCCTGCTCTAGATGGTCAAGGGTCCAAGCTGTCTAATCTGTCTGAAGGGTATAAGAGGTCTGAAGAGTCTTACGGTCAAAGGTTTACAAGGTACACTGCAATAGTACGCAATTAATAGACGTACTGTACATGCAGTCAGGGTGCAACTGACATTCAAACAATACGTAATTCATCGACATATAGTCACATGGCTTCACAAGCGGAAGAAGTCTTAAGGGTCTTTGGGGTCTTGAGGGGTGTTAGGGGTCTTTAAAGGCTGAGGTGGTGGATGAATATACCCTTAGGACAATCCCACGGTCTGACTTGGTCTGTGTGCTAAATGTGGTGGTCGTCAGCCCAGCGGCCTTTGCACAAATCACGAATATACAGCCGACAAATTTCATTGACTAGTGGGGCACCCGTGGGAAACCCACAGGCACAGACATGTATGACATTTGAACATCTTGAGTTAGATGCTGCATGTAGAGTTTTACAAAATGGTTACTTGCAATTTGTCAGATCCAGAAATTTTGTAATCAATAGAATTTATTTCCTTCACGTATCTGAATATGTGTCCACGCACCTTTCTCATGCCCCTCTCTCCCACCTTCTCCCCTCACACACTCTCTCCCCCTCTCATCACACACAGGAGAGAAGGGGAGGGGAAGAGGGGGGAAGAGAGAGGAGGATGAGAGTAGAGGGGGAGAGGATCGTACATAGGGGAGAGGAGGGAGGTGGGGTGAGGGGTGGGAGAGGGTGTGGAGAGACTTACTTCTGCCTTGACTCTATTGACTTGGGAGGATTGAGTTGATTGACTTGACTTGAGAGGGGGAGAACCTGTCTTGCATGACTTACTTCTATCGTTCATTTTAAAACTTCAAAGCATCAAATACACTTGATTTCACAAATTAAAAATTCCTTAAAACCAAACGTTATGAATAAATCTTGGAATCAATTGTTAGTCCACATATTCAATTTACTACGTACAAAGTTTTTCGAATCCTGTTTCCAATATATAGTTGGAAAAGAGTTAGCTCACCTTAAATAAACTCTTTAAATAGACCCCAGGAACATGAAAAAAATATCATCACAACTACAGTTTGATGCCAAACTTCAGTTTTCCCATGCAGGGAACCCTACCCTTCTGCTTCTACTTCTCCTCCCTCCTCTCCCCCCTCTTCTCCTCCCCTCCCCCTCTTCTCTCCCCCCTCTTCTCCTCTCCCCCCTCTTCTCCTCTCCCCTCCCATCTACATCACGTCTAACCAGATACATAAAACAGATATTAGACTACATTTTTGTCTAAAAATGCCAATATGCATCCGATTTTCTCACCTTTTGCTGCAAATGAAACTTAAACCATCTTAGGAATTACAAAAAATGAAATTAGATGGTGAATTAATGTTAAGATAAAGTCGCAAGAGCATCTGAATGGATTGTATATTAAAGGCCTTAATTTCACTTAAAATGCATTTTTGTCGAAAAACGCCAATATTTGTCCAATTTTCTTCCCGTTTTTTGAAACTGAATCTTAAGCCATCTTAACGACCACGAAAAATGAAATCAGATATCGAATTAGGGTTAAGATAAAGCTGCAAGAGTGTAAGAAATTGCAAGCCTCACAAAAGAAGATAATTATATGGAACAAACAAAATGGTGGCGATGCGATTTTGAAGCCGCTCCCTGCATGGTGGAAGCCCCTCCTTGAACTGGGAAACCCCTCCCCGAACGGACAGACCGACCGACCGACCAACTGGTGGAGAATAATATATATATATATATATATATATATATATATATATATATATATATATATATATATATATATCGAAACATGTGGAGTGTGATGAGCGCTCCCCCGATCTACATTGGACATTGTCCTACACCAAAGCATCACCTCCAACCCAGAGGCCTTGGCCCGGCGACTCTGTCAAACAGACAAAGATTACATGGTCAACATCAGTTAAACATCAAATGGAGCCGCCTATCCAGATTTCAGGCTTATTTGATTTCAGGCATCCAGCAAGACTGTCCTGTTGGCATACACATGCTCCTCAGCCAAAAGCCTGAAGAACATGGTCAAACATTCACACATCCTAACCCTGAAGGGCCAGAATGCATGGTCATACAATTGGACCACTCCATTGGAGTGAGTCGCCATGACATGAATGGCATGCCATCCTGAATTCGGGATTGTTTGCCCTCATCAGGACACCATACTGATAAATATCTAACCAATGATGACCACATTCGTTGTTTAAACATCAGATGCACCCCCTGACTGTTATGGCAATCGCCGCAGATTATGTCTCACATGGTAAAACCGCATAATCTGCAAAGAACAACCATCTGTCTGACGATGGTTCCTGTAAGTGCAAACCATTCAAGCAGAAGGCAAGTGATGCGATCGGCTGGTAAATCGAAACATGTGGAGTGTGACGAGCACTCCCCTGATCTCCAGTGAACATGCAATACAATATTGGACATGCAACACAGCAATGCAATATCCTTATTCGAACTTATTTAATTATTACTTTTATTTAAACTATTACTACATCTGAACTATTAATTATTACTGCACAGTCTTGAGAAGGACTTGGTGTTTTTTGCTTTGATCCAATATGGTGCCAGACCAGTGACCGATAATGTCACTTTTATCAAACTGTTTCCCAGAGGTAGTTGATTAATTAAAGTTTTAATTAATTAATGAAGGCACTGATGACATCATCATTGACATATATTATTCCCCATGTGGAGTACTTGACAATGAGCCATGTTTTAATTTTTTCTATGGAGTGGTTTCAGAGATATAGAGGTGCAAAGTTGTTTGCTTTTTCCAAGATGGCCCCTATACCACATTACCTGTGACGTCATAATTATGACAAAAAAAATTCCACAGGAAGAGTCGCACTTATTTGGAAAATTTCGTGCCAATCAGACTAACAGTTTCTGAGAAAATGAATTTTTTAAATGCAAACACGTACGTATACATGTACATATGGCACATGTACGTGACCAATCGCTTAACCCTACTTTTCGCTTTGTGAGTGCAGGGTAATAACTTTAATCATACACCACTTTATATGGCAATATTGTTATGGGCCGGGGGTCGGTGGCGATAAACGACCACAGTGGAGTCGTCTCCCACCGAACACCCGGAATTTAGGTCGTGACTCTCGGATAAGTCTGAAGGTCATGGGTCCCTTAGTGGACCGTGGTCGCCAATACTTCGACGGTGTGGGGTAGGGTTAATTGCCTAATTTCAATATACCTAAGTACCCACGTGGTCCAACTACTGGGGAAAACCACACCCTCGGCCGACTCTGTCCGGCGTAACCGAGCAGAGTTACCAGAGCCGCGCTGGTCCCAATGAACAATCCACGGCACGAACGGCCCTACTAATTCGCAACATGCACCATGCTAGGCCAATGGAGGAAAGCACAGAAAACGAGCTGGTACATTTCACAGGGGTTTATTTTACAAAGAATAATCGGGGCGGGGGACACAGAGCAAAGTTATCACGAATAAAAGGCAGGCAATGTACAATGAGCAAAAGAAAAGTACTTAACAATCCTACTTACAGGACGGCCACACACACACACACACACACACACACACACACACACACACACACACACACACACACACACACACACACACACACACACACATACACACACACACACACACACACACACGAAATGGACCTCGTGGATCTATTGTCGGTAGAGCCGGGTACCTCCCCGCCTCGTGTGGTTTCACCGACTCGAACCCACGACCCGAAGTCCACGGCCCAGGAACGGGACCAAGCCACACTCGCCACCAAGACCGCAGACCGCAAATCGCCATGATCCTGCACAACGTACTCTTGTCTCTCCAACACTGGTCCAGACAACCACTCCTCTCTTCTTAGGTGGGAGGGGTCTCTTCTCCTCCCACTCGCCTCCTGATTGGACGAGGGGTTGTAGGATGACTCCTGGTCACCTCCCGATTGGCTGGGGCGTGCGTGTCATGCTCGCCCTTCGCTCATTGGCTGCAGGAAACGGTCCATGCCCTTCCTTGGGACGGAGCCTCGACCCGAAGCGACGGAGGCTCCGCTCAGCCAAAAACACGTGGGCAATGGCGACCGGTGGAGCGCGGTGACGGTCCGTTGTTGTAGCGGATGTAGTAGTAGTTGTTGTTAAAAGATCTAATAAACCTGACTATACAATAATTCATAGTGCACACATGTAATTCCCATTAGACAAAGGGGGAATTCTAACTGTAAACACATACTTATTGAAATAACTAAGCTTAGGGACTCTAGCCGTTTGTGTGCACAAGGTTTCCAAATCCGTAACAATATATGAAGTGATAAACACTACCTTGTAGACATGTCCATGACACAGCACCTCCATCGAACCATGGTCTCCAACTGTCATACAAGTACTGAAACTGTCACCATCCATTCATTGGGACGATACCTTGTGCAGAGCGTTGGTGGTGCCTAAGCAGTCTCCTTGGCTATTGGGTACAATCCTGGACAGGTCGCCACTCCGACACAGGATACCAGGAAGCTGGTACTCATTTTGCCAACCTCGGAAGAATGACGGGCAGAGTCAAATCCACCTGGTATGAATTCAACAGCAGAGTGGGATTTTCCCTCAGGATCCTAGGATCCCAAGCCAACCATCCGAACCATGAAGTCAACAATAGGCATATAAACTGTCACCAAGAACCGATTTTAACATGCTGCATTGCATATCCCAGCAACCACCAACAAATTATTTTGATGCTTAATATTTATAATGTATTTTATAAATAATATTTATTTATTTATGTATCTATTTATTTAATTTTATTTAATTTATTTATATCGAGAGTGGTTAAAAAATAAATAGAGCATTTGCTTAAAGACAATGAAGCCAAGCTTGCTTCTTTTTGTCAACCTTTTTTTGTTCCTGACCTTCAATGACCTGCCACCTACCTGAGCCTTCAATCACCTGTCCTGATTGCACACTCGGTTTGCTGGGAAGCTTCACAATGCTTGTTTAGCTCAACGGGGATACCAGGAGCAGTCTTCAACTTTTTGCTTGATGTTTGCCAGAGACTTCTCATTTTTAGGACTCGAACCGGCAATCGATGTCGTGCACGCTCAACAAGAATTGGATTCCAAACCACACAAATAATCACGGCAAACTCACTCCACCGACCCATCGTCGTCACGTCGGTTATCAAAGGGCGCACCTCAACTCTGAGTTTAACGTCGGACTGTGATGTCAATCCTCTTTTTATATCTTGTCTCCGGTTTTCATTTTGCGGAATACCGTGGCTATCATTTTGCCTGGTAATGCAAATAACAGCAGCAATTTCGGCATCGGTGGATAAAAGAGAAAGTGCCTTGGTGCTTCCAATCTCTAAGTTTGCATGCACACATTTCCTCCCCAGCAAGCAGAAATTGCCAGATAATAGCGAACCTTTTTGGGGAGTAAAAGGGATTCCAAATAAATCAGATCCCCAGCGGTAAAGGAGATTGCTTTCTCAGCCGTGCGGTAAAATGTCTTTGGAGGAAAACAAATATTCTGACCGTGGAAAGATGGATAAACAATGGAGAGCCTGCCGATTGTTAGGATTGCACGTCGCCTGCCGCAGCTGCGCCTGGAATTCTGCAACACTCAATCAGCTTGGTGTGTGCAGCTTTAACACCTTTTAAAAACGAGTGTACCACATTGATTAACGCAGAGTAATATGTGGGAGGGATGGAGTGGAAAATTGTTTGGCTATTTTGTGTACATAATATGTGTACAATGTTTTTTCCCCCAGTTGTGAATCTGTATTAGTGTCAACTTCCTGCACCATGTGTAGTCGGAATCACTCGGCACCAAGTTTAGATTAGTATTGGGTGCAGAAGGTTGATACGAATGCAGTAGCATTAGTGCAAAGGGGTTATCTACATATTACGTCGGCATTTAAACACATCCCCCTCCCCCCCCCCCCAACCTTTACTCTTTAACACATTTATCCCTGTAATTTAATATTGTCCAAACATACTTTTTTTCTCCCCACTCTCCAGTCTTCTTTCCTTTCTCGTTTTTAAGTATACCACGGTTGAGATGGGAGGATTGTGTGAATAGGGATGGATGTCAGAAAGGTGCAGGAGAATGGAGAGTTCCCTTCAAGTGCTGCCTTTTTGGCTGCTGGTTGCATCATTGGTTCGGGGCGTGCGGCTATGCCGCCCCCCTTACCAGTACACTGGTGCCCATTTCACCGACCTCGGAAGGATGACAGGCTGAGTCAACCCCCCTAGTGTTAATTCAGTGGTCAACGGGGCTCGAACTCAGTACCCTAGGATCCCAAGCCACCACCATCACCACTAAGCCAACAACAGGCTAGAATGGAGAGTGGAGAGAGAGCGAGGTCAGATGGCGAGGAATAAAGGGTGATGGAGGAGTGTTGTGGACAAAGAATAGCAGCATCTCAGTACCAGTCGGCCTCACACCATTATAAAGGGATTTTGAGGATGAACACAAGTACTACCCTCACGTCCATTTTTTTGGCCTCAATAATACACATCTCCGCAAGAGAAAGACAAACTCGGAAATTGGATAATGGTGGGGTTGTCGGCATATAGCAGGGAGAAGCAAGCTTCGGATTGCCTCACCAGTCAAGCCTTTTGCTTCCTGCATGCTTCTTTGTTTAGCTCATACAAGAAAGCCTAATTAGCTGCCATGCCTTGTCCCTGGAGCTGTGTAATTTGCTATCAGCAGTTCCAGCATGTTCTCGCAGAAGTACTCTCCACTCAAATGGTCACACGCTCTGCACACCTCCCATATTTTGTTATACGCACTGTATACAAAAGCAAGACAATGAGATTTTCGAGGTATGAGGTAATCCTCAGCTGGAGCAATGCTTATCTAGCAATACGGACAATGTTGCTGAGCTGATCTGGTGCTTTAAGACCACAATACATCAGAAACCATCAGCAGATGAAGATAAGTGGTGACTTTTGCATTGAGGGCTCTTTCAGGACAACACTTCTTTACAAGTCGACAAAGACATCCTTAAGTCCATCTCTACTGCTAGCGTTGAGACTGCAAACAGAATGACAATGGAATCATTAATCCATCAGTATGCCTCGAGGGGTTTGTCTCTGAGTGTGATTCCCTCGCTATCTCCTTCTGGGTCGGTACATTCATGGAATGTGGAAAAGTGAAAAATGTTGTACTTTGGTGTGTGTGTGTGTGTGTGTGTGTGTGTGTGTGTGTGTGTGTGTGTGTGTGTGTGTGTGTGTGTGTGTGTGTGTGTGTGTGTGTGTGTGTGTGTGTGTGTGTGTGTGTGTGTGTGGGGGGCGGGGATGGGAAGAGGGTAGTTCAGATGATGGGATAAAGATAGGACAGTAGGTATGGGATAAAGGATGCAGCATAACCAGAGTACTCACCAAATTCACTGGCACAAACATGCTCCAAAAGAGCCTCCGGTTGAGTGTCTCCATCACACTGTGGGCACACCATTGATGCTGGGGGATATATGGGGGGCAGCAGGGGGGGTGACATATATGTATATATCAATTAGTTAAATCAAGTATAGCTCGAAAGATGTTTTGTCAGAAAAACGTTGCCAAAGTGCACTCTTTCCGCAACTCCAACACACAGTTATAGCTACATATTTCGAGCAAGTTTGAGGGTGCAGTGGTGCAGGCACCAAGGCTGGTATCTATGTAACTGGCCATGGCAGTCTCTCACAACCACTTGGCTTTGAGATTATGTCAGAGCCGTTCATGCTGACAAACTGCGGTTTTGCACTCTTGCAAGCCTTTGAGGCAACAACACGCTCAAAGGCATAAGGGAGTTGTGTGGTTTTATGTTAAGAAATAAGTGCCTTGGCCTGTTTAACGCTGCATCTCAACCGATGGCTCATGATGCTTGGAACGTGTTCAAATCCCAAATACCATATGTATTTGTCCATTGTTAACTAATGTCCATGTAATTCACCTTAAAGTGCACTGGTCTCTCCGAATGTGTTTGGCCTGCATGTGATTTATGTCCAAGAATCACGATGAGCCTTAAATCATACTAGGCCACATTGATAACCATTGTGTGCGTGTGTGTGTGTGTGTGACTCATTTGCACTCCTAAACTCCTTGACAGAACGAGTTGAAATTTGGTGGTTGTACTCGGGGCCTGGGAAAGTTTCACGCGTTAAATAAATCAGTCGCTGGGGTTGGTAGGGGACGACGAAATTTCTCCCTGCAAATGTGTACCATACCATATAGCACCGCTCCAAGTGGAAGAGTGTATTACAAGTCCCAGCAGTTTATAGTATTATAAAGGTATTTCTGTATGATAAACGTAAAGAATCAAAAACTACTTGGTTAGTTTACATACGTGCTCTGTATTTTACGCACTCCTAAACTGCTGCATGAAATAGATTGAAAAGTGGTGGTCGTAGTTTGGATGTGCTAGAAACGTTCTACTAAGTTGGGGTGGCCACCTCCCACTTAGGTTTTTACTTCCACGTGAAAGTAGGGAATTATCATACCTGCCAATGCACACCTGAACTGCTGGACAGAACAGCTTGAAAACTGGGTGTTATCATGAAAAAAACAAACGGAAGATGTACAAATCATTCTAAAATAAACCAATTCTCTGTTTGATAGTATAATGAACAACTATTCTCATCGTAGATGTGTGGGGATGCATTCGAAAATGTGTGTTTGTTTGTTTGTGAGATGTACTTCATAGTTCTAGAGTTTTAGAACACCCCCATTTTTCCAGTTTTTACTGAAATTTAAGCAGTTTAATGTTTCAATGTAACCTGAAATTAAAGCATAGAACAAATAAACAATTGCAGATAAAAAACTAAAGCATGGAATCGTTTTGTTGAACAAAATTTAATCAACATTTTTGACTCATCAAAGTAGCCACCTTTTGCAGAAATAACAGCTGAGCATACTAATTGCATTCTTTCTATAATGGAAATCAAATATTGTTCGGAAAGTTCTTCCCAACACTGTTGCAGAAGTTCCCACAAATGTGTTGCACTTGTAGGTTGCTTTGCTTTCACCCTTCTGTCCAGTTCATCCCAAACCAGCTCGATGGGGTTTAAGTCTGGAGACTGTGCTGGCCATTCCATGATTTGAAGCCTACCGTCTTGTTCTTTTCTTCTCAGCTAGTTCTGACATATCCTGGAGGTATGTTTTGGGTCATTATCTTGCTGAAGGATGAACCCCTGACCAACTAGGTGTAGACCAGAGGGTATTGCATGGCGCTGCAAAATGCTGTGGTAGCCCTTTTGGTTCAGGGTGCCAGTCACTCTGTGCAAGTCGCCGATTCTGGATCCAGCAAAAGAGCCCCAGATCATCACGCTTCGTCCTCCATGTTTGACAGTTGGTGTCACACACCGAGGAAGCATCCTTTTGCCTACTCGATGGCATACAAAAACCCTGCATGATGATCCAGAGATTTCAAATTTTGATTCATCGGTCCACAAGACCTTCCAGTTTTCAGTAGTTCATTGGTGGTGTTTCATGGCCCAGGCAAGCCTCTTTTTCTTACTTTGCCATCTTAGCAATGGCTTTCTTACTGCCACTCGACCTGTCAAAGCAGTAGCTCGAAGTCTTCTGTTCACAGTTGAAACTGAGACTTCCTTACTTCGACCAGTGTTAAGCTGTGCTTGAAGCGGCTGTCCTGTGAGCCGCCGATCACGCAAGCTGTTGACTCTCAGAAACTTGTCTTCTGATTGTGTTGTGGCTTTGGGTCTGCCAGACCTCTTCCTGTCAGAGTTTCCTCCAGTTTCCAAGTGCCTTTTGATGGTAGAGGAAACTGCACTCACTGACACCTTGGCTTTTTTACAATTTCTCTAAAGGAAAGACCTACACTTTTAAGGGTTATAATGATCTGTCTGTCTTTCTTTGTTAATTGTCTTTTCTCGCCATTATGATAGCAATACACTACTTCCTGCAGTGCAATATTGTCCAAATCATGCTTCAGAGGGTGTAGCAGCACAGTCTGTTCCAACACTGTTTTTATACAGACAGAGGGTTTGTAATTGATCAACAAAAGTTTGGACATCTGTAGGAATTGTTTGAATCAACTTTTAAGGCTTCATTTACTTCCATTGCTGCAGAACAGCTGCAGTTGCTAACCCATTACTTGTTCCCTGAAAAGGGCCTTTTTAACAACTCTGAAATTTACATAATTTTTCAGTTTTTGGTAACCTAAACTTTTTTTTAACCTCTGGCAGTTTACCGCTTAGCTTTGTAACATTTCAGGTTATATACTGGACTTGATCTGCTTAAATTTCAGTAAAAACTGGAAAAATGGGGGTGTTCTAAAACTTTTGACCGGTATAGTAATACGTTGAAACTTGGTGGTTGGACTCAGGGTGTACATGTTACCCACTCATGCCATTCCCATTGGGAGTAAATGAAATAATTTAAATAAAAACTCTCACAGGATGTCTCAAAGGTAGTGTTCTCACCCTTGATTTTTGTATCACATGAAAAGAAGGTTTTAGATCTTTGAGTTATGATCTCGTCTGTGTATACGATTCCAGACTTGACGATAAAATGTCGTACTGTTGCTTCTCAGTAAATGTGCCATCCATCCGATTGGACATTAAGCCTGGGAGCCAATCTGCCAGCATTTGCTGGTGGATGTTAAATATCCCACCCCACGGTGTCTTTCCCAAGAATGGGGCATTGTGTGCCGACATCCTGGCCAAATTCCAAATTCCTGCCCTAACCTTTGTGGGGCACCGCATCGGTGGGACAACCGCACTCCCAGAAATGAAGCAAACCATCTTGCAGGTACTGCAAACAAATTAATGAATGAATTTTCTCATATTTACTTGTAGAAAGGAAAGAACAGTGTAATTATGTATAAACACGATCCTTTATTTACAAATACATTGTTTGACAGCAAGCCCATTATCATGTTCCTAAACCCTGTTAAAAAAAACAAACAAACAAAAAAACAATGTCCCCCATACCTGAATGAGTGATATGGATTTTCCAACTATAATTACAAAAATACCTTTCATGTTGAGTGATAACATAATGACTCATGTTATTATATTTTGCTGCAAACTAAGCACAGTAGATAATTCCTTTTTGCATCCTTGAAATGGGAAAATGTAAGTTTCCTTACAAAGAACTTCATGCAGGAGGCCATTAGGCCTCAGCAATTGCTGCCAACCTATGGTAATTTGGCTGAGCTCTATACTTTTTAAATGATGAGCATCAAGCAAGGAAGCAGCTGACATCCCACTGACAGTGAATATCCCACTGACAGCACATACCTTACCATACTTACCTGATGGGACAGATACCACAAGAAATGTGGTGTCCTTGATTCAGGTAAAGGTGGGGACCTACTCCTATTGAGGAGTGGTCCAATAGAATGACCATGCATTCTGGCCCTTCAGGTTTAGAATGTATGTGTTTGGTTGACCATGTACTTCAGCCTTCAGGCTGGGGTGCATGTGTAGTTCTTAATTTTTTTAAACCTTTTTTTCTGGTAAAAAGGCTTCAGCCATAAGGCAAATAGGTGGTGCCCTTAGGGCGAGATCCACCCGTTACACACTGGGTGGGTTGACCCTTGCAATTTCCCCAAATGTGGGAAACTCGACCACACAATTTTAGGTAGTCCCATGCATGAGGCTGCTGGAAACATTTTTTAAGTCTTTCATAAGACTTGGCCAAGGTTCGAACCACTGACCTCCCAGACTCATGGTGGACGCCACTGAGCACATCCTCCCCAAGAGGTGTTTTGTAGTGCGAATTAAATCACAAACTTCACAGCTACCAAACAAAGCCCTGGCATAATTCCTTATAGTACATGGAGAAAGGTCCATTGGCACTACAGACAGACCTTTGTACAAGTGATGCAAAAACAAAAAGAAAGTAGAACGACACTCGGTAGAGCGCATACCTCCACCAGCCTGAACAGTTCACATTTTGTATCCCACTGACAGGCTGGATCTGGATCTGGACCTGAACCAAATTATAATCAGCCTGTTCTCATTACCTCCCCAACTCATTCACCAAGTTTCGTCCGAATCCGTCCTTAACTTGTTGAAATATCATGCTATACTATTCTGCATATCATTTTTGGTCTCATCTCTTAATGGTGAAGAATTAAAGATTAAAAAATTATCGTATCTAAATCCGGATCTTCATCAAAATGTAATCAATTTGTCAACAGTTGTTGATCAACACACCCAACCTGTCCACCAAGTTTCGTCCGAATACGTCCATAACCATTTGAGATATCTTGCTCACAAACGAACAAGAAATATGTCATGTGGAGCACGATACTTGAGAAATCCCTTAAACAAATTTGACATTAAAAAGAATTGGTGGTTGAATTCAATAACCGAATCTGGAAATCCTCTTCAAATTTCAGGCCACTCAGATTAAAAGTGACGATTTTAGAAATTTGGCCGATGTTGATCTTTTGACCACAAAAATAATTGGTGGTTGAATCCAGTGACCTGATATGCAATTCCTCTTCAGATTTGAAGTCAATCGAATGAAAATTGAGGATTTTAGAAATTCGACCTAAGATGTTGACCTTTGGCTGATTTTGACCTCAAGATCAATAGGCTTCTTGTTTATGACCAACTTTAGTGTTTGGTGAAGTTTCATTATGATCGGTTTAAAATTGTGACCTGCAGGTGATTGTTATACAAACAGACAGAATAGCACATGGGACAAACCAACATACTGTACACAAAGGAGTGTACTTTTTTAATGTTGAAAGCTTCAGTCACTGACTAAATAGTTCTCAGAGGCCAAGCCTTAAATAAAAGAACTGCATTGATAGAATAGTAAGGAAAGAGAGAATAGCCGAAGAGTTTTTGAGAAAGTAAAAAACCAGATTTTTGAAAAGGGGAAGGTTAAAAGTGTTTGGGAAGACGTGAGAAGGTAAAGAGTTCCAGAGTTCGGCAGTGGAGGGGAAGAAACAAACATCGTAACGGCCCACCCTTGAGTTGCCAATGGCCACACAATAATCAAGTGATCTCGTGGCTTGTCGAGTATTCCTTGGTCTCGCTAATGGTGGAGGTAACACAAGCAGCAAGTTCTCACGAGCAGAAACCAAAGTAATATCTGTAGAAAAGAGAAAGAGAGCCTACTTTGCGGCGTAATTTCAGTGGGTCGAGTTTTGAGGTCACATTGGTGGAGTTGATAAGTCGAATAACTTTGGATTCAATTCTGTCCAGTGATTATACGGAACTGGAACCTCCCCAGATGTGAGAGTAATACTCCATACAAGGACGAATCAATCCTTCATGTAGTTGGAGCAACTGTTCAGAGGAGAAGAATCTTCGACATCTGAACAGGACTCCTAATTTCTTCGAGGCAGGCTGAACAGTTTAGATTTTGTATCTCACCGATAGGCCGGATCTGCATCTGGACCTGAACTAAAATCGCATTGTCTGTTTGTGTAATGTGTGGATTCCAGGATAAATTTAATGTTAGAGTGATACCTCATAGGTTTATTGTATCACAAGGTGTAATTGTAGAGCTTTCAAAGGAGATTGGAGAGTTGTGAGGAGTTTTAGAGAGAGAGAGAGATGAGAAGAAATTGAGTTTTTGAAGCATTAAACTTAACTTGATTACATTTGCCCCACTGGGAGATTTTGTCAAAATCTGAATTTAAAGACGTGGTTGTGATGAAACGAGATGTATATCGAGTGTGGGAAGATGGAGCAGATGTGAAAGACATGGAGGAATGTAATGTTGAGTCATCAGTATAGGAGTGCATTTGGTTATTTGTGGAAGAAAGGAGGTCATTGATAAAAAGAAGGAAGAGTGTTGGAGACAGAATGGAACCCTGAGGTACACCGCTGTTGATTGGGAAGGGGGGACATGTTGAACCATCATGTACTGTGCCGCACTTGAAAAATCTTCGATTTTCGCAATTAACAAAGAGGGGCGAATACAGAAATAAAACTGGAAGGGCACTCGGTAGAGTGCATACCTCTGGCAGGCTCAACAGTTTAGATTTTGTATCTCACCGATAGGCCGGATCTGGAGCCGGACCTGAACCAAAATCGCATTGGCTTGTTCTCATCATCTAACCAACTCATCCCTCAAGTTTTGTCATAACTCGTCCACAACATTTTGAGATATCCTGCATACAGACAAACAAACAAATGAAAAATCACTCATCAAGTGACAACTTGGCAAAACAACACAAAGTAGAATGGCACTCGGTAGAGCGCATACCTCTGCCAGGTGGAACAGTTCACGTTTTGTATCCCACTGATGGGCTGGATCCGAACCAACATCCAATCTGCTTGTTCTTCTCACCAATTCAACTCATCCACCTTGTTTTATCATAACTCGTTGACAACTTTTTGAGATATAGTGATATATTTAGTTTTTAGCCCTATCTATCAATTTTAGAAATTAGGCCTGTGTTGACCTTTTGACCTTAAAAATAATTGGTAGTTGAATTCAGCGACCTGACATGAAAATGCTCTTCAATTTTCAACTCAATCGGATGAAAATTGAGGATTTTAGAAAATTTGTCCCAAATTAACCTTTTGGCCTATGTTTACTTCAAAATTAATAGGTGGTTGAACTCAGTGAGCTGATATGCAAATGCTCTTCAAATTTCAAGTTAATTGGATTAAAATTGACGATTTTAGAAATTTGGCCTATGTTGACCTTTTGGTCTATGTTGACCTTTTCGCCTATGGTAACCACAAACAAATAATAGGTGGTTGAATTGAGTGACCTGGAATGTAAATCCTTTTCAAATTTCAACTCATTTGGATGAAAAAATGAGGATTTAGAAAATTTGGCCCAAATTGGCCTTTTAGCCTATGCTTACCTCAAACTGAATAGGTGTTTGCTTTCAGCGACCTGACATGAAAATGCTCTTCAAACTTCAAGACAATCGGATGAAAATTGAGGATTTTGAGAAACAATTAAAAAAATTGGCCTATTTTGGGTTGACCTTTTGACCTAAGATAACCTCAAAAGTAATAGGTGGTAGAATTCAATGACCTGATATGAAAATCTTGTTCAAATTTCAAGTCAATCGGTTGAAATTTGAGGATTTTAGAAAATCTGGCTCAAATTGGCCTATTGGCCGATGTAGACATTTTTGGTCAACCGAATTTTACAAAACTTCCATGCGGAACCGTCGCAGGGTCAGTGACATTAATCCCTGAAAACTTCACAACGATCGGCTGAGCGGTTTGGGCTGGAGGTGAGCGGACAGACAAACACACAAACAAACGGAGGCGATCAACATACTTGTCCAAAAAATTTTTTGCCAAGTAATAAACAGACAGGGGTTAAAACAACCTCCTTCCACATTCGGTGACGGAGGTAACAATCTAAGTACAAGCATTTGTTCCACTGCTGTGAAATTCATGTTTTTCATACACACTACAAAACAGGTCTTGGGTGACGTATTCACAGAGCTTCACTTACTGACGCTATGATGATACAAAATCTCAGGATGAAGGACAAAAAGTCAGTCCGAGTACATTGTACGAGTACTAACTAGATCAGTTAAGATGGTCACGCGATGTGGACTTTGTGTACACCGTGTGAGCTTCATCTTGTGTTCATTAATATGGGACAAGGAAACTTAGGAAATACAAGGATGGAATTGTCAGGTGTATGACGAGGACAAACCAAAGATGGGCAATGAATGACGTGAAACAGGACAGCAAAAGTATAGAGATGGGAAAATGTCCTGGAAGGACAGTCAGGGTGTGAAAATGAGGAATGACTGGGAATGTGTTTGGCGCTTTGAGGGTGAGGGGGATTGGGGGTTGTGGAGGGAAGCGGTGGGGGAGTTTAGAAGCACTTCCAAGCAGACAGAGATGACAGGCCGAGTTGAACAAACATCCTCCAAGGCCACAACTCACCAGCCATGTAGCCAAGATAATCTCACTTACACCAAGAGTGGATTTATAGATCCCATAAGTTGTAGCCTGAGCATTTCGCTAGAGGCTCATACAACGTCATGCTGTGAAAGATCAAACGATTTGGATGAGGCTCAGCTTCAATCCAATGTCGACTGGGTTAATAGAATAAAACTAACGCTGAAATGTTTTTTTTTACTGCTTTGCTTTGCTAGTGGATGCCAAGGTCAAAATATACTGCTGTGGGACACAACTCTACTTGGACAGCGGTAGTTTGGCATCAATGACTCTTTCTGTCTGTGTTTATGTCTCTTGGGCCTGAATGTCCTTCTATACGTTCTCAAAAATCGCACACACAACACACGACGTCGTGCAACCTGAGCGAGATGTATCACTTTCGGAAGATGATAAATGAGGTAGTAGTTTTATCGGGTGAAAGAAGACGGGAGCACCAGTAAGTTGTGGAGAACAAACTTGTCTGCAACTCAAACAAGACAAATACCTGAATGGAGAGCAAGCACTCAATGTCACTACATCCTTATGCAATGCACGCATCACAAGGTATTATTAAGGGGCAGGTAAAAGGGCCAATTTGCCCATCATGCCTGCACCATATCCACATCCCAGCACTCACACCGACCTTACTGAAGGTGTAGTGCAAATAATACAGCAAACCCCAGCATAGAATTTGGCCAGGGTACCGACACAGAATGGCCTCCTCTTCCTTGAAGTACTATGGAATACGGTATTTAACATGCATATGAGACGGACAGCCGGCTTCATATCCCCATCTGAAGGATGACGTTCTTCGAGATGGAGCACACGCGGCTGTCCCCGGATCCAAAGGGCAGAGATTTGACCTCGGCACAACCAAACTTAGGACCAGTCAGATCACAGATCACGATGCCACCAAATGACCTCTTCCTGCCACCATTGTGTGACATTTTTACTCGCTGTATGTAACTGTATGAGTTCTTAAAACCAGGTACGAGGAGTGTTCAAAATGCTTTACAAACGAAATGCGTGCAGTCATCAACACAATCATGCCAAGGTTTTTAATTTAATTTTTTTAATACAAGTAAAGTCCACTCTACTTAGTGGACAAACTATTCTGATGTACTATACTCGGTTACAGAGTGCTGGTGCTGCCAAAGCACTTTCTTGGCAAGGGATATATTGGGTGGTTTGCCATTGCCTTCACAGCAGTAGTAAGTTTGGGCAGGAATTTGAAATTTGAGGAGGGTGCCGGCGATAGCTCACATACTCTTCGCGAAGGACACCATGGGATTTTTTTTAACGTACACTAACTAATGTTGGCAGATGGGATTGCCCAGTTTAACGTCTATCGGAGGGACGGCACACACATTGAATCACCCTGCCTGAAAATGAGGCGGATGGCAGTTTATTGCAGGGTCGAAATTCAAATCTCGAGGAATGTTCAGTTACCAAGTATGTTGTTGAGTGCTCACAAAGTGGCTTAAGCACTCAAGCAAGCACTCCATTCAAAACCATTGATAAGGAACAGATGGCTTGGAAAGCGGAGAGCGCTCGCTGTTTGGTAACTGAACACACCGAACTTAGCTAAACCGCTTAGATGCGAGTGCATGTACATCTCGGCCATCCTGCCAGCCCATTGATAAACTATATAAATGCATACTTTCATTTTTAGGTTTTTTTTTCCTCCGAAATAAGTTTGCAGAGTGGGTCCTGGCGTCCGGTTGTCTGTCCGTCCCTCTATACGTACGTATGTCCGTTAACATTAGACTAAAACATCTTCTCCTACTCACAAACTACCTGACCAATATGGACCAAATATGGTACGATGCATCAGGGCAGCGAGGTCTCATGGGATTGTGTTCCCCATCCGGATGCGCCCCCTATAAAGGGAATAAAAGGGGGAGGGGGGGTTCCCCAAATATTGGTATTTTATTCAAAAATCTTCTTCTCAGAAACCGCCAGACAGATCCAGACCAAACTCGCCACGAGGCATCGGGACCATGCGCTAACCTCAAGTTGTGCTCCTCGTGGCCATATCCCCTGAAAGGGGGCCATGGCCCCTCGCTGAGTCCCTCATTTTCACTAAAACATCTCCACAACTACCTCAGCGATTAGGAACAAATTTGGTACAATGCATCAGGACAGGAAGGTCTCATGGGGTTATGCTCTCAATCTGGATCCTCCCATTTATGAAGGGTAAAGGGGGGTTTTGCCCCAAATATTGGAACTGTATTTCATTCCAAAATATTTTCGGAAACCGACAATGGGATCCAGACAAAGCTGACCATGCAGCATCGTCACCATGCCTTCACCTTAAGTTGAGCTCCCCATGAACATACCACTTAAGGAATGGGGGACATAGCCCCTTCCCCATGATCCCTTATTTTCACCCCCACCTGTTGGGGAAATAATCGTCAGTCCCCCACGGGGTTATTTATTAAATGGACGTACACCTCAAATGTACTCTTTTTGGTGTGAGTATTGTGAACATCTCATTTGGAGAACGTTTTTTTGAATTCCCACGCATTTATTAAGAGGCATTAAATGCATGTATAACTGCCCACCCATCAAAATAATTTACTTTTAATAATGGCACCAGCACCAATTAATCCATTAAAAAAAACATTTTTGGGTTACGTCTTTCACGAACCCGTTGGCCAGGCCTGACATTCACCTGAAGGTGGCAGAAATTAGGAATTTGTTCAGGGTGCCGAGGATAACTCACCGACTCTTGGGGAAAGATACCATGGGATTTTTAATGTCTACAGATTAAATCACAAAGGACAGAGCACTTTGTGATGCAACAACCTTGCCCCTGTGAAGCATCACTCTGACAGTTTGCAGTCGTGTTGGGAATCGAACCCTGACCAGAGCGCTCAAAGGTAAGTGCGCTACCTTTGTACACCCCTCTGTCTAATGGCAGTACAAACGACAATGGAATTTTTTTTACCTCTGCCACCAAAGGTGGATGGAGGTTATATTTTCACCCCTGTCTGTCTGTCTGTCTGTCTGTGAGCAGGATATCTCAAAAAGTCACGAAAAAGAGCAGGATTATCACAAAACCAGGTGGACAGGTTGGGTTTGTGCCAAGGACGAACTGATTAGATTTTGGTGAATATCTGGATACTTGAATGATTTATTTATTTTTATTTCTGAAGTGATTTTTCACTATTGAGAGATGGGGCCAGAGACGATTTATAGCATGACATATCAAAAAGTTATGGACAAGTTATGACAAAACTATGTAGATGAGTTGAGTAGGTGACAATAACAAGCCGATTCGATTTTGGTTCAGGTCCGGATCCAGATAGGGTCCATCATTAGGATACAAAACGTAAAATGTTCAGCCTGTTGGAGGTATACGCTTTACCGAGTGCCGTACTAGTTTTTCAAGTGTTATATCACTTCTCTTTGGAATTTTTTTTGCGGGATAACTTCCGCAGGTTACAGCATTGCTTTGGAACTTCTACTGTAGATCGACCGCTTTACTGAATCTTAGCTCAAACCAAAAACTCAACATTCCAAAGGAGTGCATTCTTAGCCTGCTCACAGGACTTGGTTCCTTCAACATGTTTTCAAAATGAAAGCACAAATTTGCATCTTTGTAACCTCCACCGCTCCCCGCTCCACCTCCACCTCCACCTCCACCTCCACAATGAAAGCACATTGTTAGACACAAACAAATACAAACAGCATACCGTTATATACTGCCAAAGACTGTTCGCAGTCAGTATCTGGCATCTGCAGGCTAAAGCAGAAACTAGATCTTTGTAGTGCAGCTCATGTGATGATTGCCATGAATAATGCTTGATGAATGTCCAAATTGGAAGGAAGGGAAATTTAAAAAAATATCACTTTTTTTAATCCAAAAAAAACCCCCAACACTTTCCATAATTTCTTTCCAAAACAGTCATGTGGAAGCTTCTCCGTATATCTGAAATAATTTGGTCTCTCCGGCTTAATTTGGCATAGAATTCCAGATATCTTAAGTACAGTCTGAGCTCGCAAGCTAAGCCTCCGTGGAATGGCTCTGCTGCACACGAGAGATCGGCCAACAGGCCTCGTGGGCAACCACCTGCTGTTTGCAGGAGCAGCAAGAGATTAGCAGATTACGAGTACTGGGAGGGATCACCCAACGTAGATTAGGGCAGGAGAGATTACGAGACTGGTGTAACAGGGTGGAAAAAGGTGGCGTGGGTTGTCTCTTGCACGGCAGGTAACGAGCCACGAGAGCACAACAAAGAGGAGATGATATCACCGAACCCTCGTGATTGTAGGACCACACACTTGGGAATTTCACATCCATTTGTAAGTTCTCAGATATATGGCTTTGAAGGTTGGAAGAACACACGATGTTACTATGCCCAGCAACAGGTAGGGAGGGACTGAGATTGACTGGAATTGAACAAAGATGAATGAAAGAAAGATTAGGCAATATTGCAGACGTTGGCTCTTGTGTTTGCGGAAAAGTCAACTCAGTAAATGTTCTTGCATATTTTTGCACAGAGCGATCAAAATACACAGAGTAGCAACACTGGGGTGCATTGGGACTACCTTATTCGAGCATTAATTATTGGACAATGATATTAAGTGGCAATGTGTTGTTAATGATATTAGGGGCTAACACTTCGGCACTTACAAAGTGGTGATGCAAGTACCAAAGTGCTAGCACTTAATATAATTATGTATGTGCTAGAGGGGATGTCCAAATGCACCCCTAAGTTTCCTCAATTCAACTCGGAGGATTAACCTATTTTTTTGCATCACGTGGAACATACTTTGCATATATATTGTTCCATCATGGTAAAACAATCAGTCACTCGGCCAAAGATAAATAAATTGCAGAAATGAAGAACTATTTTGCTAACTTCTCAAGTACCACATAGCTTTAAGAGAAAACAGTGCCCCCAGGTCACTGTGATATACACATACACGTATACCCCGTGATGTGTAAATATAGAAACAGTGCCAAGAAAGTCTACACCCCCTTTCAAAATTTTAACCCTTTGTTGCCTGGAATTAAATTGCATAAAATCAGACTTTTTTCAACCTTTACTTACACATTGTAACCCACAACTTCCAAGTGAAAAACAATTCTACAAATTTCAGGAAATTAATTAAAAATATAAAACGAGAATATCTTGGTTGGATAAGTGTCCACCCCCCTGAGTTAATACTAGGTGGAAGCACCTTTGACAGCTTATTCACAGCTCTGTCTGTTGTGATAGGTCTCTACAAACTTTGCACACCTTGATTGGGCAATATTTGTCCATTCTTGTATGCAAAACTGTTCAAGCTCAGTCAAGTTGTGTGGAGATCATTGATGGACAGCAATCTTCAAGTCCTGCCACAGATTTTCTATTGGATCTAGGTCTGGGCTCTGACTGGGCCACTCAAGGACATTTATCTTTTTGTTCCTAAGCCACTCCAATGTAGCTTTGGCTGTGTGCTTCAGGTCATTGAAATGCTGAAAGGTGAACTTCCATCCAAATTTCAGCTTTCTTGCAGAGGGCAGCAGGTTTTCCTCTCCAATTTTTCTGTATTTTGCTCCAACCATTTCCCCTCTATTCTGACAAGTGCCTCAATCCCTACTGATGAGAAATATCCCCATAACATGATGCTGCTACCACCATGCTTCACAGTAGGGATGGTGTTCTTTGGGTGTTTTGCTGTGTTGGGTTTGTGCCAAATGTAACGTTTTGCATTTAGGCCAAAAAATTCCATCTTGGTTTTGTCAAACCACAAAACTTTTTTCCACATGGCTTCAGAATATCTGGAGTGGTTGCTTGCATACCTCAAACGGGACTCAAGGCGGCCGTTTTTGAGTAATGGCTTCCTTTTTGCCACACAACTGTACAGGCCAGACTTGTGGAGTGCTTGGGATATTGTTGTCACATGCACAAAGTGACCAGTCTTTGCCAAAAAGGCCTGTAGCTCTTTCAAAGTTGCCACTGGCCTCTTGGTGGTTTCTCTGATCAGTCTCCTCCTTGCTTGGTCATCCAGTTTGGATGGACAGCCTGATCTCGGCAGGGTCTTGGTGGTACCATACAAATTCCACTTCTTAATAATTGTCTTGACTGTGCTCCAAGGGATGTTCAAGACCTCTGAAATATTTTCATACCCATTCCCTGATCTGGGCCTTTCCACGACTTTGGCCCAGAGGTCTTTTGCATGCTCCTTGGTTCTCATGGTTGAGTCTTTGCTGTGAAATGCACTACCCAGCAGAGGAAACCTCCAGGAACAGCTGATTTTATTCTGAAAGAATCAAAATCACAACAATTTAACACAGGTTAGTTGGAGACCAATTAACTTGGTGTGTTATTTTGAAGGTGATTGGTTACACCTGAGCTCATTTTTACAATTGATATGAAAAGAGGGGTGGACACTTATCCAAACAAGAATTCTAGTTTTGCATTTTTAATTAATTTTCTGAAATTTGTCGAATTTGTTTTTCATTTGGAAGTTGTGGGTTATGATGTGTAAATAAAGCTAGAAAAAGTCTGGTTTAATGGAATTTCATAATTTCATTCCAGGATATAAGGCAACAAAAGGTGAACATTTTGAAAGAGGGTGTAAACTTTCTCAAGGCACTATGTGTGTGTGTATCTCCTCTAAACCATGAAACCTAGCAGTCTGAAGCTTTGCATGCATACTAAGGGAACTCCAAGGAAGTGCAAGAGTGAAAATTGGGTGTTTGGGTTAATGAACACACGTGTGTGTGTGTGTGTGTGTGTGTGTGTGTGTGTGTGTGTGTGTGTGTGTGTGTGTGTGTGTGTGTGTGTGTGTGTGTATACAAGGTCCATCTAAAAAGTAACTGGACTTACTTCACAGAAATTTTATTCCAAAAATATATTGAAATCACACCTTGTCCCCTTCAAAATAGTTTCCCTCCAGTCTCACACACTTGTCCATCCTCTTCTTCCATGCTTCGATGCACCACCGGAAGGCTTCTTCTGGAATCCTCCGGAGCTCCGTTGTCACGGCCCTTTAAATGGCCTCCACATCAGGAAATCGGGCCCCCTTGATCACCCCCTTGAGCTTGGGGAATAGTAAAAAATCACAAGGCTCCAAGTCTGGCGAATACGAGGGTTGCTCCAGAGTTGGCACGTTCCTCTCCGCCAGAAACTGTCGGATGCTCAGAGCACTATGAGCAGCGGCGTTGTCATGGTGGAGCACCCAGGCATTGTTCTCTCACAGATCCCTCCTCTTGTCCTGGACTGATCTCATGAGGTGCCGGAGGATCTCCTTGGACACGTATTTATTCACTGTTTGACCCTGTGGTAGAAACTCGAAGTGGACGATGCCCTTGATCTCAAAAAACGTGATGAGCATCACCTTGACCTTCGACTTTGACATCCTTGCTTTCTTTGGTCTTAGTGATGCCGGACTTTTCGACTGACGACTCTGTTGTTTGGTCTCGGGATCCTATTTGAATATCCACGATTCATCGCCAGTAATTACTCTCCCGAGCAGGTCTGGATCGTCCTCGAGGCGCTCGATAATGTCTTGACAGACAGTGACTCTTTTCTCTTTCTGGTCCTCGGACAACAGCTTGGGGACCATCTTTGCGTACACCTTGTGCATTTCGAGATTTTCAGTGATGATGCTCCAGACAGTGTCCTTGTTGATGGAAAGTTCCTCAGCAATCATCCGCACCATGAGTCGACGATCTGCCCGCACCATCTGCTTCAGACGCTCGATGTTGTCCGCTGTTCTGCTCGATGAAGGTCTTCCAGACAGTGAATCGTCTTCAACCTCCTCCCGTCCCTCTTCAATTTGGACAACACCATCAAAAGGCACTTGGAAACTGGAGGAAACTCTGACAGGAAGAGGTCTGGCAGACCCAAAGCCACAACACAATCAGAAGACAAGTTTCTGAGAGTCAACAGCTTGCATGATAGGCGGCTCACAGGACAGCAGCTTCAAGCACAGCTTAACACTGGTCGAAGTAAGGAAGTCTCAGTTTCAACTGTGAACAGAAGACTTTGAGCTACTGCTTTGACAGGTCGAGTGGCAGTAAGAAAGCCATTGCTAAGATAGCAAAATAAGAAAAAGAGGCTTGCCTGGGCCATGAAGCACCACCAGTGGACTACTGAAAACTGGAAGAAGGTCTTGTGGACCGATGAATCAAAACTTGAAATCTTCGGTTCATCACGCAGGGTTTTTGTATGCCATCGAGTCAGTGAAAGGATGGTTCCTCAGTGTGTGACACCAACTGCCAAACATGGAGGAGGAAGCGTGATGATCTGGGGCTCTTTTGCTGGATCCAGAGTCGGCGACTTGCGCAGAGTGACTGGCACCCTGAACCAAAAGGGCTACCACAGCGTTTTGCAGCGCCATGCAATACCCTCTGGTCTACGCCGAGTTGGTCAGGGGTTCATCCCACAGCAAGATAACGACCCAAACCATACCTCCAGGATATGTCAGAACTACCTGAGAAGAAAAGAACAAGACGGTAGGCTTCAAATCATGGAATGGCCAGCAGTCTCCAGCCTTAAACCCCATCGAGCTGGTTTGGGATGAACTGGACAGAAGGGTGAAAGCAAAGCAACCTTCAAGTGCAACACATTTGTGGGAATTTCTGCAACAGTGTTGGGAAGAACTTTCCAAACAATATTTGATTTCCATTGTCGAAAGAATGCCACGAGTATGTTCGGCTGTTATATCTGCAAAAGGTGGCTACTTTGATGAGTCAAAAATTTAGATTAAATTTTGTTCAAGAAAAAGATTCCCTGATTTCTTCTTTATCTGCAATTGTTTGTTTATTCTATGCTTTAATTTCAGAGTACATTGAAACATTAAACTGCTTAAATTTCAGTAAACACTGGAAAAATGGGGGTGTTCTAAAACTTTTGACCGGTGCTGTATAGATTGCTGGAATGTTGCGAAAGACTGTGACGCAACCCGTTCATTCAAGTTGTGTCAGTGGAGCACACAGCAGGCTCAGACCCATTACTTTTTAGACAGACCTCGTATATATATATATATATATATATATATATATATATATATATATATATATATATATATATATATATATATATATATATGTTATAATCATGTCAAGTAGTGGGCCATCTATTGACTAATGTAAATACAGTAGGATTTTGACCCCCATGCTTCATACATGTTCCTTCCCTTTCCTCCTCCTACTTCCCCCAAAAAGCATATTTCCCTTCGCTTCCTACACTCCCCACACAGCATTGTGCCCCCTTTACCTTCCTTTCTCCCCATCATCATCCCTTTTCTTCGTTTTATTAATTATATTCGCCGGTGAATAACTCGTCCTTACGCATGGGATAATCTCGTGGAATTATGTACGGGTTGATATCTGAGGAATTGACGTAAATTTTGTATGACTCTTAATCCTCTCTCCCAATGGGAGCGGTGCAATGCCATACGTATTTACTTCAAGATCATTCGGGTCCTGCCCCCACCCTGAGAAGTTTGGTTAGTGACTTAACAGTCAAGGTGGCTGGCTTAAGATCTAAGGGTCTTGAGTTCAAGACACCACCATGCCAAAATAACACCAGGTGGGTTGACTCACTTGTACATTCTTCCGAGGTCGGCAAAATGAGTGCCAGCTTACTGGGAACAATGAGCCATTCAAGTATCCTGCGTTGGCATGGCAACCCATCCAGCATTGTGTCCCCTTACCAATTAAACTGTGCCTAACGGCATGAGAAGGACCAACCATCCCCCACCGTGAACCTCCAGGACGATCATGTTTTTTTTTTTTTTAACCACCAAAAACCTTCCTGTGCACACCTTGAGTACAACCACTAGTTTTCAACGCATTCCGCCCAGTGGTTCAGGAGTGCATAAAAGTCAAACAAACAGACACTGATCGAACTATGGCATGGTTATATCAATCAAGCAAGCCCCAATCCTTCCCAGTGAGTACGGAATAAATAGATGCCCCCCAACCACAAGCAACCCGTCACGACGCGACGTACACATGGAAGCGTATGGGTAAGTCAGAAACCGTGCGGCCTGCAGCTTATGGATACTTTGATTGCACTTTATCCTGCAGAGATTTTGAGTACAGATGAAAAGCAATTGTGTAAGAGCACATTCGACACATGGGCATGTGATGCTGATAGTAAACCGATTCCTATTCCAGGCAGCAAGTCGACTTAATGTCTGGTCATGAAACTTTTTCTGGACATTCCATCCATAGCATTCACTCTAGAAGGCAAAGAAAGCAAAATGAATAAATTAGACGGTTAAAAAAATGCAAAATAGCATTCCTTTGGATTCCAAAAGGAATTTAGCTTGGTTCATCATTTGAACTAGGAAAGAGGGAGGGGAAGGTGGTGGGGGGGGGGCTGAAAGACATAGAAGAAGAAAAAACCAACAACAAATGAATTATTAAAATCTTACAAACCCAGTATAAATATAAAAAGGTTTCTCTGATATGGCATCCATGCACTTCGAGACGTTTAATGTTAATATACTATTGAGAAAAAAAAAATCTACTGTTGGGGCGACATTAATTACCTACTTAAACTCAAACAAAATAAAATTATGTGATATTAAAAAAACATGAATGTCTGTGTTGTGTGTGTTTAGAACAATGCAAGCAAAGTCGAGGCTCGTGGAGGAGCTAGAACATCGAACGGATCAGGACATAACAGAACAAAAGGAACAGTAGAAAGAGAGGCAAAACAACCTGGAAATGAGGGATTTGTAAGGAAAACTAACTGTACGTTATTTGTAGACACGATAGAATGTCAACCCAAAATTACTTTTGGAATGAAAACATAGATCAAATCAAACAGCCACATGTGATTCGAGCTAAATCCAAGCAAGGCCTCGCATGATGCCACCGGAACCATTTTTTAAGAACATTAAAGATGACAATAAATGAGGGACGTAACCCTACAACACCAAAGATCCACTGTAGGAATGTTTTGGACGACATAATGAGAGCCGTAACCCTATAAAACCAAATGAGGACACAAAGATCCTTTGCATGAACATTTAGGATGAAATAATGAGGGACGTCACCCTATAAAACCAAATGAGGACACAAATATCCTTTGCATGAATGTTTTGGATGACATGAGAGACGTAACCCTATAACACCAAAGATCCACTGTCGGATCGTTTCGGACAACATAATGAGGGACATAACCCTATAACACCAAAGGAGAACCAAAGATCCACTGTAGGAAGGTTTAAAGGGACAGAACGAGGTATGAATGAACCCTATAACACCAAAGA
Source organism: Eptatretus burgeri (assembly GCF_056783735.1). Lineage (NCBI taxonomy): Eukaryota > Metazoa > Chordata > Myxini > Myxiniformes > Myxinidae > Eptatretus > Eptatretus burgeri. The sequence goes on along the minus strand of NC_140972.1, from coordinate 75,390,853 downwards.
AGAACCAAAGATCCACTGTAGGAAGGCTTAAGAGGATGGAACGAGGTACGCAACCTGATAACACCAAAGGATTCAACATCCTCTGTACAGACGCATCGCATGCATGATACGATGCACGAACGGACATATTACAGAAAACTGCCATATCATAGACCCTGTGATGTCTTGAGCATTTTTCTTTTTCCCACCCCAGGTGTACAGGTTTACTCAAACAAAACAGTATGTAAATCCTTATCATCATCCCTGCCGTTTCCCACCCAGTAGTCAGTCAGGGTAGGAATTAGTAATTCCATGGTGCTGGTGATAACTCGCCTATTCTTCACAAAAGACACCGTGGGATCTTTAACATCCACCATTAACGACCAGTGCCGGCAGACGGGTCCACATGCTTTATGTCCTGCAGACCTGCCTGCGACACATCAGAGCGTCAGTTTATAGCTGGGTCGAGATTCAAACGCATGCTCGACAGCTGATATTAGGTGAGTTAAGCCCGATATAGGTGAAGAACAAAGAATGACTGGAATGATCAGAGCGCATGGTGACTGTAAGGGGCGGGAGCATCGGGGAGACTTTACCAGGCCTGGGTTGCTTGGTCTTGGCAAATTGCATCGTCATGCAGAGATCATTGTCCAAGGGGAAGCGGTTACAGCGCAGCATCTCAGGCCAAGGAAACCCGAAGGACTCCATGACGGGTGCGCATGAGTCTCTCACGGCCTCGCAGAGCGAACGACACGGGAATATGGGTCGGTCCAGACACACGGGTGCGAAGAGTGAGCACAGGAAGAGCTGGGTGTCTGGGTGGCAGCGGCGGGTGAGCAGTGGCACCCAGCTGCCAGCCTGCTGTAACACTTCTGGGAGGCTCTCGTGCTCCAGCAAGTTGGGCAGGCGCATGGTCGTGTAGCCCACGGATTGACACAGACGCAGGTCCGTGGGGATGGGCACACACACGGGCTGCTTCGAATAGAAACGAACTCCAGAACTTCGGGGCAGCGCAGCACCCTCAGCAGTCGCGTAGTATGTGTCAGACTGCCAGCCATAGGTGTAGTCATATTCCTGGGGATTAGCCGCGGACAACGGAATCAGGAGGAACAGCAGCAGGGTGGACTCGGAGGCGAAATGGGTCTGCATTGTGTAGAGATAGATACTAGAGTGTATGAGAACCGCGCATGCACTGACGGTCTTCAGATCAGAACCAATGCCAACACCAGCCCCTTCTATAGATGGACACCGACAGTCGATGGGCACAGCTTCAGTCCTCCCCAGGTGACTAGTGAGTAACGGCAGTAGTCTGTGCTCACCTGGAGCAGCAATATGTTCTTTACCTGTGCCTTAAGGAAATCACAAGGAAAAAAAAAATCCTTCCTTCGAGCAGGCCAACGATCGATGGACCCACTAATGAGCGGTAACCACAAAACCATACCGCCCCCAGCCTTAGCGTTGCTTTTAAATAGACCAGAGACGCCTGCGTGGAACCAACCGGCAACTGGGCTTGGAGTTGGACAGCCAATCAGAGCGAGGGTCTGACAGTGCCCCGCCCTGACGCTTCCCTGGACATGCTTGCCACATGGCCCTGAACCTGAGAAGCGAACAGTGGATGAAGAGACCAGACGTTTAACCACATCATAGATGTTAATATCTGAGTTGGCAGTAGAGCTTGTCGAACTGAATATAACCAACTGCATGAGAGTTGAGAGTTCAAGATTATTTTTTTTCCATCACTTGTCCAGGAGTTTTGACCTTTTTGCTTTAGTTTTCCTTCAAAGTATCAAAGCACCACTTTGAAATGTTAATAAGTACCGATAACCAATTAATATGACGGTAAAGTATACGTTTAGCCATTTCGCCACGCAAAAAGAATAGAGAAGCGTCGACATTCGGACCGTCGCGAGTTCGATTTCGACATGTTGCAGACGATGGAATGGAAGGTTGCCACTTCCCCAGGTCAAAAAACCAGTAAAGACCAGTAGCTTACTGGTCAACTGGTACCAGTTGAAAACCAGTAGCCAACTGGTACCAGTAAAGCCAGTTGGTTTCTTACTGGTTTTAATATGGAAATTGGAATAGAGTGATATATTACCAGTTGAAATACAATTGTATTTAACTAACTGGTATCAACTGGGACCAGTACATTGCAACTGGTATCAACTGGAACCAGTAAGACTTTAACTGGTACAAATATGAGCTACTGGTTTTTTCAACTGGGAAATTGGAATTCTGACTGAATTTAACTGGTACCAGTTGAAACCAATAGAGACCAGTTAAAGACCAATTAGAACCAATAGAGACCAGTTGAAAATGTGTACTGGTTTTAACTGGTTTTTCGACCTGGGTCGTTACGTAATATAAATTGGTGGTTACATTTGCATTGCGGTGTTGTGCCTTGGCCTCGACTCTGGAGAATCGTGAAAAGTTGCTTCTTTGTATACAAAACATGTGCTCATGGAAGAGTGAGGTTACAGAGAGCAGAAAGCAATGTTGCACTGATAGTGGCTCACCAGGGCAATGAGGGGGCACAAGGGGAAGAACAAATGGAAGGAGAAGGACAGAGAAGATGAAAGGAAACTTAGCAACTTGCAATGGACAATGGTGTAGAGGGGGAGGGTTTATGAGGATAGAAAAGATCATGGGTATAGGGATGGAGGATGACTTGGAGGTTGAGGTCGTGATGTACTGCCAAGTTGAAGCCATGGAGGGAGGAGTGCGATTGAAAAGACTGAGGAAGGTGGCTGCACAAGTGGGAGAAGTAACGAACAAAGGAGTGGAGGTGAGCAGTTAGAGCCTGGATTTTGGGAGGTTCACAAGAATGGAAGTTCCTGAACTGAATGCGTGAAACCTGCAGGAACTGGGCAGGGACGGAGGGATTAAAGAGCAGAGGGAGCAAGACTGGAGTTGGTGGTGTAAAACAGAAAGGCCACAATTTAATCTGCGATGAGGGATCAATCGACCCTTTACGTCGGCTTGTTTGTGGGAATTGCTCACAAAGAAACAGAAGTGAAGTGGAGTTTGGACGATGATTGAAATGGTCGCATTGCATTGCAGGAAAACGTATTTTGCATGTTGCACAAGGCTGCTGGTTAGCATCAATGGCTGAAGGGCTCAGTTGTGCTGCTGATGCAGTGCCCTCTGTAGGTAAGAGCAGGAATTTGTAATTTGTTCAGGGTGCCTATGATAGCTTGCCTACTCTTCGTGAAAGGCACCATAGGATCTTTAACATCCACCAACTAATGCCAGCAGACAGGACATCCATCTGAGGGACAGCAGATGAATTGATAAATCACCCTGCTTGCGAAGCACCAGCATGACAGTTCATAGCTGGGCCAAGATTCGAACCCAAGCCAAACAGCTTCGAGGCCATCCTGCTAGCCCTAAGCAGTAAAACTCATGCAGTGGTCGATTTAACTTTGTGAGGGATCATGGTAGAAACAAAGTATCAGATGATGATGATAACAATACAAAGTGTCGCTTGAAGAAGTACAATGACATGTTCCAAATTCCTTTCGGTGTTTGACATTGCTCTGTCCCTCATGGTCGCTGTATTTTCTGCACCATCAGGGTTTCATCAGATATGCCAAAAGAGTGATTCAGAGGGTGTAACTGGAGAATCGCTTAAATCCTTCATTGTAAGGAGTGATCCTTATTCTGGGAGAAGCATTCACTCACTCGTACATAATTCATTTCGACCGGAGAACCCCCCCAATACATAACGGTTGATTACACCTGCCGGGAATGGGGTTATCATTTACAAAAACAAGACATTTCAGATTTGTCGACATTTCGTTTTGATCATTAAGCAATTAATTCCAGTATGCTGCAAAACTTATGATAGTAATTATACAGTGTTTGCATTTAATGGAAACACTGGAAATGCAGAATGACATCACAGGTGTGGATTGAAGTCCTGCAATAAGACAATCCCAACATTAAACCTTGAATAAATCATAACTCAATTATCAAACAAGTACATTGTGCATAGCAGGTAGTGAGTGACACATACAAACAGGGAAATTCCCATGCACACGTGTATAACTAACACACACACACACACACACACACACACACACACACACACACACACACACACACACACACACACACACACACACACACACACACACACACACACACACACACACCTAAGCTGTCTAGCCTGGGTTCGAATCCTAACCCAGCTATAAACTGCCATGCTGGTGTTTCACAAGTAGGGTGATTCATCGCAATGTGTGTGTGCCATCCCTTGGATGGATGTTGAACATCTGCTGGCATTAGTTGGTTGACGTTGAAATTTGATTCAGCAAGAAGAAACGTTATCTTCCAGGCATGAACACTTACATTTACCGTAAAGCTTCAAACTCAAGAGCAAATCATATGCCAGCGTTAAAAAGGGAACCTGCTCCAGATTTCGATATGAACATCTGAAGAGTGTCACTAACGTCACCCTGACGAGGCTCGGCATGCCTGTGCACGAGGACATGTTCATGAAGGTCCACGAACGAGATACTCTTAAATGATGCAAGATGCGCCAACGTTACATTTTCCAATATATCATGACAAATAACCAATGAGAAAATGCATCAATGTATCTTTCATCTATACACACGGCTCATTAAACTTTATTTTGACTTGGAGTGTCTTGAACTACTGTGAGCATCTCGTTCGTATAACTTTTTGATCGCTCACTTATGCAGATTTGAATAAACGGAGATGTAAGAATCTGTTTGAATGCTTCCAGAATGAGCTTTCCTCTTTGCTGCCAATTCGTCAAAAAAGGGTCTTGGAGTTATTTTTTTTTTCGACTTGTCACAAAAGGCATTGTCTATACGTGTTAGGAAGGTGACAAGCTACATTATTTTGTGTCGAGAGGATGGACAGCATGAAAGATACCCCGAGCGATGGGACTGTGTGCTCCTTCAGGAGAACAGGAGGCCCGAGAGATACGAATCCACGACACAACCTTCTGCTATTACTCTCGTGTGCACGCTCACCTCGTTTAGTGCTTATCATATATATGTATATGTATGTATGTACTGCCCCCATTTATTAACGAGATTAAATTACAGTACTGTACATAACTCTCCTATGTTAAAAGTGCATCGATACCTATAAACTTATGCACCTGATGGGAGAAGAATCTCCTTACACAGGTATGAATGGTCTCCACCCGGTTCCCAAGTGCGAGCATCAGGTCAATATTACTGAAGGCGGGTATTAAGACCACCAGTTGTTTATTATGAGATGTTGCGTCACGCATGCATTTTGTGCCAACATGGACAAGACGAGGCTGCCTCCACAGAAATTACTGGGAAGTCCACTGCAGTTGCATTTGTGGTTTTGTAGAGTTTTCTTTTCATGGAAGGATGTAAAGCGTGTTGATATTCCCATCTGAAACCCTGGCTTATGATATAACGAACCCAAGAAGGATGGACGTAAAGCTCCCCTTCCCTCACACTTACCTCCTTCCAAAGCCACCCCCCCCCCCCGTATCCCCCACGGACGTCTCTAGGCGGTATCCAGGCGATGTTTAGTATGACCCGTTTGAACGTGCTATTTTAACGTACCCCATTCCGTTCAATCCTGTACTAATGCTAGCAGAAGGGTACTATCACCCCTCGTTCAGGGTACTATCACCAAAGCTCGTTAGTGCTCCAATCTGAACCCCCTGGCTTGGGATGCAGGTGAACCGAGATTAAAATCCCACGAACCAGGTGTTTTTCCATTGTGTGCTAATGTCCTTATAAGTTAATGTAGAAGTATATAATGATGTCGACTATTGTGTGTTTGTCCTGCATGTGATTTATGCACAAGCTCCTTCCTACGCAAGTAGGAAGGAGCCTTATATCAATGCAAGCACAAAAAAAAAAAAAAAAAAATCGTGAAAAATGTTCGGATCTCGCAAGTCTTCGTTATTTTTACCTTTGACATTTGTTTCACTTGAACATAATCACAAAAATGTAGAAAATAGGCATCACCATAGATATAAAACAGTGCAATACGTGACGGAAATACAAAAGGAATGATGGTAGTAGCAATGATTGCACAGACAGACAAATGTTCAATGAGTGCAGAAAATGACGGAGCTAATTAGAATAATTACCACCGGACCAGGGACACCAATTTCAAAGCAGTATGACACTGCGTGAGGAACGAACTGAAAGGCATCACGTTGTGGAAGGCACGAGGCACTTGTCTCTTTTACTAACAGGAGCGTAAAGATGCATCTTTATTGGGACAAGAACAATCTGTCGACCAAGGAAATTTCAGCCAAACTTCCGCCAATCTGCTTACGTCATAAACATACCTCCGGCAGCTTGTCTAATCAAGGCATTCAGGCTTGTCATCAAGGCCAATTGGGATGGTGGGGTGTGGAGAGGCCTTGTAACATGTCCTTCGGTGGTGCTTCTAAATCATTTTGCCCAGTCCTTATATATTTATCACTAGCGAATACAACCTGCCACTTCGCTGATGGGAGAATTGGAATGGGGGGGGGGGGGGTGAGAAGAGGATGGGAGTGATAAGGCATGGGAGAGTGAGGAGCTAAGAAAGGGGGTACAGAACGAGGAAGGGGGAGGGGGAATAAAGACTGCTCACCACATGTTGCTATACACTCTGAGAGGGGGGGGGGTTGTGGAAGCGAGCAGGGTGGAGGAAAGAGAGGGTAATGGGGAGGGGAAGGGGGTGTTCTGGACTTGTGTTTTATAGGATGACTTGAGGGGGAAATGTTTGGAGGGATTCTCGACTTGCATTTGGCACAGGGTCTTGAGGGAAATCGAGGGGGAGAGGGGTGATAGTACCCTTCTGCTAGCATTAGTACAGGATTGAACGGAATGGGGTACGTTAAAATAGCACGTTCAAACGGGTCATACTAAACATCGCCTGGATACCGCCCAGAGACGTCCGTGGGGGATACGGGGGGGGTGGCTTTGGAAGGAGGTAAGTGTGAGGGAAGGGGAAGGGAAGGGAAGGAAGGGTGTTTTCCTTCGATCATTGGAAAAGCCACACCAATGTTTGTGCCTTTATTTAATTTCCACACATGCAATAAGTTCTACAATCTTTTAACCTGAGACAAATTATGGAATTAATTCCAGCAGCAGTTCTGGCTGCTAAAAAAAAAAAAGCATTAATTTGTCCATTTCACACATTCTTTGACACCCCTTCCTCTCTTCAACCACCAGAGAGTTGTATGGTGGTGGAGGGGGTTTGGGAGGAGTATGGCATGATGGGAGGGGAAGGCAGCATGAGGTGAGGGGAAGGCAGCATGAGGGAAGGGGAAGGGAAGGCAGCACGAGGGGAGGTAAGGCAGTGTGAAGGGCAGGGGAGGAAAGGCAGTGTGAAGGGCAGGTGAGGAAAGGCAGTGTGAAGGGCAGGTGAGGAAAGGCAGCGTAAGGGGTGGGGAAGAGAAGGCAGGGTGAGGTCAGGGGGAGGGAAGGCAGTGTGAGGTCAGGGGTAGGTAAGGCAGCATGACATCAGGGGGAGGGAAGGCAGCATGAGGTCAGGAGAAGGGTAGTTAGCACGAGGTTAGGCGGAGGGAAGGCAGCGTGAGGCCAGGAGGAGCGAAGGTAGTGTGAAGTCAGGGGGAGGGAAGGCAACGTGAGGGGAAGGGAATGCAGCATGAGGTGAGGGGAAGGGAAGGCAGCATGAGCTGAGGGGAAGAGGAAGGCAGTGTGAGGGGAAGGGAAAAGCTGCACCAGTGTTCGTGACTTTATTTAATTTCCACATATGCAAAAACTTTACAATCTCTTAACCCGAGATGAATTGCGGAATTGATCCCAGCAGCAGTTCCGGCTGCTAAAAAAAAAAGTGTTCATTTGTCCATTTCATACATTCGCACATAAACCACTATTTTTTTATTGGCAAGAAAAGGTAAAAGTTGGGGGTGCAGTTATTCAAGGATAACCATATCCAAGGACATCTCCACTCATGGCTTGCAGACATCCTCTCCTGTCGCAGCCACCACGTGGCCCTTCATGGAGTTCTCTCATCCCCTCTTCCTGTCGAGGCTGGAGTTCCTCAAGGCAGCGTTCTGGGCCCTGTTCTTTTTCTGGTTTTCTTCAATGATCTCTCCAACTCTGGAAAATCCTCTTTATCTCTTTGCTGATGACTTCACCCTCTGCCATCCCTCAGACTGGAAAGCAGCAGTTTCTTCGCTCTCTGCAGATCTGGATAAAATCACAAGCTGGCCCAACACTTGTAACATGTCTCTGGCGGGGAGCCCGACACCCATGGGACAGATGCCCACCTTGACCACACTGGAAACAGTGGTCACAGGTCTCTCCCCTTCCTGCTTCCCGACACACTTGGCACCCTCACTCAGAAGGCCATTGTCTTCCTGACTGGCTGTTCATGACTGACTCCCTGATCTCCTTCATTTCCATTTTAAACTCTTGCACTATTGCCTGCATCTTTTCTCGTCCTAATTCTGTTTCCCTCTTCTCAGATTTTTCCATACTGTGTGTTGCACCTTGAGGCTTTTCCATCTGATATGCTGTCTTGGGGATAGTCTTCTCACCATGGCGGCCTTCATCTGTCTTGTCATCAACCTCTGTCTGGATTTATGTCAGGTTTACTGCTTTGAGATTGGTTTGACGTCTCACTTTCTGTTGTCCCTCCTGTTCCCAGCTGGCTGCTTCGCCCATCTTTTGAATGAGCAGTTCATCTGTCGAGTTCAGGCTGTCGAGGTATGGCTTTATCTGGAACTTCACATTGTCATTCAGTCGCCCTGTGCTTAGAGATCTGAGGAATTTATTTTGAATCAATTCAGGCTTCAACTGTTCTTTAGCATCATTCTCTTTTGATGCCAGCAGCAACTTCTCCTTGAGCTCAATGGCCCAAAACAAGAAATTATGTGCAGACTCTCTGGGCCCCAGTGCAGGCCCGTCGCTAAGGGGGGCATTTGAGTGCAATGCCCCCCCAATGGCGCATCTGGTGCCCCCCACTTGTACACCAAGCTGTTACTTGTACACCATACACCATTTATGTCCTGTTTCACCCTGTGAACAACTTAGTGTTTAAGGATGAGCACCCACTGTGAACTCCTTGCTGTTTATGAGTTCACCTGTGTGAACTAAAACCCTTATTCCAGATGTTCAACATGGTGAATAATAAGGCCTTCTTGGATGAACTGTTCTTTAATAATATCCTTCTTTGAATAACAGTCAAGAGATAAGTGTGCTCTTGCCAGCGCATCTCCAAAAGCAATTGGCAAGACAATACAGTGCAAGCCCACAAGATAAAAGATAATAACGCAAGCACCAACGCCAGCAGCCAAGACGACACACAGCCGCAAGACCTCGTGTCGAATGTTGATGCTGTGGGTGGATATATATATATATATATATATATATATATATATATATATATATATATATATATATATATATATATATATATATATATATATATATATATATATATATATATATATATATATATATATATATATATATCGTAGATCATTTCGTTTTAAGGAATAGCCAATCAGCATCTTCGATATGGAGGCCCTATTAAGCAGGTTACCTGATTGGTTGTAAGTTAGGTATAAATGTAATAAAGTCATAATATGACAAGCCGGTAGGTGGCGATGGGTCACTGAGCATGGAAACTATAAGATATAGAGCAAAATGGATGTCATATAGCGGATAGGGAATCACCTTAAGATTATGCATATCAAATCTCATCCAGTTACATCTACTGTTAACTACCATTTGGGTCAGGGAGGGATGGGAGTGAAATGAATATTAATGAACACATGCTGAACCAGAACTGATGAGGGTGGGCCTTGTGTTTTTGGACTGTCGGCGAGACAAGTGATCGATTGCTATATCTCCAGGGCGAGCGGAGGGTGCTTCTGGGTTCTTCCGGTATCCATTTGAATGAAAAGAATCGAAAATGCGGTTTGAAATCGGAAATCCCAAAAGTTCGAGGGGGTGCTGTGGGTGAACGAAATCGAATCTAAATCGAAAATCCGGCTCGAACGTTTGTGCACAATGTATTCCAGACGATTAGTGTGAATTTTCATGACCATCCGACCATAACCCTAGGAGGAGTAGCATTTGGCGCGAAGGCACCTCCAGCTCTCGCATATATCGATTTTTGCACTAATTGACCTTTGACCCCTGACCGAAGCGAAATCGGTCAATATGTCCTGAGGTAAAGTTGTAGTACTCATTGAGTACCATGAACCTGCAAAGTTTCATTCGTATCAATGCACTCACCTGGTCGCTAGGGGGCCTTCAATTTTTGCCAATTTTCGCACATACCCTAATTGTAGGGGGCGCTGTGGGTAAAGTATTCCATATATCACAAAAACCGGAATATATTTAATAGAGCATCACCTGTAGATCATTCGTGCAAAATTTCATAACCCAACGTGGGATAATGGCTTTCGGAATTGATTTCGCGTGAACGGTACCGATTTTGAAGGTTTTTCGGTTGTTGCTAGGGAACCAAAGCGTCCCTAGCAACCATCACAATTTCCAAAGCACTTGGTCATAAGATGTCTTGGTCATAAGGTCATAAGGCCATAACAGGACTACCACCCGAGTTTGGTCAAAATCCGCCCACATTTACTACAAATTATGCTGATGACAAACGAATAAACATCCAAACAAACAGACAGAATTACTGACAATAAGGGTCACATATTTCGGCGACCCAATAATATGAATAAGGAAAAGACATAAATTCACATAATTAAAGATGAAGTGCACCACGTGACCTTCACAACCCTCCATCTTACAAAAGTAATTTGCTAATAAAAATTAAAAATATGTGTGTTTGCAATCGTGCTTACATTTGAAATTATGCAGATAAAACCAGTTTTTTTGTGCATGCATCATTTAATAAATAAAACCGTCAACCGTCAAATCTGGCGAGTCGCGACATTAGTGACACAAGTCACGGGGGACGAGTCGCGGAGAGCGCTAGCTAGCAGCAGTAGAAAAAGACATGGATATACGAAAATGGCTAAGAAAAGGAAAAAGGTTGCGGTTGTGGTTGTGGTCAGCACCCGCCGTGGTCGGCTGCTTTGTACTTCTGATGTTTAAGTTAAATGTTGTGTTTGGTGCTTTGCATATCCCATATCTAGTGCTTTGTGCATAACCTTACCCCTGTGTAATTGACTGCTTTAAATGCAGACCTTGTGGTATCTTCAGGCTGGTCGTATTTGCTGTTGATAGTTTCACGTGATGATCGCAGGTCATAGCCTACTGTATCTTATTTCAAAGTGCACTGATTCTGGTGCCAACCTCCCCCGTTTAGTCATTGTATCTCTGGTATATTAATTTTCTAATGCCAATTCTTCACAACACCTTGTATAAGTGCACCTTAATTGGTGCCAATTGTCTAATCATTGAATATCTGCATTGTGAATGTGCCAGTTTGTTGCGGCTCTCCTGCATTCGAATAATTTTAGGCCAAAAACATCGGAACATATTAAATCTAGCTGAGATCAATTTGGTTAGTATGCGACGGCAACCTCAGTGGCAACCTCAGTATAGATGCGTCAATGCTGCATGAATACAAAAGCATAACCGGGTTATCAAAAATATTAAATATATAATAATTGTTCCCCCCCGCCCCCACATCCAGTTCATATGTCCCCCTTAATACCGAGCCCTGGCGACGGGCCTGCCCCAGTGATATATTCACCAGCCACTGATAAAGATCAGTTGTGCTTTCCTCTTGGAAGTACCCCTTCAGAATGGTCTTCAGTTTCTCTACTGTCAAGTAATTCTTGATCTCCAACATGTTTCGCAAACTCAGTCCTGGGCTGACTACTTTTATGACTGCATGAATAATCTCCAATTCCTCATGTTTCTTGCAGATGCCTGCCTCAATCTGGTGCATGAGGTTTGTGTACGACAGCCTATCCTTTTGACCCCCTTCCCCAATTTGTCCCTGAATTTTAAATTCTCGTTGAAGTGTCACTTCTGTGAGTTTACCTTGTTGTCGGTATGAGGACTTCTGTTGGGTTACTGCCCTGTCCTTCCAGTTTTAGGCTGAGGGCTCGAAGAACTTCCTCCAATGCCTCTCTGGATTCCTCTTGGGACTTCTGCAACCGCAACACTGCGCTTTCAGGAGCTCAAACTAACAGCGTGTTGACACTATCTCCAGGTTCCTTGTGTGCTTCTCCGAGTGTCTCCACAAAGTCAAGGAAGTCCTGCACAAATTGTTGTGCCTCAACCCCTTCCTGTTGTTCTTCAACAACATCTAACTCACGTTCTGCCGCTCTGATCAAAGTGCACCTGGTCTTTTGTCTTCACGTCTCATCTTCCCCTGAAAAACATTTCAAATAACTACAGGCCTCAATAAGCTGGTCCCAGTCTACTCATTTAACACAGTGCTGGCAATCTCCTGCAGCTGTTTGAGATTCATCTTGGACAACAGCTTTCACTCTGTCAACATGTTATTTATTTATTTATTTATTTATTTTTAAGGTTCGATTCACGAGAGGAGTTGGTTCAGGCTCTTGTGCTTGATGAAAAACTCCTGTCTGGCTCACCAAAATGTTGCACAATAACAGTATTGTTGTGAGATCGTGCAGGGTGATGAGGTTGATGGATTACAGCAGAGTCACCATTCCAATTCTGAGTTATTTTACTGGAGTAATAATCAAAGACACAAAACATGAGATGCCAACTTGGTGCATTCAAACACAACATTCATGGCAACCGGAAGTGCTGTTGTTCACTTTTACTGTTTCATTAATCATGCACAGAATGCTTGCATTAATCCTGATATCATGACAAATAATATCACGAACCAAACAAAGTTACCCTCATGGTTTTCTCGCATGCAGGGATGAGTGATGCATCAATGTGTGTGCCGTCCTTTTAAGGACGTTGAACTGGGTGTTCCATCTACGTCTGCCAGCACTGGTAGTTGGTGGACATTAAAGACCCTACAATGTGATTTGTGAAACCCAGGTGAGTTATCACCAGCACCCTGAACAAATTCCAAATTCTTACCCAAATCACCTTCAGTCAAACGTCAGGCTTGGACAGCCAGTTCGTGAAAGACCTGGGCCAAAAACTTTACCTGGCCGACCCCACAAGAAGGTGGAACTAATTGGAGCCCTAAAAGAAATGGAGGTAGTAGTAGTAGTAGTAATAATACTAATGATGGTTCCACCTCGGCATCCCATGAGGTCTTCTAAGAAGTTCTAGACACTGAAGCTTTTGATAGCGTCCCACATTCATGGATGATAAAGAGCAAGCAGATATACAAGATAAATCCTCAAAGAATCAATCTGACTGAGAAAGCCGTGGATCTCTGGAATACCACACTAATTCTGCAGCATTCAGAAGGAAAGATCGAAATATCAGAAGTGAAGATATGACACGGGATCTTTCAAGGAGACAGTCTTTCCCCCCACCTGCTTTGCCTGGCTCTGGATCCACTAAGTAACTTCATGAATGAACAAGGACATGGATACACCCTAACAACCAATAAAATAATGTCCAGAGAAACAAGAAAGGTGACACATCTACTGCACATGGTTCATTTAAAACTCTGCACCGAACGACAAAAAATTGACAGAACAACTGAAATTAATGAAACTACTCTGACAACATCCAAATGGAATTTGGCCTAGAAAAGTGTGCCAAGTGCACATTCGTACAAGGAAGACCAACAAAAACAGACAACATAAAAATTGACCGAGATAGAACAATACAAGAGCGAGACAACAAAGCATCTTTCAAATACCCTGGAGTAGAAGAGGGCCACAAAATGTCATAAAAATGCACAAAACAATTATCAAAAAATACTTGCATAGAATGAGACTGATCCTGAAAACATACCTCTCCCCAAGGAACAAAATTGAAGCCATAAACCGACGAGCAGTACCGGTGTTCCAATACAGCTGCAGAATAGTAAACTGACCACAAGCGGAAATCAGAAAACTAGATATCAGAACAAGGAAATTCCTCACTATCCACAAAATGTTCTACAAAAATCAATGCATCCCAAGAATGTACCTGCCGAGGAAAGAAGGAGGCGGTGGCCTAATGGAACTCAATGAAGTACACAGAGTGACGACTGTAGAATTAGCAGAGTATGTGAAACGTTTAACAGATGACTGAATCGAATTTGTACACAAGCATGAACACAAGCCAGAAAAGGTATCTCTCACTCACCTTGCAAAAAAATTCCAAAAACAATTGTGAATGGAAGAGGTCAAGCACTAAACTGAAACGGAAACAAAGACAGTCCCAACATTTGCAAAAAAAGAGAGGAAAGAAAAATACAAGACTAAATCCCAACAGATACTGTATATAGTGTCAACTGGGAGAAAGACAAGAGAGCAGGGAAATATAAAATAGAGTTGGATAAATTGGGGATAGACAACAAAGGATCACTGGAATGGCTAAGAAGAGGTCAGCTTAATTTGGACGGAGAACAAATAATTATTAGCATATTAGCATATAACAAAACAAATAAATGCCCAAGACCAAGGACTCAACACGAATGGCTTAAAAAAAAATGGCAGGACTGAGCCAACTGGACAAACGTAGGTTCGACAAGGTAGAAACAGAAAGTCACGAGTTACATTTTATTGGGATGTAGAAAACTCATGTCAGAACAGCTGTACACACACACACAAAGGCACAACCAGGTACGTCGAGTAATCCCCTGGCACATCTGCAGAAATTTCAACATCCCTGTTCCACAAAACTCATGGAAACACGAACCAAAAGCAATAATTAAAAACAAGGAAATAATTCTCACGTACGACCCTGATGGTCCCATCGAGTGTGAACATAGAAAACAAAGCACTTTGACCGGACATAGTGCTCAGATACAAAAAGGAAAAGAAGGCATTGTTAAATGAGGTTTCAGCACCCAGTGGTTTTGATCTAAATGACGAAGAAATCAAGAAAATAACCAAATATTAAGACCTCAAGAATGAAGTGAAAATATCCTGGAAGCTGAAGAATGCTGAAATTGTACCAGTGATAATTGGTGCAACAGGAATGATAAAGAAGAACCTCACGGAGATCCTTCAAACCATCCCTGGGAACATTACCACAAACCAACTACAGTTGGAGGCTTTCCGGGGCTCAGTGACGATCCTGAAAAGAGCCCTCAGGATGAAACTCTGAGAACAACACAACTTCACAACTTAGACCATGATTCATGATCCTTCATTGAAACGACGATGGATACTTCGAGTCCTGGGAGGGCTCTGTTCCACCTTCTGAAACCCGAATGGAGATAACAATCGACGACACACACACACACACACACACACACACACACACACACACACACACACACACACACACACACACACACACACACACACACACACACACACACACACACACACACACACACACACACACACACACACACACACACACACACACACACACACACACACACACACACACACACACACACACATACACGTCTTGGAGGACTGATAAAAGTAATCATTTTCTGCTTTGGGGAAGAAATCCAAAACGAAGTGATTATTAGAATCAATCACTCATTATTTAACCTCCCCTCCCCCGCTCCACACCTCTCCGTGCATCTTTAAACGCAGTTTACCTCACGCTGTCAACGTCTCTTGCTATGTCATGATGAACCTTGCTCTGTATTTGATCCTCATCATTTCCGTGTGTTTAAGGGCACCTTCACATAAACATGCCCACACACTAGGTAGACGGATAGTCTGTGTACTTCACTGGACATCCTCATGATGGAAATAATTATACAGAAGTTCGAAAACCCTCTTCTGTAACGCTCTTACTGTCGTGCACACACAAAAAGTACTCTGGAAATGCTAGAAATTAAAACAAAGAAAAAATTTATTTGCAAAATGTGTGTTCAGTTACCAAACATCGAGCTAGAGCTTGCCAAGCCAGTCATTCCTTATAAACGGTTTTGAAAGGAGTGCTTGCTTGAGTGCTTAACCAACTTGGTGGGCACTCTACAAGAAACTTGGTAACTGAACACAACCCAGAGAAGAAAAAAACAGTGCTGAAGGGGAAGGCAGGAAAAAGAAAGAGAAGAAAGGCAGAAAAAGGAAGATAGAAGCACAATGAAAAAAAAAATATATAACAAAGAAGAAAGGAAGGAGACGCAGATAGAAGGCAGATACAAGAAGAAAAAAAGCCAGAAGGGGAGGAAGATAAAGAAGGAATATAGAAGTAGAAAAAGAAGAAAATAAAAACAAGGAATAACAAAAATCCAGATCAGCAGAAACTCCCCAACATCAAGAAGCAAGACGAGAAACAAACACAGCAGCAATGACTGCATTCTGCCCTCCCATACCTGCAATCTCCCAGTCATTGTGTTGTACTTCAGTCGGTTGTCTGTACAATCTGGTTCAAGAGGACACAGTTAAAGCTAATTAAAACTTTAGTGCTCCTGTGTTAAGCTGGGCCATCGCCGTAAAATACAAAACACATAGGAAACGGTGCTCTGTGTTGAGGCGTGGAGATGATGGTCATGTCTAACCCTCGACCAGTTAAAGATCCCCGGGGAGTGTTGAATATCACGGCAGGGTTAGCTTTGGTCTTATCTTATCGAGGCGACAGATCTTATTTGCTTTCTCCTGCCTATCTCTCTCCCATCCCCTATTTCTCTGTCCCCCCACCCCCCTTTGGTATTCCATCAGCGAAGTGACAGGTAGTATTTGTTTGCTAGTATATAATAATTATCAGAGTATTAAGCCAACAGGATGTAACAAGTTATGGACTGTTGGCTTTAGAACTGCATGCGTCCGTAAAAATGAAATGAAACTACATAATGACATCTTAGATGTCCGATCATTACCTTTCATGACTTCACTCAAAAAGTTAATAAAGATCACAGTTCACCGTGCATAACAATACAGTATTTATCATGTTGCGAACTCGCGTTATCAGGAAGTCGGTCGGGACCTCCTTTGAAGGGACAGCACATACATTCCATATTGTTAATACAACACAAATACTCAAAAAAAATCTACCAAGATACAAACTTATAAACCTACCTATAAAAGTACCTCCAAGTCAAGTGCAAAGGATTTAACACCAACCAACACTCACAAAGCTATTGGAGAGCATCACTGATCTACAAAACTGACACATCCAAAACACCCCTTTTTAGCTCACCTGAAACGTAGTTCTGGGGAGCTTATGGGATGGTGCCTCGTCCATCTCTGTCTATCTGTAAACACTTGCAACTTCTTCTCTGAAACAACAAACACAATTTCGATGAAACTTGACCAGAACCTTCATCACCCATGATGTACCAAAGTTTGTTCACGGCATTTTAAAAAATTCTAAATATATAAATTAATATACAGAAAATCGGGGTCTGAGGGAGTCGACTGAGGGGGTCATGAGGGGGGTTTGCACCCCCCCAACATAGGTATTTGCTTTCTTCTCAGAAACAACACACACAATTCCGATGAAACTTGACCACAACTTTCATCACCCGTGATATACCAAAGTTTGTTCACGACATTTAAAAAAAAAGAAGAAAAAAAATTGGGGTCGAAAGGGGTGTATGGGGGGGGGGTTGCCCACCAAAATATGTATTTGCTTTCTTCTCCAAAACTACACAAACAATTTCGATGAAACTTGACCACAACCTTCATCACCCATGATATACCACAGTTTGTTCATGGCATTAAAAAAAAACTGGGTCAAAGGAGGTCTACTGAGGTGGAGGGGGGGGGGATGGATGGCGAGGTTGCCCCCCCAAATAGGTATTTGCTTTCTCCTCAGAAACTACACACACAATTTCGATGAAATTTGACCACAGCCTTCATGACCTGTGATGTGCCAAAGTTTGGTCACAACATTCGAAAAATTGGGGTCTAATGGGTTCTACAGGGGTGGGTGGGTACCCCCCAAAATAGATATTTGCTCTTTTCTAAGAAACTACACACACAATTTTGATGACACTTGACTCAAACCTTCATGACCTTTGATGTACCAAAGTTTGTTCATGGCATTAAAAAAAAAATCAAAAAAAAATCAGCCATTTCTGCCCCAAAATAGGTATTTACTTTCTTCTCTGTTACATATTTTGCGGATTATCCACACCTATCAGTGGTTCCCCGGTTATCTTATCTAGCTGCTACCAGGTGAGTGCCCAGAGGTATTGCCCCTATTTTTATATTTCTATTATTCTGCTTAGAGAGCCCAATTCAAAATTGGTTTAAGCTCAGCACTTGGATTAAATACGATTCAATGGCATTTTACAGCGGGAAGGCCCATGGCTACTCAAATTTTTCACAACTTCAAAGGATTCCACAAAGTAAGCTCGCGTACCTACGCATAGGGCAATAAAGGGCCAAATCAATCAGCCTTGTGGGGGTGGGCCCATGGCGACAATTGGCCGAGAGGCAATCACACCTTAATGAGTGTGGTTAACGGAGGAATCTTACGGACAGTATACAATCGAAAAACATTTTCAAGTCTGTCTACTGTTCAGTCTTCACATCCTTTGTGTTCCTCTGTTCGTGTTCAACCGGCAGTTTTAACTGCCATGTAATTGTGTCTACCTCCCACCTTGGATTGATAAGATAAGTCAGATTACTATCTGCTGTATGCACAACACTGTGTGCTTGAGCCAGCCAGTTTGCGAGAACAAGTGTTATAGATCTACATGGTAATGAATGTGAGGATGGTGGTGGGGGTATATGCTGAAAGCCTGAACTAATGACGTTTCACAATGATCCAAAAACTGAAGCTGAAGTACAAGTACTACTGCAGAACATTATTGAAAACTATTGATTAGACTTAACACTTACTGACACTACAATACAGTAATTGTAATCCTATATACTGCTGAACATGTTATTATTGCTGCCCATTATATATTATTGCTTCTCGGCGTTCCAGCACGGCTCTTTATCGGGTTCGAGGAGTGCTCGCTCTTTCACCTTCGACCCTTCACCCCCGGCTGCCATCAAACCGATCTTGCCATCAAACGTGGCCGTGTTTGAGATCAACGTAAAAACGCGGCCGTGTTGGAGATCACCATAAAACGCGCCG
>NC_140972.1:75209361-75351861 GCF_056783735.1 Eptatretus burgeri | reverse complement strand
ATGACACAGGAACGTTTAAAACGTCGTGGCAATGTCACAGGAACGTTTAAAACGTCACGGCAATGACACAACGTTTAAAACGTCACGGCAATGTCACAGGAACGTTTAAAACGTCACGGCAATGACACAACGTTTAAAACGTCACGGCAATGTCACAGGAACGTTTAAAACGTCACGGCAATGACACAACGTTTAAAACGTCACGGCAATGTCACAGGAACGTTTAAAACGTCACGGCAATGACACAGGAACGTTTAAAACGTCACGGCAATGACACAACGTTTAAAACGTCGTGGCAATGACACAGGAACGTTTAAAACGTCACGGCAATGACACAGGGGCGTTTAAAACGTCGTGGCAATGTCACAGGAACGTTTAAAACGTCACGGCAATGACACAACGTTTAAAACGTCATGGCAATGTCAACAGGAACGTTTAAAACGTCGTGGCAATGTCACAGGAACGTTTAAAACGTCACGGCAATGACACAACGTTTAAAACGTCATGGCAATGTCACAGGAACGTTTAAAACGTCGTGACAATGTTACATGAACGTTTAAAACGTCGTGGCAATGTTACATGAACGTTTAAAACGTCACGGCAATGTCACAGGAACGTTTAAAACGTCGTGGCAATGTTACATGAACGTTTAAAACGTCACGGCAATGTCACAGGAACGTTTAAAACGTCACGGCAATGACACAACGTTTAAAACGTCACGGCAATGTCACAGGAACGTTTAAAACGTCACGGCAATGACACAGGAACGTTTAAAACGTCACGGCAATGTCACAGGAACGTTTAAAACGTCACGGCAATGACACAACGTTTAAAACGTCACGGCAATGTCACAGGAACGTCTAAAACGTCACGGCAATGACACAGGAACGTTTAAAACGTCACGGCAATGACACAACGTTTAAAACGTCGTGGCAATGTCACAGGAACGTTTAAAACGTCACGGCAATGTCACAGGAACGTTTAAAACGTCACGGCAATGACACAACGTTTAAAACGTCGTGGCAATGACACAGGAACGTTTAAAACGTCACGGCAATGACACAGGAACGTTTAAAACGTCGTGGCAATGTCACAGGAACGTTTAAAACGTCACCGCAATGTCACAGGAACGTTTAAAACGTCACGGCAATGACACAACGTTTAAAACGTCATGGCAATGTCACAGGAACGTTTAAAACGTCGTGACAATGTTACATGAACGTTTAAAACGTCACCGCAATGTCACAGGAACATTTAAAACGTCACGGCAATGACACAACGTTTAAAACGTCATGGCAATGACACAGGAACGTTTAAAACGTCGTGGCAATGTTACATGAACGTTTAAAACGTCACGGCAATGTCACAGGAACATTTAAAACGTCGTGGCAATGTTACATGAACGTTTAAAACGTCACGGCAATGTCGCAGGAACGTTTAAAACGTCACGGCAATGACACAACGTTTAAAACGTCACGGCAATGTCACAGGAACGTTTAAAACGTCACGGCAATGTCACAGGAACGTTTAAAACGTCACGGCAATGACACAACGTTTAAAACGTCGTGGCAATGACACAGGAACGTTTAAAACGTCACGGCAATGACACAGGAACGTTTAAAACGTCACGGCAATGACACAACGTTTAAAACGTCACGGCAATGTCACAGGAACGTTTAAAACGTCACGGCAATGACACAACGTTTAAAACGTCACGGCAATGTCACAGGAACGTTTAAAACGTCACGGCAATGACACAACGTTTAAAACGTCACGGCAATGTCACAGGAACGTTTAAAACGTCACGGCAATGACACAGGAACGTTTAAAACGTCACGGCAATGACACAACGTTTAAAACGTCGTGGCAATGACACAGGAACGTTTAAAACGTCACGGCAATGACACAGGGACGTTTAAAACGTCGTGGCAATGTCACAGGAACGTTTAAAACGTCACGGCAATGACACAACGTTTAAAACGTCATGGCAATGTCACAGGAACGTTTAAAACGTCGTGGCAATGTCACAGGAATGTTTAAAACGTCACGGCAATGACACAACGTTTAAAACGTCATGGCAATGTCACAGGAACGTTTAAAACGTCGTGACAATGTTACATGAACGTTTAAAACGTCGTGGCAATGTTACATGAACGTTTAAAACGTCACGGCAATGTCACAGGAACGTTTAAAACGTCGTGGCAATGTTACATGAACGTTTAAAACGTCACGGCAATGTCACAGGAACGTTTAAAACGTCACGGCAATGACACAACGTTTAAAACGTCACGGCAATGTCACAGGAACGTTTAAAACGTCACGGCAATGACACAGGAACGTTTAAAACGTCACGGCAATGTCACAGGAACGTTTAAAACGTCACGGCAATGACACAACGTTTAAAACGTCACGGCAATGTCACAGGAACGTCTAAAACGTCACGGCAATGACACAGGAACGTTTAAAACGTCACGGCAATGACACAACGTTTAAAACGTCGTGGCAATGTCACAGGAACGTTTAAAACGTCACGGCAATGTCACAGGAACGTTTAAAACGTCACGGCAATGACACAACGTTTAAAACGTCGTGGCAATGACACAGGAACGTTTAAAACGTCACGGCAATGACACAGGAACGTTTAAAACGTCGTGGCAATGTCACAGGAACGTTTAAAACGTCACCGCAATGTCACAGGAACGTTTAAAACGTCACGGCAATGACACAACGTTTAAAACGTCATGGCAATGTCACAGGAACGTTTAAAACGTCGTGACAATGTTACATGAACGTTTAAAACGTCACCGCAATGTCACAGGAACGTTTAAAACGTCACGGCAATGACACAACGTTTAAAACGTCATGGCAATGACACAGGAACGTTTAAAACGTCGTGGCAATGTTACATGAACGTTTAAAACGTCACGGCAATGTCACAGGAACGTTTAAAACGTCGTGGCAATGTTACATGAACGTTTAAAACGTCACCGCAATGTCACAGGAACGTTTAAAACGTCGTGGCAATGTTACATGAACGTTTAAAACGTCGTGGCAATGTTACATGAACGTTTAAAACGTCGTGGCAATGACACAGGAACGTTTAAAACGTCACGGCAATGACACAGGAACGTTTAAAACGTCACGGCAATGTCACAGGAACGTTTAAAACGTCACGGCAATGACACAACGTTTAAAACGTCGTGGCAATGTTACATGAACGTTTAAAACGTCGTGGCAATGTCACAGGAACGTTTAAAACGTCGTGGCAATGACACAGGAACGTTTAAAACGTCACGGCAATGACACAACGTTTAAAACGTCACGGCAATGTCACAGGAACGTTTAAAACGTCGTGGCAATGTCACAGGAACGTTTAAAACGTCACGGCAATGTCACAGGAACGTTTAAAATGTCACGGCAATGTCACAGGAACGTTTAAAACGTCGTGGCAATGTTACGTGAACGTTTAAAACGTCACCGCAATGTCACAGGAACGTTTAAAACGTCGTGGCAATGTTACATGAACGTTTAAAACGTCGTAGCAATGTTACAGGAACGTTTAAAACGTCGTGGCAATGTTACATGAACGTTTAAAACGTCGTAGCAATGTTACAGGAACGTTTAAAACGTCGTGGCAATGTTACATGAACGTTTAAAACGTCGTAGCAATGTTACAGGAACGTTTAAAACGTCGTGGCAATGTCACAGGAACGTTTAAAACGTCGTGGCAATGACACAGGAACGTTTGAAACGTCACGGCAATGACACAACGTTTAAAACGTCACGGCAATGTCACAGGAACGTTTAAAACGTCGTGGCAATGTCACAGGAACGTTTAAAACGTCACGGCAATGACACAACGTTTAAAACGTCACGGCAATGACACAGGAACGTTTAAAACGTCGTGGCAATGTCACAGGAACGTTTAAAACGTCGTGGCAATGACACAGGAACGTTTAAAACGTCACGGCAATGACACAACGTTTAAAACGTCACGGCAATGACACAACGTTTAAAACGTCACGACAATGTCACAGGAACGTTTAAAACGTCGTGGCAATGACACAGGAACGTTTAAAACGTCACGGCAATGACACAACGTTTAAAACGTCACGGCAATGTCACAGGAACGTTTTAAACGTCGTGGCAATGTCACAGGAACGTTTAAAACGTCACGGCAATGACACAACATTTAAAACGTCACGGCAATGTCACAGGAACGTTTAAAACGTCGTGGCATTGACACAGGAACGTTTAAAACGTCACGGCAATGACACAACGTTTAAAACGTCGTGGCAATGTCACAGGAACGTTTAAAACGTCGTGGCAATGTCACAGGAACGTTTAAAACGTCACGGCAATGTTACATGAACGTTTAAAACGTCGTGGCAATGACACAGGAATGTTTAAAACGTCACGGCAATGTTACATGAACGTTTAAAACGTCGTGGCAATGTCACAGGAACGTTTAAAACGTCGTGGCAATGACACAGGAACGTTTAAAACGTCACGGCAATGACACAACGTTTAAAACGTCACGGCAATGTCACAGGAACGTTTAAAACGTCGTGGCAATGTCACAGGAACGTTTAAAACGTCACGGCAATGTCACAGGAACGTTTAAAACGTCACGGCAATGTCACAGGAACGTTTAAAACGTCGTGGCAATGTTACATGAACGTTTAAAACGTCACCGCAATGTCACAGGAACGTTTAAAACGTCGTGGCAATGTTACATGAACGTTTAAAACGTCGTAGCAATGTTACAGGAACGTTTAAAACGTCGTGGCAATGTTACATGAACGTTTAAAACGTCGTGGCAATGTCACAGGAACGTTTAAAACGTCGTGGCAATGTCACAGGAACGTTTAAAACGTCACGGCAATGACACAACGTTTAAAACGTCACGGCAATGACACAGGAACGTTTAAAACGTCGTGGCAATGACACAGGAACGTTTAAAACGTCACGGCAATGACACAACGTTTAAAACGTCACGGCAATGACACAACGTTTAAAACGTCACGGCAATGTCACAGGAAAGTTTAAAACGTCGTGGCAATGTCACAGGAACGTTTAAAACGTCGTGGCAATGACACAGGAACGTTTAAAACGTCGTGGCAATGACACAGGAACGTTTAAAACGTCACGGCAATGACACAACGTTTAAAACGTCACGGCAATGTCACAGGAACGTTTTAAACGTCGTGGCAATGTCACAGGAACGTTTAAAACGTCACGGCAATGACACAACATTTAAAACGTCACGGCAATGTCACAGGAACGTTTAAAACGTCGTGGCAATGTCACAGGAACGTTTAAAACGTCGTGGCAATGACACAGGAACGTTTAAAACGTCGTGGCAATGACACAGGAACGTTTAAAACGTCACGGCAATGACACAACGTTTAAAACGTCACGGCAATGTCACAGGAACGTTTTAAACGTCGTGGCAATGTCACAGGAACGTTTAAAACGTCACGGCAATGACAACATTTAAAACGTCACGGCAATGTCACAGGAACGTTTAAAACGTCGTGGCAATGTCACAGGAACGTTTAAAACGTCGTGGCATTGACACAGGAACGTTTAAAACGTCACGGCAATGACACAGGAACGTTTAAAACGTCGTGGCAATGTCACAGGAACGTTTAAAACGTCGTGGCAATGTCACAGGAACGTTTAAAACGTCACGGCAATGTTACAAGAACGTTTAAAACGTCGTGGCAATGACACAGGAATGTTTAAAACGTCACGGCAATGTTACATGAACGTTTAAAACGTCGTGGCAATGTCACAGGAACGTTTAAAACGTCGTGGTAATGTTACAGGAACGTTTAAAACGTCGTGGCAATGTTACATGAACGTTTAAAACGTCGTGGCAATGTCACAGGAACTTTTAAAACGTCGTGGCAATGTTACAGGAACGTTTAAAACGTCACGGCAATGACACAACGTTTAAAACGTCGTGGCAATGTCACAGGAACGTTTAAAACGTCGTGGCAATGTCACAGGAACGTTTAAAACGTCGTGGCAATGTCACAGGAACGTTTAAAACGTCGTGGCAATGTCACAGGAACGTTTAAAACGTCGTGGCAATGTCACAGGAACGTTTAAAACGTCGTGGCAATGACACAGGAACGTTTAAAACGTCGTGGCAATGTCACAGGAACGTTTAAAACGTCGTGACAATGTCACAGGAACGTTTAAAACGTCGTGGCAATGTCACAGGAACGTTTAAAACGTCACGGCAATGACACAGGAACGTTTCAAACGTCACGGCAATGACACAGGAACGTTTAAAACGTCGTGGCAATGTCACAGGAACGTTTAAAACGTCGTGGCAATGATACAGGAACGTTTAAAACGTCACGGCAATGACACAATGTTTAAAACGTCGTGGCAATGACACAGGAACGTTTAAAACGTCGTGGCAATGTCACAGGAACGTTTAAAACGTCGTGGCAATGTCACAGGAACGTTTAAAACGTCGTGGCAATGTCACAGGAACGTTTAAAACGTCGTGGCAATGTCACAGGAACGTCTAAAACGTCACGGCAATGACACAGGAACGTTTAAAACGTCACGGCAATGACACAACGTTTAAAACGTCGTGGCAATGTCACAGGAACGTTTAAAACGTCACGGCAATGTCACAGGAACGTTTAAAACGTCACGGCAATGACACAACGTTTAAAACGTCGTGGCAATGACACAGGAACGTTTAAAACGTCACGGCAATGACACAGGAACGTTTAAAACGTCGTGGCAATGTCACAGGAACGTTTAAAACGTCGTGGCAATGTCACAGGAACGTTTAAAACGTCACGGCAATGACACAGGAACGTTTCAAACGTCACGGCAATGACACAGGAACGTTTAAAACGTCACGGCAATGACACAACGTTTAAAACGTCGTGGCAATGACACAGGAACGTTTAAAACGTCACGGCAATGACACAACGTTTAAAACGTCGTGGCAATGTCACAGGAACGTTTAAAACGTCGTGACAATGTCACAGGAACGTTTAAAACGTCACGGCAATGACACAGGAACGTTTGAAACGTCACGGCAATGTTACAGGAACGTTTAAAACGTCGTGGCAATGTCACAGGAACGTTTAAAACGTCGTGGCAATGTCACAGGAACGTTTAAAACGTCACGGCAATGACACAGGAACGTTTTAAACGTCGTGGCAATGTCACAGGAACGTTTAAAACGTCGTGGCAATGACACAGGAACGTTTAAAACGTCACGGCAATGTTACATGAACGTTTAAAACGTCGTGGCAATGACACAGGAACGTTTAAAACGTCACGGCAATGTTACATGAACGTTTAAAACGTCGTGGCAATGTCACAGGAACGTTTAAAACGTCGTGGTAATGTTACAGGAACGTTTAAAACGTCGTGGCAATGTTACATGAACGTTTAAAACGTCGTGGCAATGTCACAGGAACGTTTAAAACGTCGTGGCAATGTTACAGGAACGTTTAAAACGTCGTGGCAATGACACAGGAACGTTTAAAACGTCACGGCAATGACACAACGTTTAAAACGTCGTGGCAATGTCACAGGAACGTTTAAAACGTCGTGGCAATGATACAGGAACGTTTAAAACGTCACGGCAATGACACAACGTTTAAAACGTCGTGGCAATGTCACAGGAACGTTTAAAACGTCGTGGCAATGTCACAGGAACGTTTAAAACGTCGTGGCAATGTCACAGGAACGTTTAAAACGTCGTGGCAATGTCACAGGAACGTTTAAAACGTCGTGGCAATGACACAGGAACGTTTAAAACGTCGTGACAATGTCACAGGAACGTTTAAAACGTCACGGAAATGACACAGGAACGTTTCAAACGTCACGGCAATGACACAGGAACGTTTAAAACGTCGTGGCAATGTCACAGGAACGTTTAAAACGTCGTGGCAATGATACAGGAACGTTTAAAACGTCACGGCAATGACACAACGTTTAAAACGTCGTGGCAATGACACAGGAACGTTTAAAACGTCGTGGCAATGTCACAGGAACGTTTAAAACGTCGTGGCAATGTCACAGGAACGTTTAAAACGTCGTGGCAATGTCACAGGAACGTTTAAAACGTCGTGGCAATGACACAGGAACGTTTAAAACGTCGTGACAATGTCACAGGAACGTTTAAAACGTCGTGGCAATGTCACAGGAACGTTTACAACGTCACGGCAATGACACAGGAACGTTTCAAACGTCACGGCAATGTTACAGGAACGTTTAAAACGTCGTGGCAATGTCACAGGAACGTTTAAAACGTCGTGGCAATGACACAGGAACGTTTAAAACGTCACGGCAATGACACAACGTTTAAAACGTCGTGGCAATGTCACAGGAACGTTTAAAACGTCACGGCAATGTTACATGAACGTTTAAAACGTCACGGCAATGTCACAGGAACGTTTAAAACGTCACGGCAATGTTACATGAACATTTAAAACATCACGGCAATGTCACAGGAACGTTTAAAACGTCGTGGCAATGACACAGGAACGTTTAAAACGTCACGGCAATGACACAACGTTTAAAACGTCGTGGCAATGTCACAGGAACGTTTAAAACGTCGTGACAATGTCACAGGAACGTTTAAAACGTCGTGGCAATGTCACAGGAACGTTTAAAACGTCGTGGCAATGTCACAGGAACGTTTAAAACGCCACGGCAATGACACAGGAACGTTTAAAACGTCACGGCAATGTTACAGGAACGTTTAAAACGTCGTGGCAATGTTACAGGAACAATTAAAACGTCGTGGCAATGTTACAGGAACAATTAAAACGTCGTGGCAATGTCACAGGAACGTTTAAAATGTCGTGGCAATGTTACATGAACGCTAAAAACGTCGTGGCAATGTCACAGGAACGTTTAAAACGTCGTGGCAATGTTACAGGAACAATTAAAACGTCGTGGCAATGTTCCAGGAACAATTAAAACGTCGTGGCAATGTTACAGTAACAATTAAAACGTCGTGGCAATGTCACATGAACGTTTCAAATGTCGTGGCAATGATACAGGACCATTGAAATGCCGTGGGATGTTTCAGGAATGTTTAAAACGCCATGGAAATCAATGTTGCAGGAACATTTACAACATCGTCACAATGCTACAACAATGTTGCATGTTTGCTTCTTATGCACAAGAGATTATCAGTAAAGGTTGTGATCACAACTAGAACATAAAATGGTGACAGAACGAGAGAAGTACAAATACTACAATCAATGATTTGTAGTTGGACGGTTGATGTGTAGAAGTTTTCCCAAAAGTGCATTTACAACTTTGTTCGCTGGACCCACAAGGGGTATTGAGGTTATCGGAATGAGAGTATGTGCAAGAAACACCAACCTTTTTACAATACATTTATAATATCTAATTATATACAGTGTACTGAAAAAAAGTTTAAAATTTAGAAAAGCTAAAAATATTTCACGCTTATTGGACCATGGTGACGATCTCTTTCCAAGACCGTTTTGATCGCCACTTGTAATTCTGTCGGCTGTGTGCAAATCAAACTGACATTTTAAAACAGATTTTCACCCTGTAGGTCGTTCCGAGAGTTGACCAGGCCTCATTTACGATCGTGAGCTCTTGGGAAACGCTGGCCTCGACACACCGGGAACTCTGGCAGCAAGCAACCTCCCAGCTCGTGTGTGTGCTGCCTGAGGGGCTGCATCAATATTTTTATTGCTTTGCTTCAGGGAAAGTTTCATTTTGAGAATGAGGGATGAAAAGGCTCTTTGGGTTTGTATTTTACAGAACAGACACGTACAGATTGAAATTCCTTCTCAACCCTCTCACACCCTCCCCCACGACCCCTACAAAGGCCTCGGCCAGCGTGAGGGGCTTTGCCCTTTTGTGAGCAGATAGGGTGTGCATTGTTGTTGATCGCTCCATTGAGAGCGCAGCGGTATGACAAGTGCACGACCGCAGCCGGTGCCACCCAAGGCGTCTCCGCTTTCCCACCGAGGGCGCAGAGGACCTTGTCTCAACCAACGTTGGCCCAAGGATTAGCGTAATGACAAGTAGAGAAGCGCGTGCAGCTGAATGCGAAGTCCTTGGATGCTCAGCATCTCTGTCACATGGTTGTCCAGACTGCCAATTTTAAACAAACCATAAAATCTCGTTGATAAAGCAACTGGAACTATTCCATGTACATAAACACAAGTCACGTTCCTTTGGGAAAATCTGGGTGTTTAACCCATTGACATCTCAACCCATCTGTGCAATGTACTTGCTTCCTGAGAAAGGAGAGCGAGTATTCACAAAGTACTGTCAAAGAAGTCTCATGATGATGAACACCCCGGGTAGCTTGCCAATGCCTTCCCCAGAGTGTTCAGAAATGTTCACCTAAGGTCATCGGTTATAATGCAGAAACTCAACTCGTTGAGCCAACCCAAGAACCCGGACACTTTATTTCGGCCTGCAAATACATTCAAAGAGCTTTAGGAAACAAAGTGCCCACAATATTCCAAGACATTCCAAAGAGTATAACAAAGATATATGTGTATATGTAGATATAACAACGGGTTTTGGTCACCCGATCAATATCGGGTCATTTTGACGTTAAGGCCCTGTCACACCTTGATGTCTTAGCCAGTGTATGGCAAGGTCTCAAAATGTATGTAAAACGCTGGCGTACGCTGAACTATTGATGTTTTTTTAAGTTTTGGGCGTATAATAACGTGTTGGACAAATGCATGATGTATTAGTAACGTACACAGAACGTTTCAATCACATATAGATAACTTATACCAACGAATGCTGAGCGTGTTGTCGGCGTTCACAACCTATGCCCAACGATAGCCTAACTTATGCATAGCGCGGCAGCGTATCGCCGACGATCACGTGGCGTAGGCTATTAATAGGCTGCGGCTCAACGATTCAAATCATAACCGCACTAGACATCGAAGTGTGAAACCGCTGTCACACCTTGACGTTTTAGCCAGAGTATGCCGACGTATGAAAAATTTGCCGAACCAAGCTGGCACACGTCGAATATGTTATGGGTAAGTTTTGTATACGTTAATAGCACGCTGGCATACGTCGTAGTACACTGGCATACGTCGTAGTATGCTGGCATACGTCGTCATACGCCGAGAAATTTTCAGCATGTTGAAAATTTCTCAACGTACTCGACGTATGACACACATTCCGCATACACTGGCCATAAGTTGTAGGCACGTTACGCGATCGTTGACACACGTCGGCACACGTTACTTTACGTTACTCATAAGTCGAAACACGTCAATGTAATGGTTAGCGTCAGTGTTCCAGACTCCCTGGTTTTTTTTTTGTTTTGTTTTTTCTTCTTCAGTATGACGGTCATGTTGACACTTCGATTTCCAGTGCGGTTATGATTTAAATCGTTGAGCGGCAGCCTCTTAATTATATTATATTATAACCGCACTAGAAATCGAAGTGTTAACATCACCGTCATACCGAAGAAGAAAAAAAAGAAACAAAAAAAAACAGGGAGTCTGGAACACTGACGCTAACCATTACATTGAGGTGTTTCGACTTATGAGTACCTTACAAGTAACGTGTGTCGACGTGTGTCAACGATCGCGTAACATGCCTACAACACGTTACTCATAGGTTAGAAATAAGTTCCGGGTATGCTAAACATTACCTCGACGTGTTTCAACTTATGAGTAACTTACAAGTAACGTGTGTCGACGTGTGTCAACGATCACGTAACGTGCCTACAACTTATGGCCACCATTATGCGGAACGTGTGAGTCATACGCTGGCATACGTCGAAAAATTTAAAGCATGGAAAATTTGTCTAACACCTCGGCGTACTACGATGTATGCCAGCGTACTACGATGTATGCCAGCGTACTACGACATATGCCAGCGTGCTCTTAACGTATATAAACTTACCCATAACGTATTTGACGTGTGCCAGCGTTTTAGCCAAATTTTGCATACGTCAGGCATACGCTGGCTAAATCGTCAAGGTGTGACAGGGCCTTTAGCAAAATATCAAGAAGATTGATGCTTCGAGCTGTACCAAAAATTAACCTGCGAGTGCAACACGGTAGTGATGGGACAAATGGCCTCATTCCCTTGCTTCAGGCCGTATAGGATCATGTGGTGACTACTTGCATTCAATGATGGGACAAATGGCCCTATTTTCTTGCTTAAGGCCGTATAAGATCGTGTGATGACTCCTTACATTCAGTATCGTCCCTTGGAGACCGTGTTCCCTTTGTATATTAATTTCCATTCTGCTTACAGAATATGAATAATCAAATGCAATTGGTTTGATTCCTGACAAAGAATTCACCTTTGAACGTGATTCAAAAGTGTTGCGACTCGGAAGTGCCAACACATTAGCCAAGCTCTGTCCCTCTCCCTAATGATCAGCGAGAGCGCTGTTATTTGGAATGGCTTAGACAACTCGAATTTAGAGAACACCTTAGGCCTTAGTTATTTTATAACTTGGTTTACGGATCCTCCGACGGTATATTTGCCGAAATGAAATATTAATATAAAACACATTTTTAGCCTTTTATATTTATACCTTTTCCGCAGAAGGTGCAAAAGTTTCAAAACCCGAAATGTTGAGTTTCGGCATGACCCGAAATGACTCGGCATGAAATGCCGAGTCACCATTAACCAAACAGCGCAGTAAAGCTGCGCAGTCATCTTCAGTCATGGTGTCTGAGCAGTGGCCAGCGTGGTTCAGATTGACTGTGGTTTCTGGGGCGAAAGTGATTGTTAAGAAGTATGTCAGCGGTATAAATTTGAGTGACTGTATTGGTGATTTAATCACGCAACATCTTGACAACGAATATTCTGGCCAAACTATTGCATCAATTCAGTACATCACCGTCATACCGAAGAAGAAAAAAAAACAAACAAAAAAAAAACAGGGAGACTGGAACACTGACGCTAACCATTACATTGAGGTGTTTTTGAGCAGGGATGATTCGCACTCTCAATCGTGCCGATTTTGTTTCCATCGAAAGTTGTACACCACTGTTCGTATTGAAAGATTTTGGTGCCAAGTACGTCAAAGTTTCCTTGCGAGATGCTGATATTCTGCCTTCAACGCACCAGAAATCAGCCTTTGATGTGCTCATGGGGATGGGGAGACGGTACGATCAGATGCCCACTGAAAAGTAAGAGCTGGTTATGGCTCTGATTGACCGTTTTGAGCGTGTTGATTCCGAGTAGACACCTTTTTTTTCATTATATCCAGCACTATGCACTGGTGTGCACACACACATCTACGACTTGGACAGTAATTTTCTCAGCATTGTTTCCATTTGTTTGATGATCCAACAGGTTTCTATAAGAAAAACATGCCAGACTATATTGTAAAAACAAGTTTGAATCCTTCTTTATTGTTTTTTCACATCAGATGATACAGTGAACATGGGCATCCTGCATTTGAATGGTCTTCCATCTTCAATGTATTCTTAGATCCTCCTGGTCCGGGAGTTAATTTATCCCAACTACCCTTGTCTTTTCCATGGAACATCCGAAAAAAAATCATAAAAATATACAATTTCTAAAACTTGAAATTATATTTACATTTATATTTCGACCTACCAACCCTACATTTTAGCTGAAGAACTGTGTAAACCAAGTTATAAAATAACTAAGGCCTTACTCCACACATATTCTAGAGAAAAGGACATGGGAAATGGGAATGGTCTTTTTCAATTATTATTTTGCATTTCCAAGTATGATCGATATGAGCTTTCTTGGTGAATTTTGAATAACGAGTACAATGGCAACCTAAAAAAGCCATTGGATCAAATGGAATAATCCAGAGCAGAACTTTCTGACAATTCTGCCCTCAGAGTGCGTGGAAAATTTGATTGGTCAACACGGCGTAAAATTTTGTCCAAGTACTACTAAACTGAAAAATTTTGTTATTTGTGTTCGTGCAAACAAGGTTATTTGTGTTCACATATATAATTCAATTGAAATAAAATAAAACTTTTAAAGGCTGGAGAAAAACAAAACAAAACATTGAATCGGATGTTTATCGCTGCTGATGCATCCTCTTTTACACCACCTTATTTAACATGTTAAATTACAGTAGTTATTTGTGCCTGTAGTTTGTGCCCTTTAATGTTTACAGTAGTTTGTGTCCTTTAATGATGTCCCCAAAACAGTAAGTTTACTGTTTGGACTGATTTTCAATTTTCTTTAACTGCCACATAGGCAGACTGAAGCAATTGCTATAACCGCAAGTGCACATGCTTGCTCAGGATGACATTCCATACAATTTGCCAAATTCAGAGCCAAAGTACTGCTAAACTCCAGGTTCGTGTTCTGATTCATGTTCCAATTTGTTTTCTACAGTGTTAAATATATAGGGCCGAGTTTACGAAAGTGTTTAGTGAGCGTCTTGCTTACATGCACCTAACCCTTAAACGCTAACAAAAACATCGTTGTACGTGTATAGCGAATCACCCTTCTAAATAGCAATTTACAATGGGAGATCAACATCGGTTTAGTTGTGCACATCTGAACAGCCGATTAGCCTGTGAAACACACACATATCTCCAACATCCAATTGAAATGATGCACTTGCAGAGAATCGCAGTGCCACGGATAATTGTTGGAGGGGATTCAGTACATTGCTCCTCATCGTAGCTTGATCCAAGTCATCTTGCACAAGACTCAGCAGCCAACAAAACAGACAAATTTGATATTGTCATACTTCTCCAGAGAATTGCATCTACCCTCGACAAAGCATGGAAAGATCAGAGGGTGCAAGACCATAAAGGAGGCGGTAGAAGACAGAGACCACCGGCATGTCTGCGATGGCGAAGTGATAAGCCCATAGACTCAGCTTCATCGTGGGAGGTTCCAATAATCTTAAAGGCCTTGGTTTCCATGGCATGAAACTGAGCAAGATGTGAGGCATGGGAGCCAGCCCAGAGTGGAGAGCAGTACGCCACTAAGTCAATGAATGAAACAAAATCATAAAGAGGCAAATGCAAAGATAAATGCATTGAGTATTGGGATTATAAAGGAGAAATGGAACATGAGATAAGAGAATGTGAAAAAAAAGATTTACAGCAACGATATGACCGAGAGAATTTCCTATTTGGGAATTGGATTAGCACAGGAAGTTGAGGATTGCCCAAAAGGATACAAAGAAGCAACAGGTGCAACAGGTGCAACAAAGAAGCAACGGACTAAAGAGTGATGTGCTTATCCCAGCACAATCTTCTGCACTGGAAACACTCAGCTCCCCAACCTCTCCACTCCCCACCCCCCCCCCTCCAACCACCACCAACCCCACAGATGAGCCTTCACTGGCCACATTGCACCCAATCACCAAATGGCACATCTATGAATAAATTAACATTATAGCAATATAGGTTAAACATTAAACGGTAAAGAAATATCAGAATGGAGCACGATCGTTTCCACAATTATGTTAATTTGGGGTGAATCAAAGCACAAAAAGCCTGAGATGATATCCATGGTAAAATTACTATGAGATGAACACCAAAGTGTCACACGACAAGAACGTTCCGAACAATGTGTGCCGATTGTCACTTCTATGTGCAAAATATTCATTGGTATAGCATGTTTGAGAAGGAGAAGAACTGAACCAAATAGGCAAAAGAGGTTCACACTTATTATTGAACACTAGCAAATACAACCGTCGCTTTGCTGAAGGGGATATATGAAGGTGGGGTGGGGGGGGACTGGGGAGTAAGGAGGAGGGCAGGGATAGAGGAAGGAGACAGGAGGGAGGATGGGGTGAAGGGAGGGAGGGAGGAGCGAGGAAGGATGGGGTCATGAGAAAGGAGGGGGTAGCGAGGAGGGGTGGGGGAAGGGAAGGCAGCATGAAGGAAGGGGAAAGAAGTGAGGGGAGAGGAGGGAAAGGCAGCATGAGTTGAAAGCAAGGGAAGACATTCGATAATATGAGAACAGGCATTCGATAATATGAGCAAGGAAAGTGAAAAAAAAACTTTATCTTTAAGAAATCGTAGCGGCATGTTCTGAGTCGAGGCATGGTTGAGCAGGCCAAAAAACATGGTGGTTTCAGACGCAGCGAGGTAACCCAGTATACGCCTTGAGACCACAGAGAGCGAGATGGCCGAGAATCGCCTGATAAAGGATATGATTAAATTAAGCCGTTGATTATCTTCAAAAGGGGAGTTTTAATTGACGCAAACACCCAGTTTTCACTCATGCACTTCCTTGGAGTTCCCTTAGTATGCAAGCAAAGTTTCAGGCTGATAGGTTTCATGGTTTTGTAGTTATGGAGGAGACATATGCACACTGACATTTATTAGTGTAGATAGATACAGATTCAGTACATGAAAGGACAGATTTGATTTCTTATTACCTCCACCACCAAAGGTGAAGGAGGTCATGTTTCACCCCTTTTGGGTCGTCGATCTCGTCAAAAAAAAAAATTCGAAAAATTTTTTTTTGAGATTTTTTTCTACCCTTATCAGTATTTCCATCGATATGTTGGGTAGTCGATCGAGTCGAAGAAAAAGAAATCTCCAAAAATTTTTGAAAAAAAATTTTTTCGACGACATCCCAACTAACTACATCCCAACATATCGACGGAAATACTGATAAGGGTAGAAAAAAAAATCAAAATTTTTTTTGATTTTTTTTTTTTCGACCCTTTTCAGTATTTCCGTCGATATGTTGGGGAGTCGATCTAGTTGAAAAAAGAAAACAAAAAAAAAATTTTGAGATTTTTTTTTCTACCCTTATCAGTATTTCTGTCGATATGTTGGGTTGTCGATCTAGTCAAAAAAAAATTTTTTTTCAAAAAGTTTTTTTTTTGAGATCTGTTCTCCCCTTATTATCAGTATTTAAAATGGCGATTTCAGTTACAATGGCGATTTCGATGAAACTTGGTTGGTAGGTTCATACCATGACCTAGTTGTCTTGAAATGAGAACCGTTGCTATGGACACCACCGTTGCCTAGCAATGGGACTTTGAAATTTTTGAAAAATCATTAAAAATTAATTTTTTCGAAAATCAAAAATTGGGCCACGAGCGACCGTGGGCAGTACATTCAGCCATATTGTCAAAAATTTCCAGCCGGATCCTATGAAAACTGTCGGAGAAGATAGACTTTGAATGAACCCTGGTCGAAAACAATAAAAAAAACGAAGTTCGTTATATCTCAGAGACTATGAGTCAGATATACATGAAACTGGTATGGTAGGTTCATGGTATGTCCAAGTTATGTGTGAGAAATAAGCGTTGCTATGGACCCCTCCGTTGCCTAGTAACGGCCGACTACCCATGTCCGCCTACCGGCTTGTTTGCGTCTGTCTGTTCGATCCAGTGCTCCGTTAATACAATGGCGATTTCGATG
The DNA here is from genome assembly GCF_056783735.1 of Eptatretus burgeri. Lineage (NCBI taxonomy): Eukaryota > Metazoa > Chordata > Myxini > Myxiniformes > Myxinidae > Eptatretus > Eptatretus burgeri. Next base: position 75,334,498 of record NC_140972.1, on the reverse strand, counting down.
AAACTTGGTTGGTAGGTTCATACCATGACCTAGTTGTGTGGAAATGAGAACCGTTGCTTTGGACACCACCATTGCCAAGCAACGGGACTTTGAAATTTTTGTAAAATCATAAAAAATTAATTTTTTCGAAAATCAAAAATCGGGCCACAACCGACTGTGGGCAGTACATTCAGCCATATTGTCAAAATTTCCAGCCGGATCCTATGAAAACTTTTGGAGAAGACAGTTGCCTAGCAACCTCCGTTGCCTAGCAATGGCCGAAAAACCTCTAAATGTGGGGGGTATTTTAACGAAAAAACAATCTGCAGCATTAACCCTTGAAGCTAGAATCATGAATTTTCTTGTGCTTAAACCTCAGGTCATTCCCCATCGAACGGGCCCATCGCATGAGGTTGTCTTGGGTAGTCGACTACCCATGTCCGCCTAACGGCTTGTCTGCCTGTTTGTTTCATCTAATATACATCTAATAATATTCATCGAATAGTAATTTTTGTCTGTTGGGTTGCTGAAATAGGTGACCCTTATTGTCAGTAATTCTGTATGTTTGTTTGGATGTTTGTTCTTTTGTCATCAGCATAATTGGTAGTAAAAATGGGCGGATTTTGACCAAACTCGGATGGTAGGTACATCTTATGACCTAGTGCTTTGGAAATTGTGATGGTTGCTAGGGACGCTTTGGTTCCCTAGCAACAACCGAAAAACCTTCAAAATCGGTACCGTTCACGCGAAATCAATTCCGAAAGCCATTATCCCACGTAGGGTTATGAAATTTGTCACGAATGATCTACAGGTGATGCGCTATCAAATATATTCCCGTTGTTGTGATATATGGAATACTTTACCCGCAGCGCCCCCTACAATTAGGGTATGCGTGAAAATGGCTAAAATTGAAGGCCCCCTAGCGACCAGGTGAGTGCATCAATACGAATGAAACTTTGCAGATTCATGGTACTCAATGAGTACTACAACTTTGCCTCAGGACATATTGACCGATTTTGCTTAAGTCAGGGGTCAAAGGTCAATTAGTGCAAAAATCGATAATATGCGAGAGCTGGAGGTGCCTTCGCGCCAAATGCTACTCCTCCTCGGGTTATGGTCGGATTGTCATGAAAATTCACACTAATCGTCTGGAATACATTGTGCACAAACGATCAAGCCGGATTTTCGATTTAGATCTTTGTTCACCCACAGCACCCCCTTGAACTTTGGGGATTTCCGATTTCAAACCACATTTTCGGTTCTTTTCATTCAAATGAATACCGAGTAGTTATATTATCAGCAGATGGAACTGGATGAGATTTGATATGCATAATCTTAAGGTGATTCCCTATCTGCTATATGACATCCATTTTGCTCTACATGTTATAGTTTCCATGCTCGGCGACCTATCACCGCCTACCGGCTTGTCTGTCTGTTTGTCTGTCTGTGTACAGGATATCTCAAAAAGTTGTGGACGGATCCGGATGAAATTTTGTGGACAGGTTCGGTGTGTGACAAGGACGAACTGATTAGATTTTGGTGAAGTTCCGGATCCGGATCCGACTACTAGAATTTTAAAAGTGATTCTTCACCATTGAGAGATAGGGCCAAAAATGATATAGAGCACGATATCTCAAAAAGTTGTGGACGGATTCGGATGAAACTTGGTGGACATGTTGGGTGTGTCACTAGGACAAATTGATTCGATTTTGTTGAAGATCCGAATCCAGATCTGGATACGAGAATCATTTAATTTGTAAAGTGAATCTTCACCATTGAGAGATAGGGCCAAAAACGATAAAGTACTGTATAGCATGATATTTCAAAAATGTATTGGGCCCAATTTGTTCTCTTGGATCAGGCATTACATGGCGGTGGTATGCGCTCCACCGAGTACCCTTCGAGTTATAATAAGTGTTACTATATCCTTAAGGGGTTATGGGAATCCCGAGAAAGTGCCTTTGGTTTCATATAATTATGTGATATTTTGTTACAAGCAATGCCTGGTGTTGACTTCGTGGTTCGGGTGGCTGGCTTGGGATCCTGGTGGGTCCTGAGTTTGAGCCTCGTTGGTTGCTAAATTAACACCAGGTGGGGTCGACTCAGCCTGTCATCCTCCAGAGGTTGGTAAAATGAGTACCAGTGTACTGGTGGAGGGGCACAGCATCAGCGGCACAGTGTCGCTCCATGAAAGGATAGCTACCCAGTACCCAAGCTGCCATACGCAAGAACAGTTGTTACTAGCAGATACAACCAGTCACCTCGCTGATAGGAATATTAAGGGGGGGGGTTGAAAGAGGTAGGGAGAGAAAGAGAAGGGAGGGGAGGGAGAGAGAGGAGGGGGAGCAAGGAAGAGGGGGTGTGGAGAGCAACGCATCACCAAACGTTGCTGTACACTCTGAGAGGGGGGTGGGAGCCAGGAGAATGGGGGAGAGAGAGGAGAAGGGGAAGTGGGGAGGGGGAGAAGGTTTGAAAGGAGGTAAGCATGAGGGGAGGGGTTCTCGACTTGTGTTTGGTAGTGGGATTTGTGGAGGTGGGGGTAGTGCAGGATTGAACAAAATGGGGTATGTTAAAATAGCATGTGGAGACCGCCAAGAGATATCCATGGGGGGTGGAGATAGGAGGGGGTTTCAGATGAAGTAAGCATGAGGGGAGGGGGGAGGCAATGTGAGGGGAAGGAGAGGGAAGGCAGCATGAGGAGAGGGGTAGGGAAGGCAGCATGATGGGAAGGGAAGGAATTGTGAGGGGAAGAGAAGGGAAGGTGGTGAGGGGAAGGGAAGGCAGTGAAGGGAAGGGAAGGTGGTGAGAAGGGAAGGTGGTGAGGAGAAGGGAAGGTGGTGAGGGAAAGAGAAGGCGGTGAGGGGAAGAGAAGGCAGTGAGGGTAAGGGAAGGTGGTGAGGGGAAGGGAAAGCGGTGAGAAGGGAAGGCGGTGAGGGGAAGGGAAGGCGGTGAGGGGAAGGGAGGCGATGAGGGGAAGGGAAGGCGGTGAGGGGAAGGGAAGGTGGTGTGGAGGAAATAATTATATTAATGTATTCTAAATTGTAATTGTGCTGGTGCTTTATAAATTTAAGTTTTATGCTATAAGTCGAATTGGCTGTCAGTGCCCCCTTCCCTTTGGCCAAGAGTCTTTTGCCCTAAATGTTGATAAAAATGTGTTGTTGTGGAGCGATGTGACCTGGGCTGATAACAGTGCTTCTCACCGAGAAGACACGTATGTAGTTAGAGTTAACAACCCCCTCCACTCTCCCATGAAAGTATAAATGGCTTGAAATGTAATCTTGTTTTAGTGCAATCATTGTGGATGTATGGCATCTCAGTGCGTTGTACTCCTTGGGACTGACCAAGTACCAAGTAATAATAAAACTCTGATGGAATGTACTTTCACGTTGTGGAAGTGAATTCAATCGGGTTGGTTTATGGTTAACTAAAAAGTAAGAATAAATAAAATAGAACCAAATAATATTGCATCAAATGGGGGTCTCAAGTTCATTGTGTGAAGTGTACGAGGGTGAGAAGTGTACGGTGGATAGAATTATAAATAAATCGTTCTCAAAAGAAAAGACTTGTCTGTGGACATTGATAATTGGTGTCTGTGATTTTATACAGGATTTAAAACTGAATTGGCTAAACGTTAAGCCCAAGAAGTTAAATAGGATTACACAATCAACCAGGAATAATCCTACAACGATCACTACGAGGTTGGGTGAAAAATCCACATCAGTGGTGAGGGGAGGGGAAGGCCGTGAGTGAAGGGGAAGGCAGTGAGGGGAGGGGAAGGCGGTGAGGGAAAGGGAAAGCGGTGAGTGAAGGAATGCGGTGAGGAGAAGGGAAGGTGGTGAGGGAAAGAGAAGGCGGTGAGGGAAAGGGAAGGTGGTGAGAGGAAGAGAAGGTGGTGAGGCGAAGGGAAGGGGGTGAGGGAAAGAGAAAGCGGTGAGGAGAAGGGAAGGCATTGAGGGGAAGGGAAGGTAGTGAGGGGAAGCGAAGGCGGTGAGGGAAAGGGAAGGCATTGAGGGGATGGGAAGGTAGTGAGGGGAAGGGAAGGTGGTGAGGGAAAGGGAAGGCGGTGAGGGGAAGGGAAGGTGGTGAGGGGAAGGGAAGGTGGTGAGGGGAGGAGAATGTGGTGAGGGGAGGAGAATGTGGTGAGGGGAGGAGAATGTGGTGAGGGGAGGAGAATGTGGTGAGGGGAAGGGAAGGTGGTGCGGGGAAGGGAAGGTGGTGAGGGGAAGGGAAGGTGGTGAGGGGAGGAGAATGTGGTGAGGGGAGGAGAATGTGGTGAGGGGAGGAGAATGTGGTGAGGGGAAGGGAAGGTGGTGAGGGGAAGGGAAGACGCACACCTGTCAATTCTCACGTTTTTGCCGTGAGACTCACGACTTTCTGTTGAAAGTCACGTTCTCACATTCTCGCTATAAATTCTCACATTTTTACCCCATGGGGTCGAAGTGCCGCTTGCGTTTTCTCTTTTCTTGTGCACAGTTCATTTGAACGTCTATTTCTCCATTATTTGTGAACAGAATTCGATGAAAATTGACAGGCATATGCTAGACACATATTCACAGGCATTAACAGAGCCCAAAGTGAGATTGCGGCCCTTCGGGCCGAGTAACGGCCCATTTTGGCCCATTTTCTTAAAATTGTTATATCTCGGTTATTAGTGAATGGAACCGAAGCAAGCTTGACAGGTATATTCTAGAGACCATTCCACAGGCATTAACTGAGCACAAAGTGCGATTCCTGCCTTTTGGGCCAAGAAATGGCCCTTTCGGTCCATTTTCTTTAAATTGCTATTTCTCAGTTATTCGTGAAAGAAACCGGACCAAATTCGACAGGTATATTCTTGAGGTCACTCTGCAGGCAATAACTGAGCCCAAAGTGAGATTCTGGCCTTTCAGGCCAACAAACGGCTCTCATCCCATCTTTTAAAAAATTGCTATTTCTCATTTGTTCGTAAACGGAACCGAACCAAACTTGAGAGGTGTATTCTAGAGACCATTCCCCAGGCATTAACTGAGCTCAAAGTGCGATTTCAGCCCTTTGGGCCGAGAAACGGCCCTTTCGGCCCATTTTCTGAAAATTGTTATTTCTCGGTTTATATTAGTGGACGGAACCAAACCAAACTTGACAGGTATATTCTCAAGACCATTCCCCAGGCATTAACTGAGCCCAAAGTGCGATTTCGGCCCTTTGGGCTGAGAAACAGCCCTTTCGGCCCATTTTCTGAAATTTTTTTTTTAAAAACAAACACTAAATGCGCTGGGCGATGCCCAATGCGAAATTAAGTCGCAAATGATGATATGAAACTAGCCTCACTCCTGTGAGGTGTTCTGGTTTCTTTTTCTGATGCGATGAAAATCTTACCAAATTTCAAAACAATCTGTCGTCCGTGCTATCGTTCACCTGAGAGTTGTACGAATGAACTCCCATGGGGTATGTTCGCAATTCTCACACTTAAAAAAAAATTTCGGCACCAAAAATATTTCCAACATTATTGCATTGTGACTGGTTTAACTGATGTTATAACCTTGAATACCGACATAAATCCGATTGCTTCTCATCATTCTGCACTTTCTATATGAGAGATGGAGTACGATTGGTCAATTATCGACGACCATCCTGATCCAATGAAATGTCTTGATACTGGGGGCTCATTTTTCATGTGAAATCGCTGCAAAATACTGGCAAATACTATCAGGATGCTGAAAGAATACATCTTAATTACAAGGATGATGAGTGTTCTAATTCCTGTATAGCATTTGATCTGTTGATGAAAATAAAATATACGTCTTGTTTGTTCATGTTGTTGGTTCATTTATTTTCATCCGTGCAGTGGACTAAACAGTAACAACTTGAAAACCTATCTTCTGACTGAAAAAAATGGATGAATTTGGCATCACAATGCAGGAAATTACATCTAACACACACCAGAAAGCGAACATTTTCTGGGGGAGCATGCCCCCAGACCCCTGAGGCAGTGATGGGAAGGCAAGGTGGTGAGGGGATGGGAGGGGAAGGGGAAGGGAAGAGTGATAAAACGTTCCCAAACAGCAACAGTTTGTTTTTTAACCGTTGGGTTATATATAAACCCGGGAGGGAGCATTTAAAACCTACACGATATACATGACAGATTCAAAACTAAACCGTCAGTCCTAAACAGTCTCTTTAACAGAGGGGCAGGAGTGGGGGAGTAGGGGAAGAGAGGGAGAGCGAGAAGGATAGGGGTGGGAGGGAGAGGGGTGGGAGAGAGGGAGAGAGAGGGGAAGGGGTGGGAGGGAGAGGAGTGGAAAAGAGAGGGAGAGGGGGAGGATGGGAAAGGTACAGGGAGGGGTGAGGGGTGAGAGGAGGCGGTGAAGAAGGAGGGAGCTCAGAAGGGAGGTGCAGGTAGCGATGCCTCACCAAAGATTGCTATACACTCTGGGAGGGGGAGGGTGCGGCAGTGATAAGGATGGGGAGAGATGAGGAGGGGGGAAGGGGAGGGTGGGGGTTTGGGAGGAGGGAAACATGAGGGGAAGGGAAGGGAAGGCAACATGAGGGATGGGAAGGCAGCATGAGGGGAAGGGAAGGGAAGGCAGCACGAGGAGAAGGGAAAGCATCTTGAGGGGAGGGGAAGGCGGCGTGAGGAGAGGGGAAGATGGAATGAGGAGAGGTGTTATGTGTGTTTTCGCATTAACAGCACAGCCAAACACAGGCGAGTGGGCCCTCAACTTTGGCCAAGTCAAATCGATATATTCAGTGACAGTGCGAATATTGTAGAGCACTTGCCAAGTGGCTTAAGCACTCAAGCAAGCACTCCAACGAAACAGTTGATAAGGAAAGGCTGGCTTGGTAAGCGACTCGCAATCGCCGATTGGTTGTTTCAACACCATGCACCCGGAGACACCCGGAATGTCAAGCGATCTGAATTGGACAAACAAACATTTTTTTAGCACTTGGAACTACTGCTGAAGTCAATAAAGAAGTTTAAATTTTGAAATTTGGCTGAGATTAAGAGATTCTAGAGGTTATGGCATGTGCGGAAATTAAACAAAGCCACGAAAGCTGGCGTCTCTGGGCGTTTATAAGCATTGCAATGTATCCAACGATTCATACGTATGATGATCAGGCAATCGATGATATGAGTAAGGAAAGTGAAAAAAAAACCTATCGTTTAGAAATCGCTAAGAAATAAAAATCGTTGGGGCCCATTCCAAGTCAAGGCATTGTTGAGCAAGCCAAAAAACAAATGGCAGCTTAAGACTGCAGAGAGCTGACAGAGGGCTGACCAACATGGCACGCTGCCATCTTCCAAAGGCCTTTTTTTAATGATGAGCACCCCATAAATTATCTTCAAAAGATATGTTTTAATTAACCCAAACACCCATTTTTCACTCATGCCCTCCCATGGAGCTCCCTTCGTATGCTTGCAAAGTTTCAGGATGTTAGGTTTCATGGTTTTGGAGTTATAGAGGACACACACATGTACACTGACTGACACACACACACTGATATTTATTCTTATAGATTACTATTATATATATATGTGTGTGTGTGTGTGTGTGTGTGTGTGTGTGTGTGTGTGTGTGTGTGTGTGTGTGTGTGTGTGTGTGTACATGTAGATGAAATTAAATCGGTTCTCCAAACTATAGCAACACAGTGATATCACCATGACGTTGAGCTATACTGCAACCCCGAGGAGGCATTTTGTGGTATGAATTCAACCTTATTTGATTGGTTGCAATGCCGTAAAATGGCATAATATTTTGTCCAAGTAGTGATAAACTGCTGGTTTTTGGAATTCCCAACACGGCAATTTGTGTTCTCCAGTGTTCAAGTATATAGTTCAATTGAAAAAAAAAATGTTTTAATGGCTTCAGAAAAAGAAAAATCTTTTTTCGGAAGTTTACCGTAGTTGATGAAACCATTTTTACACTACCTTATTTAACCAATTGAATTAGTTGTTCATGGCTGTTGTTTGTGTCCCTTATGACATCCCCCAAAACAGTAAGTTTCCTGTTTGGAATGATTCTCCATTTTGTTTTGATTGCCACAAAAACTTAGAGACAGACTAAAAGCCATTCAGACAGACCAAAATAATTACCTTAACTCTCTGTGTGCATGTGTGCTCGGGACGAGATTCCGAACAATTTGCCAAATTCGCACCAAAGTACTGCTAAACTGCAGGTTGGTGTTCCGGTTCATGCTTGAATTTGTGTTCTAGTGTTCAAAATATAAAATTCAATTGAAATTAAGTAGATCCTCGATCATAGACTGATGTCTGTAGACAGACAGAGTCTACCAAATGCTTAACCCTGCTTTGCGCTTTGCACGCAGGGTACTTTGAGGTGGTAAGACCTTGTGGCATTTTAAGCCAATGTCTATAAGGTTTAATTCATACCACAAAATGCCCCCTCGGGGTTGCAGTATAGCTCAACGTCATGGTGATATCACGGTGTTGCTGTGGTTTGGAGAACCGATTTAATTTCAAATACATGTACACACACACACACATATATATATATATATATATATATATATATATATATATATATATATATATATATATATATATATATATATATATGCATCATTACTGCCTTGCTTGTGTTGTGTGTGTGTATATATATATATATATATATATATATATATATATATATATATATATATATATATATATATATATATATATATATATATATATAGTTATGTGGTTTCAACCATATATATATATATATATATATATATATATATATATATATATATATATATATATATATATATATATATATATATATATACATATATATATATATATATATATATATATATATATATATATATATATATTCAACCATCCGTTGCTGTGCAGCGGCCGAAAAACCGCTTCCAGTATTTTCAATACTTGTCCTTCAGTTTTGAATGTAGAGAAACGAGACTTCGGAATTAAACACTTCGAGATATTTAGAAAATTGTACTCGAGCCGATTTTTGATTGAGGTTTTATTTTTCAAATGGTAGTCCTTCAAAAATCCGGTGTCTATTTACCATCATTTTTAATGAGGGGCTTCAGAAAGTGGGCGGAGCTTAGGGAAAGTGGACGTGGTTGATGAAAAGTGGAAGTGGCGTGGGAAAGTGGGAGTGGCTTATGAAAAATATTGTGTGGCTCAGGAGGTGTGGTCAAACAAGAGCATTGAGGGAAGTTTATCGGGTTTTCCGTCTCCGTGTGTGTGTGTGTGTGTGTGTGTGTGTGTGTGTGTGTGTGTGTGTGTGTGTGTGTGTGTGTGTGTGTGTGTGTGTGTGTGTGTGTGTGTGCGTCTCCAACGCGAGGCTCCACAGCACAAACCAGCAAACCGATTATTTTACAAATGGTAGTCCTTCAAAAATAGGGTGTCTATTTACAATCATTTTTTATGAGGAGTGCCAGTTGGCAAAATACGCAATAGGAAAAATCTTGCCAGGCAGAGGAACAATTGTATGTGAAACAACACGTCTTGGCAATGAATCTTCGTCGGTGGATCGGTCAGAATGAAAAGCATCGTATCCAGCGCTTCGATCCTAGTGAATCCCTTGTCGCCTACCGGCTTGTCTATCTGTCTATATATTACTAAAACGCTCATCTTGTATGCATGTTCCCGAAATACAGCCAAAATGGTAAACGATAGCGCAATAATTTTCAGCCCACCGTACTTACCATTCTGCTGTGGTGTGCAATATCAAGTTTCGTTCAAATCGGGCAACGAAAAAATTATTAAACAAGTGGTGCCAGGCACAACAAATCCCACCCATTTCAGGCATAAAGTTATTTTGGGGATCAAATTTAAATTTGATACATCTTTAACCTGAATGTTGATTATAAGGAATAGAATAAGGAATATTTTAGTCTTAGTTTGAAGTCAATTAAACCATTTTTGACGAAGTTATGACCGTAAAATGATTTTGACATTTCAAGGCCACGTAAAGTCAAAGGTCATGGTGTCAAATGAAAGCCAATAAACAATATAAACTTAAGATGTACTTGGCCACTAGTTTACAGCTAACCACGTCCATACTATAAATAATAATTTCACTTTCACAGTTACAATATATACAGTCCATAATATAGGTATGTACTATATGTAATATAGTATTGAGAACTGTTTGTTATTTGTGTTTGTTAATAAACAATGAAATATTCTTTCAATTTATATTCTGTGTTATGTTTATTTGTTCAACAATAATATTAAATAACAAATAAATGAAAATGTTCTGATCGTAAAACGATTTTGACTCGTCTTTCATTGCCCACCTGTGAATAAAATTTGACAGTGTTTGAGCCAGCCGTTTTCCCGTAAAGTTGTATTTTCGTACCCATGTTTTAGTTTTAATGGAAAATTTGTAATTTTGATCGATGACCATAACCCCCAAAACTTCGGACCCTACCGATCTTAACAAATATGCATTTTTCACTATCGGATTGTTCGGATTTTAAGTCACAAATAGAATAAGGTTCACTATAGGGCTTAGTTTGAAGTAAATCGGATCATTTTTGACGAAGTTATATTATGAGCAAAAAACGATTTTGACCTTTTCGTGACCTGACCTTGACCTTTGACCAAATTGGACCCAAAAGTTAATGGGGTAGTCCTAGGTTCGTTGCCCACCTGTGGATTAAATTTGTAGTGTTTGCTAAAGCCGTTTTGCCGTAAAGTTGCTAACAGACAGACAGACAAACAAACAAACAGACATTAAAATTTCATCCAAATCGGTTAAGAATTGTGACCTGTAGAACGAATAGAATTTTTTTTAAATCACGCCAATAGCTAAAAACTTTGACGTCATATGCTTGCGAAAACTGTGCATAATTATTTGTACTAACATGCATTTTAAAACATTTAGATATTCCATTGACGTTTGTTTTGGCGTCAACAGGAAGTCGCTACGACTTCCAGTCACTGCATTATGTCCAAAAATGTGTTTTCACATTGTGTGACGTCACGTCGTGACGTTTCGTCCGATTAAGACGGGGTTTGGACGCGGACCGTCCCAGGTGGATTGCCTATCAGGTGTAAAAATTTAAGAACAACTGGTCCAGCCGTTTGGGCTGTAGACGACCGGACAAACAAACAAACGGAACAGACCAACATACTTGACAAAATCAAAGATTTCACCAAGTAACAAATCGGACGATTACAATATCCCGCTCCCTCCCTCCGGGGGGCGGGATAAAAATCAATTCCCGATTCAGTCAAATTCTCTTTGGGAATATTTTATCAATGCAAACAACCTCAGTGGTATAGTTCACTGGACCTATCTTTTTTTTCTTGAAATGATTTTTTTCATCAACAGCTGTCACAACAGGAACCCAACGGGTTCATGGGTCATCTAGTATATTACTAAAACTCTCATTATGTATGTATGTATGTATGTTCCCAAAATACAGCCAAAACGGGACACGATAGGGCAAAATTTTTATGGCCACCTTACTCAACATTCGCCTGCAGTGTGCAGTATCAAGTTTCATTAAAATCAGGCAACAAAAAAAAATTGTTCAAAAATCAATTCCCGATTCAGTCAAGTACTCTTCGGGAGAATTTGATCAATGCAAAAAACCTCAGTGGTATAGTTCGCTCGAGCTATCTTTTTTTTTAATGTTTTTTTTTTAATGAATTTTTTTTATCAATCACTGTCACAATGGGAACCCAACGGGTTCACGGTTCGTCTCGTAGAATCTAAAATGCTTGGCTGATTTTCCTCAAAATTTCCATATGTCCTTGGGGTATCAGGTCATATGCACTGAATAAATCTGCTGCCCCCCTCCCAAAAGGGTGGGGAGACAACTTGCAATTTTCCCCAGTACACCTGCAATAGTGTGACTGGTTTAACCACTGACCTCTGCCAGTGTGAGGGATATTGAAGGTGGGGAGACAGACATGTCAGAGTGCAAGTGGTTCACTCACACCATATTTTACTCCCGGAAGAAGCAAGTATTACCAGTGTATTAAAAATCACGATTTTAGGAAGGCCTTTATTTATTTCTTTTATTTTCTATATTCTATATTCTCTCTCTAAACCGGGCGTAGTGGCGTGCGCCTGTAATCCGGCTACTCGGAGGCTTGGGTTGGGGGATCGCTTGAGGACGGGCGCTCTACGCTGGGCCGCGCTATGAGAGGGTGTAGGGCAGCCCGGAATCATGGCGAAACCCAATCCTTATCCCTGTGTCGTAAGAGGCGACCAGGGTTGCGTCAGGAAGGGCATCCGGCGAAAAACCTATGCCAAATCAGTATGCGGATCATAACGGATGATCCGCTGTGGCGACCCCTAACGGGAGCAGCCGAAAGAAAAACAACATTCTATATTTATTCATTCTCTCTCTCTCTCTCTCTCTCTCTCTCTCTCTCTCTCTCTCTCTCTCTCTCTCTCTCTCTCTCTCTCTCTCTCTCTCTCTCTCTCTCTCTCTCTCTCTCTCTCTCTCTCTCTCTCTCTCTCTCTCTCTCTCTCTCTCTCTCTCTCTCTCTCTCTCTCTCTCTCTCTCTCTCTCTCTCTCTCTCTCTCTCTCTCTCTCTCTCTCTCTCTCTCTCTCTCTCTCTCTCTCTCTCTCTCTCTCTCTCTCTCTCTCTCTCTCTCTCTCTCTCTCTCTCTCTCTCTCTCTCTCTCTCTCTCTCTCTCTCTCTCTCTCTCTCTCTCTCTCTCTCTCTCTCTCTCTCTCTCTCTCTCTCTCTCTCTCTCTCTCTCTCTCTCTCTCTCTCTCTCTCTCTCTCTCTCTCTCTCTCTCTCTCTCTCTCTCTCTCTCTCTCTCTCTCTCTCTCTCTAACACCTTGTGTGACAACTTGTGTGCCGGGCTGTTTTTGCTCCGAAAGAGGTTTTAGTGCGTTGGGCGAAAGCCAAGGCCACGGGGCTGCTCTTGCTCTGCTTTCTAATTGCGCTTTACAGGGTAACTGCAGGGCTGGTTGGCAGCTGAGGAGAGAAAATGGGGGTTCGTGGCGAGCCTTGCAGTGTCTGGCGCAGCCGGCGCTAATTTGCAGTAATCAGGCGATAATTGACTGGGGGAGTCAGACAATGTGCTGCACGTCTCTCTCTGAGCTTCAGGACACGAGGCGGGGAGACGTGCTGGATGGCGGCTTATATCGCTGTGTCTAATTGGAGACTGTAAGCAGCTGCACCACGAGCGGGCTAATCCGCTCCGCATGCCTTCCCTCAGAGTTTGCAGCACTACTCAATGGACGGCGTACAGGCACAGGTGTTTCCATTCATTACGAAGTCCTATCTGTGCCATGGGGCAACCTATTTATTACTTACATCAAATACCTGAAGTTTTGACCCCCACCTCCCCTCCCATGCAAGCCCTCGCTCGACTCTCCTCCATTTAATTACATTTCCTCTCAATCCGCTTTCCCTTCTCTCCTCATTCCTCATACATTCTTACCCCCAACATCTCAATACCTTTATTTCTACTATCCTCCCATTTCCACTCTTTTTCTCAATTTTATTTGCTCAAATAATTATTTGCCCTCCTGTAGAAATGAGATCAAATATCACTGGATGTCATCATCATTTTGTGGAATCAATCACATTTTGCTGCTGCCATCATTCAGGCCTGCAGTGATTTAACTCACTACCAGGTGTATTCTGTAGTTTTTAGGGCAGATACTAAATTCACACATTTTACATACGAGTGGTTTTGTAACCTTCATTTGAAAATCGAACTGCATATCGTGTGATACCTTCACAGGATTTATTCAGCAATGTGTGCTGTTGTTCAAAGCTTTTTTTTTCCATTCAATTAATGGCTACTTAATAATGTCCAAACAAGTTCACTTAATGTCCTTTCAGAAAGATGGTGTGTTCCTTCACCCAGACAGCATCAATATAGTTTTCATGGACTGGTGCAATACCTTTGGAAATAGCTCGATCAGTAATTGCCTGACTTCATGAATCTTGGGTCATTCCTGAACCTGGTCTGACATTAAAGTGACAGTTCGAGATTGTGGACCTATCTAGTATACAGCAAATTCTGGAACAGATGGGACACCAAGCTTAATGCCAATCCAAGGGATGGCACACTCACTGATGTGATTTCCTGCCTGCGAAGCACCAGGTTGACAGTTTATAGACCGGTTGGAAATATAACAGACGAGACAGCACAAAGGTAAGTTTGCGACCTCTGAGCTATCCTATCATTTGTGGTATATCATTTTCTTGCAGAAATAATTCATATTTACAAAAATGTGTTTTGAGAGAAAATTGCGACCCAAGATAGAAATTTGTGCTGACCCCATGTAAAAATAGGACCGCACATATGGAAGCTCATCTGGATTAGGAGCAACAGTCACTCAAAACTGCCTGCCTTGCCTTCTATATTGGCCCATCCCCATGCCACACAGTCTGAGTGGCCTGGGCCACTCCCTTAGACCCTGATTTTTTATGCCATGAACAAACTTTGGTACATCACTGGTGATGAAGGTTGTGGCCAAGTTTAAACAAAATGGTGTGTTTGGTTCAAGCGATAATAACAAGAATTTACGGACTGATTTACTCACTCACCTATGCACGCTGCTCGATTGCATAAGCTCACCTGACTAAAAATGGTAAAAGGTAAAAGAAAAAGATGTTTCGATAGAAAATTTGATTGCCTTATTACAAGGATTTATTAGTGTCTCACACTCCAGATCTCTGACTCAACTCTACCACTGCCAATATATGTAAAAGATACTCCAATGCTGGAAATTTTTCCTGCATACAAATTACAACCCACGATGGCCTTCTGTCCATGGCAGAAAGTGTGGGGTCTTTGAAGTCCACAACATTAATGTAGGTGACCGTTTCATGTTTACACATCTTATATACTGTTGTGGTTCTGCAAAACCGCATGCCTCTAAGGCAATGGCACCTAACATACAGTGATCCCCAGGCAGTTATTTTGTTAGTCTTCGTGCAGTCAGAAATTCCCCTCATATCTAATGGGTTAACGGGACGAAGTGCGTTGCGTGGGTCTAATAATTATATCTTTATCTTCTTTTCAATCCTGATTTCCATCCAACCCTTTCCTTTTATCCATGATACAAATCCAAGCAGGCACCGCAACCAGGCAGCCACCCTGAGAGACTCACCACCAACACTGTGCAGGATGCGCATGGCACGCCTTTTCATTTGAATCTGCATGCCGATTTACAACGGCGCCTCACCTTGCTCAACCTTCGCTCACCATCTCGCCCACCAACATCTCCCACACACTGGAAAAACCACCCCGCACCTCCGCCACCAAATGGGCATGCTGCATGGCCCAGGCCACTCAGACTGCGTGGCATGGGGATGGGCCAAACACGTTGACAGCACCAATCGCAGCTCACCGGGGGTGTCCCGAACGGGCATGCGGGACCGACACAACCCCCGTCCAGTCACCAGAACATGGCCCGGGAGTTTGGTGCAAGGCTCCGGGCCATGTCACGCCGCATGTGTGAATGAGGCCACTTCTGGCCCCAGGAGCCTGACAGGGTGGGGCTGGGACCCAATAGAAGGGCACGATTTGTATGACGGCGCGTCGCTTCGGGTCGTCACCCCACCCCTTCGCCTGGGACTTATAAAAGGCGGATCGTGAAGCCGTCCATCCTCTCTCTCTCCCCTGCACCACACTCGTCTCCACCTCTCTGCTCTGCCCTCTCTTCACTGCAACTCGTTGTCTGCCTGTCGCTGCATCTACACTCGGGGAAGGTGTGCGACAGATGTTCTTCTGAACCAGTGTGGAGCACACGTTTCCACGAGCTCCAGCAAAGTGATTAAGCAGGAGATAACATGCCGACTCTTAAGGTGGGATCACTCAAGCGGAGTTTCCCCCAAAGCGTACTTGGTTGCGCGGTTGGCCGACCGTGCCAGGTATTGAGAGGCCATTAGTTTTCATCTGCTCTACCTCCTTCTGGCTAACTAATCTTCATCAGGTTTGTGTATGTGCATGTGATGGCACCTGTCGTAGCATAAGTTAAGATTGTGGAAAATATAACAGGATAAGTCTGCTCTGTTGCTGCTTTTGTAAATTGCTTGCCTTTTGTCACACCCCATGAATTCCTTGCTATCCTTGCTGTACATACCAATAAACCCAATTTACTGTGCCACATACCTTTCCTCGCTTGATTGAAAATAAATGCTTTGTTTAAGAATGTTCGCAGCTCGTTTTCGTCTTTTCCTTCATTGGTCCAGCATGATCCGTATCCTAGCCGAGCCGGGACGTTATCCCCCAACGATCTGTTTTCTATCCGGTACGCCCTTGGGCAGTTACGCTCGGCTGCATCTGGTCCAGTAAGGTGATCCAGTTTGAATAAGGCGTAACAAGGGTGTGTCCCCCAGTAATTAGATCACGTGACCATTTTTGGTAACCGGTTTCCATTAGACAGAGGACCCTAAGTCACGTGGTTGAGTTATTGGCGTTCACAGTCGATTAGCGACCCGCCGTGTCACGGAGTTATCCGTGTGTGATGGCCTGTGATTCCGGAGAGTCTGGTGGGAACCCGAGGTAGCTTTCTTCCCCCCAACCCCCCCCCTCCCCTCGTGGTCTTCTCGCCCCAATCCCGGGTCCGCAACAATACTTTGTGTTTGTTAACAACAAATCTAGAAATGCCATCTTCACTAACCTATGCATGATAGCCTAATAAATAATCCACAGGATTAATTTAGTAATAGCATGCCTTTACATCGTGGATTTTCTTTGACGTGCAATTGGGGCTTCATTCTTCGGTAGCAGAGCTCCTCATAATAATCATAGTGATGACACTGCAGGCGCACCCCTAGTTTCAACTTAAATGGTGACCTTCTAATCAAAATAAAGACCAATTACTGCACTGTAGTAATTACTGCACAATTACTGTGCACCAATTACTGCACAATTACTGCACTAACAAATCGATGGAAATGGCGACAATTGACGGAAATACCCGAGTATTTCAATGGAAATTTGTGAAACTAATGTGTTATATATGTGAAAACCATTAAATTTTTATAAATATTATTTAATAATTCTATTTTTTTATCTACATACTGTACCTGCATTATTTAATGCTATATACATATATATATATATATATATATATATATATATATATATATATATATACATATATATATATATTAATGAAAGAATTTACCTCACTAAAATAATTAATTCATGATTATTATATCAAATGTAACACAATAGGAACTTGTTTACACGAAAACCAACAAAACATAAATAAAAGGTGATGATTGAGTCTAAAGCCATTCTCACAAGACCTGATCAAACAATCAGCCACATATCCTCTGTTTAACATGATGGGAAAACCCTTCTCAGCACATTCCACAAAATCATCGTTAACTGGACAAATTCTTACAAATCTTAGTAGTGAGATGAAAAGACATCGAAACCCATTTTAATTGGTACATTGCTACCTGGAAATGTGTACAAGACTACCGGGAAACTGAAATTATCAACTTTATGATATACACTCATTCTAAAACCATTCTCTCCAACACTAACTAACACATCCAAATAATGCATCAACTCTACAATTATTACCCACGCCTGTTTACAATCAGGCTATCTGGATAAATCTTGTGAAGCTGCCTATCAAAAAAAAATTAGAGTTAACCACACAAATATCATCTGTATAACGACATGTATAAGATAACATTTTAGCTAATCCTAATTTTTTTCTCCTTCATCAGTTTCTGCATGAATGAAAATTCACAAAGTAAGAAAAATGTCCGCAAGTAGGGGGCTGCAATTCCCACCCATTGGAATTCCCTTAACCTGTTGAAACATTATCCCACAAAAAGACACAAAAGTATTTAATTAAATCAAATTAACAGCATCCCTAAACTTCTGCAAAACAATGAAAACTTGAGTATTTCTTTTTAGAAAAGAATGTTCTATCAAACCTGACACATAAAAACTTATTAGAAGAGTTAAAAACCTTGTCAATCACTTTGAAGAGCGAATCCTTCACTAAGACTAACTCCAAATTTGTATGTAAAGTTGAAAAATCAAAAACTTCAACTCACTTGATATTGAGGCATCTAATTCTATCTATGAACTCGAAAGTACAATTAATGCTTCAGAAAGTGTTAATACCAGAATTCTTCTCAATTACGAAACAATATTTCCTGAACTGTTGTCTAACAACTTGTAAGCCTGAGTTAACTATAACTAATAACTGTTTTGTGGAACACTGTCTGCAGAGAATCTATAAACAGGAAGCTAAGTCCCTAACTTCATTTCTGTTCATCAAGAACCTTATTTTCCCCCTCCCTTTCCTCCTCTATATGCTCCTTCCTTCCTTTCTTTCTCTTAAATTAATGACTCAAAACTTCTTCCCCTCTCCCCAACTCTTTTTGTAACAAATTAATATATAGAGAAAGCTACAAAAGACAAACCTTTGCAAAATTGATTTGTAAATCTCTTTGACCTCTTGTGCGCCACACGTTCCTGATATTTACATCCTTCGAGGTTTTTGTGCTTTTGAAGTCTCGGATCCATTTACACAAGAAATATTTTATAAACGAGGCATTGTAAATTTAACATGTGAGAGACTACTCCTACTTTTAATGGCCCCAATTAATCCCAATTTCTTGTGGAGTCAGCCAGTAATGTTTTTGACCCAAGTCTTTCATGAACAGGCTGGTCAGGCCTGACGTTCGACTGAAAGTGATTTGGGCAGGAATTTGTGATTAGTTCAAAGCACTGGTGATAACTCACCGACACTTTGCAAAAGCCTTTAATGTCCACCAACAACCAGTGCTGGCAAGCGACTTTTCTGGCCTAATGGCCTTCTGATGTTCAATGCGAAACATCAGGATGACAGTTTATAACAAGGTTGAGATTCGAACCCAGGCTAAACAGCTCACTGGCACGTGTGAATACCTCTCGGCTATCCTGCCAGCACCCAATAAGCGAGAGGCAAGGTAGTCAAGAAAACATTCGGAGCACTGTGTATGTGGATAAATGAAAGGCATCTTCTCTTTTTGAACACCTCCTTGTCACACCGCTACTCATTGTCACATTGATACTCACAACTTACAAGGCGATGACACTCCGCCGTGGCCGGGCCACGGGGTCGTTTCACGGAGCTGCACTTATGTTCCCTGCCAGGCTCGTCGACTTATCAGCGCCAGGTTTGGCTGAACATCTAACGTGACTCTGAACGCTCCGAGCAAATCTTCGGCAAGGCGAAAAGCGCCCCAAGCTTTTGATCAAAACATCTGCGTGCAACTGGGCCTCGGATCTATAAACAGTGCGCACTCATCCGTGCAGGCGGCTCTCGCTGTGCCTTCACTGTCGCACTCGGCTGGTAAAGCCCACAAACGAAAATCCCCTTATAGCGCAAGACAAACAGCCGGGAAATGTTTTCAAGCTTTACAGCGGCAAACATTCAGCAAATTGTCCAAATAATTATGTGAGAACCACAAAGGTACGCGCAAAATGTGCCTTTCATCCTCCGCCGCACATGGCGATGTGCTGTCTCATGGAAATGGTGCTCCGTGTCACGTGACCGCTCGCCTTCAGGCGGAATTCCAAAATTGCCTTCATTACATCCTGTCCTTCCTCACATTTGTCTCTCGGAACAGACGTCGTACTCCGAGCTCGCAAGAACAGAGCTGAAACGATGCTTCCTTCGTACCATTTTACATCTCCGGACACATTCAAGGGACAACAATGTACAAGTTCGCTCCTGTCCAGACTTGAACACATATGCATACATATATAATTTATGCCTGTCCGATCATTTTCCTTTGTCTCCTTGACATGATGCTTTGTCTAAGAGGATAGTGCAGCGGTAACGCACTTACATTTGAAATGTCTCATCTTGTTTGGATTCCCAACCTGGACCTGACTATAAACTGTCAGATTGGTGCTAATTGCAGTGCAGGGCATTACATCAGATAAGTGCACCGTCCCGTCCGTCCCTTATGAGATTAGACATTCAACTGGGTGTCCCGTTCGCCGGCATTCGCTGTTCGATGTTAAATATTCCACGGTGTCCTTCACGAAGAGTAGGCGAGTTATCGCTGGCACTGTAAACAAATTCAAAATTGCTCCCACCTTCAGTCGATCATCAGGCCTGGCCAGCTGGCTCATGAAAGACTTGTGCAAAAAAAACAAAAAAAAACACCTCACCTGGCCGACTCCACAAAGAGGTGGAAATTATTGGGCCATCTAAGGAAGTCCTGCAGTAGTTCTTGAGATAAATGGTGGATTTAAATGTATTGCACACAGAATTTACATCCTATTGCCAAAATGATCTCCTTTACCACCCTCGAGCCATCAATGCACTTCTGAATCAATGTGGATAAATAAAAGGCATATTCTCCTTTTGAACCCCCTCTTTAATCGCTACTCTGTCACATTGATACAACTTACAAGGCGATGAAACTCCGCCATATTACGCATCCATGGAAGACAATGAGGTGTGTGTGTGTGTATGTGTATGTGTGTGTGCCTTTTGTACCTGGTGTTGGCTTAATGGTTAGGATCCTGAGTTCAAATTCCACTCAGCCATTGAATTAATACCAGGTGAGATTGACTACGTCATCCTTCCGAGGTCGGCAAAATGAGTGCCAGCTTGCTGGGATCCTATGTCGGAGTAGCGACCCGTCTAGGATTGTGCACAATAACCAAGGAGACTGTTTAGGCTGCATCAACGTTCTGCAAAAAGTATGGTCCCAATGGATGTATAAATATTGTTGCGAATTCGCGCCCGTCGGCGTGCGGACGGCCACGTAACTCGGATCACGGCACGTCGCCCACCGGACGGACAATTCAGTCGTGACCCTCCGGGAACTATCGCCCGGAGTCAGTCACGGGTGGGCCTTTCGATCTCACCACAATCGTGCCAATCGGCCACCCGCGTAGGATAGGGTTGTTCACCAAACTCGACCTACCTAAGTACCCACGCGGATGGTAAACCGGGCGATCGTACCTCGCCGCAGATCGACTCCGGACACGAGCCGCTTGGGCGGCCCGTTCCGTACTATCGGGATAACCGAGCGGTGTTTTCGTCGACCTCGATGGTTCAGATTATTTACCGGGCGTTTTGCACCCACTACGAACCCTTTACGTGAAGCAGGATGGAGATTCAATGAGGAAAAGACGAAGCGAAACGGGAAAACAGTTCACACAATGCACATTTATTTCCCAGCACACAGAAAGCACGTATATACAGCCATACAGTCAAAATGCACATAAAGCAACCAAAACAATAAAAGCAACAACGACGCAGAGTTAATACCGACTACGCGCACACACGGCAACACTTATACAGCTTTACTTCACAGACGGCGCCAACACACATTTACACAAAAGCAAAGGAAAGAAGCCACCCTCATAGACAAGGAGGCAGACAGGCCTGTAGGTCAAATGTGTGCGGGACCTAGAGGAGCGGCCAGGTCCGCGAGACCGGGGGGAGGGGGGTCCTACCCACATCCTCGTGACGCGTTGGCGGGCGAGCCGCAAATGTGGCCGCGCAGCTGTGCCCCGACTCCGTGCTCCTTGGCGGGTTTCGTTGGCACGACGTTTGGAGTGGGGTGGGAACGGGGCCCCCTTTTGCACTATCTCAGCGCAGGGGAAAGGGGGAATTGTTGATGCCCTGGGGGAGGGGGTGGCTGGCTGGCTTGGGTCCCGCGACGAGACGAGCGATTCCCCACGCCGTAACCTCGTCGCCGACCGCCGTCCTTCTTTCCTCGGACCCGAGCTCCTTTGCCTCTTCCCGCAACTCCAGAACTCAACTCTTCCTGCAACTCTTCTCAGTTCCGCACTCTCCTCACCCGACCCACTCGACTCTGCCACTCTTTTCGCCTTGCGCTCGCCTTTTTATAGGCGGGCAGAAGCCAATATGCAAATATTTCGATCAGAATGACCTCGGGGGCGGAGCCACGCTCGCCCATTAGTCGGAGGAAACGGGGGCGTGAACCTCACCTGAACCTAGAATTTGCATATATCGACTTCACACACACGTGCCTGGAGGCGGGGCCAAGCCGCCCCGCGCTCACTGATTGGATGGAGGAAAAGTGGGCGTGTAGCGTTTTTGATCCGAATTTTCCCTAGGAAAGGCCGCTATTTGCGCTCGCGGCTCGGTGCGCTCGGCACCAAATGCCGAACGGGCCCGAGACAGCCCGACGTTCAGTGTTCACGGGTGGTGCGGGAATGGCCGTAGAAGGAGAGAGGTGAAGGTGGTGGAGGGTTTTCGGTGGTGGTTTGATGGTTATGGTGCCGTTTGGGAATGGCGGTGATGCGATGATGTGGGAGCGTAGATGGTGGCAGTGGCGTGGTTGTTGTGTGATGGCGGTTGAGACGTGGTTGGTTCAAAATAAAGATAGAACAGAAAAAAATGGCTAACTCAAAGCGTCGCAGCCCGGATGAATCACATAAATTCCCTCTATACAACGGGTTTGGGCTAACTACACATGTACTTAGAGATATCTCACCTACGGGCCCTTTTTGGAGTAATGCGAAGTTCCACAGCCGTAACAATATATATATATATATATATATATATATATATATATATATATATATATATATATATATATATATATATATATATGTATACATATACATATATATATATATATATATATATATGTATGTATGTAAAGGCAGTGATTACATAATTACATTCACACATGGACTGACGGACCTGGTCTTTGCGAGTTACTGCAAGTTGCCCTCTCATGAAATATTGTGATCAAGGTACATTGTGTGTTTGTGCATTGTTACCTACACCACCGAAGGTGGATGGAGGTTATGTTTACAAAATCCCTGATTGTCTGTCTGTTGGACTATGAGCAGGATATTTCAAGAAGTTCTGGACGGATTCAGACGAAATTGGTGGACAGGTTGCGTGTGTGACAAGGACAAATGTACAGTATTCGATTTTGGTGAAGATGCAGATCCAGATACATTTTTAAAAGTGATTCTTCACTATTGACACATCAGACCAAAAACGATACATATCACGATATCTCAAAAACGTTGTGAACAGATTATGATAAAACTTGGTGCCTGAGTTGGATAGGTGACAAGAACAAGCCGATTATATTTTGGTTTAGATCCGGATCCAGTTCCAGGCTATCAGTGGGATACAAAACGTAAACTGTTCAGCCTGGCAGAGGCAGCGCTCTACCGAGCGCCATTCTCGTTACTCTTGCCCCAGAGGGGTTGTGAGACTATTGTAACACCCGTGTGTGTGTCTATACATATATATATATATATATATATATATATATATATATATATATATATATATATATATATATATATATATATATATATATTCCTTTAATTTTTTTTCCCTCTGCAATCGCTTGTCTGGTCGTGGCGAAACATTAAACAAAGGAGAGACTCACCATGGAGAATATTTCATTGATAACTCTGACCACAGCAGTGTGTGTGTGTGTGTGTATGTGTGTGTGTGTGTGTGTGTGTGTGTGTGTGTGTGTGTGTGTGTGTGTGTGTGTGTGTGTGTGTGTGTGTGTGTGTGTGTGACCACTGTTTCGACAACCACTGGTCCGATCTAATTGAAACTTGCCAGGTATATTGCTGGGGACCTGAGTATGTGCCTTTTCAAGGTTTGATATTAATTGGACAAGTGCTTCCCAAGTTATGGCCATTTATTTACTAACCAATGACAAGACACGTTGCTGCGTAGGCATGGCCGATGGGGAAAGGGCGCCATTTAGTTCCCGTGGCGTAGGAGTGGCAATGGTTAATGGCAGTGAATGTCATGGCTAGCAAAGACAGGGAGGTAAACTTTATTTTAATTAACTCTGTGTGTGGAAGTATCACAGCAGTTGTTACTTCAATGCAAGCGATAATTTGTGGAATGCATGTGAACATTCCGTACGGGCACGCACTACTTCTGGATAGTGATGACTTACTGTATTCTAATAATTTCTCGATTTCTTATGCGCATTTATAGATAAACACAATGCCCCAATCCAGTCGTCGTTTGTGAGAGCGAAGGAACAGCCTGTGTGGTTGTTTGAAAGTTTTTTTTGGTTTGCACGTACGGCCACGCACGTACGGGCACGCACGTACGGGCACGCGAGAGCGAAAGAACGGCCTGTGTGGTTCTTTCTGGAACGCTGTTTGAAAGTTTTTTTTTTTTGGCACGTACGGCCACGCACGTACAGGCACGTACTTGTACACTAAATGGCCAAAAGGATGTGGACACTTTCTCATCCAACATCTCATTCCAAAATCATGGGCATTAATATGGAGTTGGTCCCCCCCTTTGCTGTTAGAACAGCCTCCACTCTTCTGGGAAGGATTTCCATGAGATGATGGAACATTGCTGTGGGGATTTGCTTCCATTCAGCCACAAGAGCATGAGTGAAATCAGGCAATGATGTTTGGCGATAATAGGTCTGGCTCGCAGTCAACATTCCAATTCATCCCAAAGGTGATCAATGGGGTTGAGGTCAGCGCTCTGCGCAGGCCAGTCAAGTTTTTCTACACCGATCTCGACAAACTATTTGTGTGGACCTCGCTTTGTGCACGGGGGCATTGTCATGCTGAAACAGAAAAGGGCCTTCCTCAAACTGTTGCCACAATGTTGGAAGAAAATAATTGTCTAGAATGTCATTGTATGCTGTAGCATTAAGATTTCCCTTCACTGGAACTAAGCAACCTAGCCCCAACCATGAAAAACAGCCCCAGAACATTATTCCTCATCCTCCAAATTTTACAGTTGGCACTATGCATTCAGGCAGGTAGCGTTCTCCTGGCATCCGCCAAACCCAGATTCATCTGTCGGACTGCCAGGTGGTGAAGCGTGATTCATCACTCCAGAGAACGCGTTTCCACTGCTCCAGAGTCCGATGGCGGTGAGCTTTACACCACTCCGCTTGGCATTGCGCATGGTGATCTTAGACTAGTGTGTGACTGCTCGGCCATGGAAACCCATTTCATGAAGCTCTCGATGAGCAGTGCTTGTGCTGACGTTGCTTCAAGAGTCAGTTTGGAACTCGGTAGTGAGTGTTGAAACAGACAACAGATAATTTTTCCGCACTACATGCTTCAGCACTTGGCGGTCCCATTCTGTGAGCTTGTGTGGCCTACCACTTCGCAGCTGAGCTGTTGTTGCTCCTTGATGCTTCCACTTCACAATAACAGCCTTACAGGGCAGCTCTAGCAGGTCAGAAATTTGACGAACTGACTTGATGGAAAGGTGTCATCCTATGACGGTGCCACATTGAAAGTTACTAAGCTCTCCAGTATGGCCCATTCTACTGCCAATGTTTGTCCTAGGAGATTGCATGACTGTGATGTTATACACCTGTCAGAAATGTGTGTGGCTGAAATAGCCGTATCCACTAATTACAAGGGGTGTCCGCATACTTTTGCCCACTGGTCAGAAGGTATGGCAGTCATATTGGATTAAAGGAAAAAATTGACATCTTCTCCAAAATCACTCAACGAAAAAAAATTGAAACTCCCCATGGGGTATATAGGGTGATAACGATGACGTCATTTGTGAAGTGGTATTCCAACCATAATTATTGTTTGAATTGAAATTCTTATCAACGAATAATCAATAAAACTACAGACAATGACAATGAATGTGACGTAATAGGGTGCGTTCTTTCCGTTCTAGTTTTGTATGACATCATACTGTTTACACACTTCGTAATATAAAATTGTTTGAACTACACTCATATTTTCCCCAATCTTTTCACTATCGAAAGATGCCATTTTTATGCCTCCGCTGACGAAGTCGCAGAAGGCATTATGATTTCGGGTTGTCTGTCCGTCCATGATAATGTATTGTTTTCTCTGCAACCGCTTATCCGATTGACATGAAATTGTCAGCATCGGTGCGACTACTCATGTAGAATGTTTTAATGATAATTATGATGTCACAGGTCACATGGTGTTGCAGTGACGTTGGAAAAAAAGGAAAAACTTTGGACCTCTGTATCTCCAAAATCATTCCATGGAAAAATAAAAATAAAAACTTGGCACATAGCAAGTACTCGCCATTGGGAATAAGTGCCATTTTAAAAATATCAGTGGCTCTGTTATGACATCATAATTGCATACGTTGGTTGGTCTTTTGGTCTTCTAAATTGAATTCAGAGAAAAATTGGTCATCTCGAGCTAAATTGAATGGGGGGAGGGGGGTGGGAATTGATGACATCATAAGTCATGTGGTTCAGCAGCCTTTTTTTTTTTTTTTTACATAAAAGCCTTCAAAGATCTTCTTCTCTGAAACGGCTGAACAGGTGCAGGCGAAACTTTACAAGTATGATCCATGAGGAACAAAAAAGTTCCCATCTATGACATCATATGTCACATGGTTTGACAGCGATGATTTTTTTGAAGAATAATCCTTTTAAAGATCTTCTCCAGAACGGCTTGACAAATTGAGGGTAAACTTCACCCACATGTTCCCCAATCCTTGAGGATATCAGGGTGTTCACGAATAATTAATAGGTCAAATTGTCTGGCAGCCATATTGGATTTAATGAAAATCTTAAAAAATATATTTATCTTGAACCGCTTTATCAATTAACGTGAAACTTCACTATTATGATCCAGCATTGATGGGTAATAATATACGTTTTAAACTTCCACCTGATCGGACGAATGGTCGAGCAGCCAGAATTATTTAATATTTTGAATCTGGGTTCAGGGATTTAAATAAAACTTGAAACAGGTATTTATAATGATGTAATAATGTGGGTGGAGGTATATCTGGCAACGTCGCGATGTCGAAGAGTCCCATACACACCTTTAAGCTTTGGGAACTCACAGTTTAACGACCGAACTCACATTCTCAAAAGACATTGAATTCCCTGAAGTAGTTTCTGTTCCGAATGATTTATTGAATGCTTGTCACTTTTGTCCTGGAAGTAGAGGCGTTGGAGTTTAAGGGGCGCGGTTTGGAGGGGGAGAAGGGTAGGAAGATCAAGTTCAACTGAATTGAAATCCCAAAGTACTACTTCACATGATCTAGCCCAATGCTGTACTGAAGTGTGTGACTTGGGTCAAACACCCTCCTCTATCAAACATCAAAAATATAGAATTATACTGTCATACTAATACCATGTTCCATAGTCATTCAATACACTAACTTTCATTCCCATCACCACCAAGCCAATGCCGAATGATTATATAGTAGCTCCAGGCCACGAGCCATAACCGGCTGAATACTATTATCGTCCTGCCGACAATATCTCTGTAATGCAACTGTAAATTCTACAGCAAACACTTGATACGCTGATGACATTTTAAAAGCAGTCAAAATGTGGAGCCTGTGGAATGCTGGGTTAATCAAGTGAGGCGGTGTCATGAGAGTAAGCCTCGGGCCTGTTGGTGGAGGTGGATGTGAAAAGGGATGCAAAATGAAGGCTTAGAACACCTTCGTTATTTTCAATGGGACGGTCTGGAAGCACACCGTCTTTATTTTTCCACCCATCCATTTCACCCATGCCACCAATTAATTTATACATCTGCTTATGATTTCCCAGTCTATTCGCACGTTCTCTTCTTTGCTCATCGACCCAACTGCTCATACTTAAAAAAAAAAAAACAACAAATCCCCTGACGTTGACATAGGATATAGATATATGCTTGGTATGCATGTACATGTTGCAGCCAGTAACCATTGTGGTGCCGGACTGACAGGGTGCTTGAGTGCTGCGGAGCACACTTGTCTCTATGCATCTGCCAGTTAAATATGATGAAAAGCCTCTCAAGCGAGTGTGCATTGCAGGTATACGCTCGAATCCAAGTATACTGGTATTATGATTATTTGGAGAAGACATTCAGCTCGTTGTCACATCTACTTGCACTTGTCTTTGGGGACAGCAATCCATCCTTCTTCTTTCTTCATTCGTATGCAGCATAAGGCTGCAGGGTAGCATCATTGGCTGGGAGCGCGGCTGTGTCGCTGATGCAGTGCCCTCTGTAGGTTTTGGCAGGAATTGGCCAGGGTGCCGGTGATAACTCTTCGTAAAGGGCATCATGTGATTTTTTGGAGGAGAAGGAGGAGAAGAAGAAGAAGAAAGAGAAGGAGAAAATACATCGATGATCACCATGACAACCAAATTTAGAAAACGATAAATGGTTTAATTTCACAGAAATGAGCACACTGCACATAAACTTTGTAAAGCATGCAAGATGGCCGACAAAAGGAATTTCCTCCATCGACGTCCTCTCTCGCATTGTGCAAACCTGTTAGCTCCTCCAACCCCACGCGGACTAGTAACACGGCACAGAGAGTACGTATTCGTTCACCTGACGCACAGACCATGCTAATTCCTCATTACCACGGCTCGTAATTGCTTAGCACATAAAAGCACGCACGCACGCACACGCACACACACACACACGCACGCACGCACGCACACACACACACACACGCACACACGCACACACACACACGCACACGCACACACGCACACACACACACACACGCACACACACACGCACACACACACACACACACACGCACACACACACGCACACACACACACGCACACACACACACACACACACACACACACGCACACACACACACACACACACACGCACACACACACACACGCGCACACACACACACACACACACGCACACACACACGCACACACACACACGCACACACACACGCACGCACACACACACACGCACACACGCGCACACACACACACACACGCACACACACGCACACGCACGCACACACACACGCGCACACACACGCACACGCGCACACGCACACGCACACGCACACACACGCACACGCACACGCGCACACGCACACGCACACACGCCGCTTGGTCAAAGTCAGAGAGCTCATTTCACAGCCCGTGCCTTCGACTTAAAGCAATTAATGCGAATCAGTAGGCCAGAAACAGAATATGTGGTCGTACGCAAAAACCGCCTTGTTGGCTGAGGGAGATTTACCTCAGGAACATGTGCGAGTGAATCAGAATCACTTACAGTTTTTGAACTCATTCTTCGTTCTCTTTGATTCTGCTTGAGCACGGGAGAAAGAAGGCTCCGGCGCAAGCAGCCTGAACTAATCTGGTCCAAAGCAGTTCCCTTGTTGTTTAACACGATGGATGTAAGTGAGGCCAGTGATTCTTCTTCCTCCTCTTCTTCTTCTTCCTCCTGTTCCTCTTATTCCTCTTCTTCTTATTCCTCTTCTTCTTCTTCCTCCTCTTCTGCTTCCTCTTCTTATGCTTCCTCTTCTTATGCTTCCTCTTCTTCTGCTTCCTCTTCTTCTTCTTCTTCTTCCTCCTCACTCTTATGGTGCGTGCACGGTGACGTAATTTGCTGGGGGTGCAGCTGCGACACTGATGCTTCAGGTTAGAGCAGGAATTTGTTCATCAGAGTGCCGGCGATAGCTTGCTTACCATTCGCGAAGAACACCGTGGGGGGATCTTGAACGACCATTTATCTGCTGTTATGCCGGCAGATTGGGACGCCCAATTTAACGTCCGTCCGAGAGAAGGCACACACATTGATGAATCACCCTACCTGAACCTGTGAAACACCTGGATGAAGGTAGCCATGATGGTATAGAGTTTATTATGACCACTCCATTGATATCATTTTGTCCCCATTTGATGTGGCGGCCATGTTTTCCCGTGCCATCCGTGCATATGAAGTACGTACGACCGTCCTCCATGATAGACTACAAGTGAAGGCAATGCGGGAATAGTGGTCGTGAGAAGGTAAACTACAAGGCCCATGGCACTAATAGGTGGTGCTCGCACTCTTACAAACCTTCCACGAGTCCCAACAGACTGCCATTTATGTGTGTAGGCTGTGGGCCGGATCGGGGCACCGACACCGTGCACCTGAACGCCACCAACCCCACAATAGATATTTTTCTGAAGCCTTGGGATGTCCTGAGTGTGTGCGTGCGTGCGTGCGTGCGTGCGTGCGTGCGTGCGTGTGTGTGTGTGTGTGTGTGTGTCGGCACGCGCGTGCGTGCGTATCTGTGACCGCTGTTTCTCGACAACCTCTGGTCCGATCTAATTGAAACTTGCCAGATATTTTGCTGGGGACCTCAGTATGTGCCTTTTCAAGGTTTGATATTAATCGGACTAGTGCTTCCAAAGTTATGGCCATTTATTTACCAACCAATAACAGGACACGGTGCTGCGTAGGCGTGGCCGATGGAGAAAGGGCGCCATTTAGTTACCAATGACAGGACACGTTGCTGCGTAGGCATGGCCGATGGGGAAAGGGCGCCATTTAGTTACCAATGACAGGACACGTTGCTGCGTAGGCATGGCCGATGGGGAAAGGGCACCATTTAGTTACCAATGACAGGACACGTTGCTGCGTAGGCATGGCCGATGGGGAAAAGGCGCCATTTAGTTACCAATGACAGGACACGTTGCTGCGTAGGCGTGGCCGATGGAGAAAGGGCGCCATTTAGTTACCAATGACAGGACACGTTGCTGCGTAGGCGTGGCCGACGGGGAAGAGAACCTCAGCTGCGCTCCCCATTACGGGTTACAACGTACAGACTTCCGGATAGTGATGACTTCCTGTATTCTAATAATTTCTCGATTTCTTATGCGCATTTATAGATACACACAATGCCTCAATCCAGTCGTTGTTTACGAGAGCGAAGGAACAGCCTGTGTGGTTGTTTAAAAGTTTTTTTTTCTGGGGGGAGGGGGGTTGCACGTACGGCCACGCACGTACGGGCACGCGAGAGCGAAGGAACAGCCTGTGTGGTTTTTGTTTCTGGCACGCGATTTGAAAGTTTTTTTTTTGTACGTACGGCCACGTACGTACGGGCACATAGTAGTATATCAAATTAAGGTTTATTACATTCTGCTTAAGTAGTCTCGCACCGACCGAAGGGGATGCATGAGACTATTGCAACACCCTCCGTGAGACAAATGTTTTTTTCTCTGCAACTGCTTGTCTGATCGATGTGAAACTTTAAACATAAGAGGGACTCCCCATAAAGAATATTTTTATTGCTAACTCTGACGTTGTAGGTCACATGTTACAGCTGCCATATTGGATTAAAAGAAGAAAAAAAAATGGACATAATTTTCTCTGAAACCCCTCAATGGAAAAATTGAAGCTTGGCATATGTCATCAATTCCCCCATGTGGTATATAAGGTGATAACAATGACGTCATCAGTGAAGTGGTATTCTAGCCATAATTGGTTGAATCGAAATCCTTATCCTAAAATCTGAAACTTCAAATATCTGATCTATGACCCAATGTGTGAAGAATTAAAGTTATGATGTCATCAGTCACCTGGTATGGCAGCCATATTGGATTAAAGGGGAAAAAATGGACGTGATTTTCTCTGAAACTGCTTAATGAAAAAAAATTGAAACTTAGCAAATGTCATCAATTCCCCCATGGGGTACATAGGGTAATAATGATGACATCATCGGTGAAGTGGTATTCCAGCCATAATTGGTTGAATTGAAATCTTTATCTGAAAAATCGAAAATTTCGTATTTCTGATCTATGATCGATGTGAGTGATTAACTAAATTTATGTCATAGGTCACAGGGTATGGCAGCCACATTGAATTAAATGAAAAAAAATTGGACATCATTTTCTCTAAACCCGCTCAACAAAAAAAATTGAAACCTGGCATGGTGTCATCAACTCCCCATGGTGTATAAAGGGTTATAACGATGCCATCCTTGGTGAAGTGGTATTCCAGCCATAATTGGTTGAATTAAAATCTTTATCCAAAAAATCTAAAACTTCATATATCTGATCTATGACCCAGCGTGAGTGAAAAATTAAATTCATGACGGTCATAACCCATGCCAAAAAAACTATGTGACATAATAGGGTGCTTTGATGATATGGGTATACAGGCCATAATAGCAGCATGTTCAGTTAACAATGGTATTTTTGTTCAGAATGAACGCGCAAGGCAAGACTTTGCGCTCTACGATTGCTTTTCTAATTTTACATATTCTGTATGTTGATATCATGTCCATTGACTCGGTTCATGGACTTTGATTGGGGATACCCTAATTTTTCAAATGTACATACCTAAGGTGGTTTGCTCAAATCTTCAATAGTTTTTTTTTTATTTTCCAGGTGGACATTTCAGAGAAAACATAATAGCTATTCACAACAGCTTTTTTAAACACAATAATCAAATATCGATTGTGAACAATGTTTACCAGGTGCATGTACAAACAATTTCTCTTGTCTTTGTGACATGTTGGTAAGAATACAACAATGGTACTGGATACACTAATCAACATATTTGAGTACAACTGTAAGTTTTTGCCACTATATATACACATTTCAATCAAAGTCGTTGTCATTGTCTCCACCACGATACCCTGTTCCTTCAGGAAGTGTGACATAATCATCATCATCAGAATCCTCTTCATCATTGGCATCCACGGATCTTTCAGCAATGTCTGCCAACTGATGTGGCAGCACATCTCCATTGTACCAAAGAGGTTCAAGTTTGCTGTCCCTCATGGTCCACCCATGATCATCACTAGATTTATGTCCATCAGGATCAGCAATGTGTGCCCTCTTCCATATTCCAACTTGATAGTTGACCCTCTTGATGTGTTGCTCCAGACTCTTCCGACAAGGTGAGAGTGTTCCCATGTCAACAATACCTGATGGGTTGAGAGAATCATCGAATACAGTACTGTGATTTGACATACCTGTCATACATCTGGATGTAGTTCTGCAGAGCATCATCTGCTCGTGCTGTGTTCACGGTATTTATGGAGGGGGAGTGCAATACATCATTCAGCACTATTATTGAATTGTTCTGGCAGTGATGCAAGAATTTCGTTATCATCCTGGCTAGTGATGTATTGTTTCTCAGAACTCCAACATAACTTTGTCGAAATGCATGGGTTTGTCATAATGTTTTCCAGAGACAATTCCCTCGATGGAACCTGAAGCAATCAGGCTTGCTTCAAGCTAAATGTCAGAGAGGGCCGATCTGTACACTTTCTTGCCCATCGTCTTCATGTAAGCACATTCCAAGTGGAAAGTTCCTGTCAAGATGATTTGCTTCTTGTATCTGACTTGGTTATTCCAGACGAGGGGTCATGCCTTCCTTCAGACACCAAGGTCGAATATTGTAATTACGCATGGTTGGTTGTTGTTATGGTGTTTCCCCAGTCAGTTATGCTCAGTGTTGTAAGAGGCCCGGCCACAGTCAGTGTTGCACGGAGATAGCCGATCGATTGCCCAAGAACGACCAAGAGATCCTTCACATCTATGATGGTGTGCTCTTGTCTAAGTGGAGCCCAGACCGTGCAGTCTTCCATAATGTGTTTTGTTGTGTGGGGGGGGGGGGCGACCTGACAGAGGTTGCAGGTGTCGTCAATGGTGTCCACAGAAGAGGCATACGAGGTGAACACGATCGGACCTGAAGAATAGTTGGTCTATGTCATGGATGGGTGAGGTTTTACTGCACAGGATACTGTTTGGGCCTAGTTTGTTGATTGCGTTTATGATGAAGTGGGTGTGGATTTTTTTTTTTTGGAGTTTCCGTTGTTCATCCGGGATATTTTGGAGGATGACATTGTAGAGTCTTTGCAGTGTCACTTTTTGGTTGTACATGTAGTGGCAAGGGTGATTAGGGTTGGCAATTGCCATTACTGCGCACCTCTCATGTCCAAGTGGTCTTTGATGTTTAGTATTTTTGTCTCTGTATGCAGGTGCTCGATGAATGTTGTGAATGTGAAACCTGTGATGATGTGAAGGGTTTTGTTTTGTATGATGTTGAGATGTGTGTGTGATAGGCTGGAGGCCCAAGATGAGCTGGTGTAGTTAACGACTGATCTAATGATCTGACATACCTGACAACAGGTATGTCAGTGGTGTCGTTTCTTTGTGTGGTGTCTGAAGTCGGTGCGTGAGTGCCCCAAGTGTGTTCAGCCTGGGTGTGCATGTTTTTTTTTTGTTTTTTTTTTAATGTGTGTGATGTGATCTGACAATGACATGGATGTGTTAAAAGTGATGCTGGGTGTTTTTGTTTGGTGTGTGCGTGTGGGATAAGGATGTTGTTCAGTGTGATCTGTGGTGCAGCACTATGTTCCTTAGTGTAATTTGTTAAAAGAGTGACTGTTGATTTTGAGGGGGCTACTTTCAGTCTGTTGATGGTGAGCCAGGTTTGTAGGGTGCTGAGGAAGGGTTGAAGTTGTGTTTTGGCGGTGTTGATGTTGCTCTGAGTCGAGGTAATAGTTATGTTTTCTGCTATTTTTATGTTCTCGAGTGGTTGTGGAATGTTGTGCATGAACAGATTAAAGAGTGTGGCGGAGAGGACTGAGCCTTGAGGGACTCCTTTAGGAAAATATGCAGCGGTAGTTGACCTCCTTGGTGGCTTCTTCAGCACACCTGAGACACTCCCATACTGTGGTGTAATCAGTGATGGAACTAGCAATAACAGGGTAATAGTGGATGGTCATCAGACTTTCTGGTGTTCTGCCAGTCAAAGAGAAGAATCTTGACCATCAAAGAACTTCTTGTAGTGACATGCAACTTCTAATCCGAATGAGCACCCACAACAGGTGTCTCTTGTTTGCCTCCACAAGAGCATCTTCACCAACAGGACATGTTAGCTACTGAAACACAAGTTGTGGACATCTACGCTCTGTGACATAATAGTTTGAAAGGCTTTCATTCTGATTCAGGTTCAGAGAGTGGTATTGACTCGTCTTAACAATTGGGGGGGGGGGGGGATTTAAATCTGTGTCCTACTATGATCCTCGCTACTCCGACACAGGATCCCAGCAAGCTGGTACTCATTTTGCTGCCCTCAGAAGGATGACAGGATGAGTCAACCCCACCTAGTATTAATTCAACAGCCAAGCAGGATTTGAACTCAAGACCCTAGGATCCCAAACCCACCACCCTAGCCATTAAGCCAACAACAGGCATACTCTGGAGTTGGGGTTTGGAAAGTATTGTTGCGGGCCGGGGGTCGGGTGAGAAGACCACTAAGGGGGGGGGGGAAGCTATTTCAGCTCCAACCAGATTCCCCGGAATTGTAGGCCGTCACACACGGACAACTCCATGTATCTGATGTTGATGTTGCCCCCCCCCCCCACGACAGCTGGCACGTTGTCTCTCGCTTCGGGCAGCTCACGTCGAGACCGTGGACAGCGTGTATCCGGCTCTGCACAATAACAAACTGTCGCGAGCAGCGCACAGGTCTGTCTTCGAGCACATTCAGTACAGTGTGCATAGATCCGCCATTACGCATGTGGCCAGCGCTCGCATTTGCCCGATTCTGCTATCGTGTGAGCGGGGCTAAACCCGATCGATATAATTTTTCCAGAAATGGGTTGAAAGGAACGCACCGCTTGTGCCTTGCACACTCGCATCCCGCGCAACGTGGCGTGGGGTTGCCTTTCTATTATCGGCCTCGGTGCGCGTTCCGTGCAACGTGGGCGCCAGGCTGGGTGTGTTTTCTGTTAAGCAGGTCGCTTAACCGACTGTGGATGCCAATAACTCAACCACGTGACTTAGGGTCCTCCATCTAGTTAATCCGGTTACGTAAAAATAACCACGCGATTTAATTACCGGGGAAGACGCCCTCCAAACCGGATCACTCTTCCGAACCGGATCATTTTACCGGATCTGATGCAGCCGAGCGACACTGCCAAGGATATACCGGCTAAAAGGAACGGATTGTTGGAAAATAAAGTCCCGGCTTCGCTAGGATTCAGACCATGCTGGACCAATGAAGGAAAAGACAAAAACGAGCAGGGAACATTTCTAATAGTAATTTATTAACAATGGGTGAGGAAAGGTATGTGGTACGATCAAGAGATTTATTGGGGTGTGTTGTGCAGAGATAGGGTAGAGAGGTGTGGTGCAGTAATAAACAAGCCAATTATAAAAGCAGACACAGAGCAGACCTAACCCGAAAATAATAATGACGATCTTCTGCAGGCTTACTTATATTGACAGGCGCCAGGATACATGCACACACGCGCGCGCGCGCACACACACACACACACACACACACACACACACACACACACACACACACACACACACAACCCCGATGAAGAGGAATTGAAGCAAGACAGGAGAGGCTACGGTCTCTTGGTACCTTTGTATAACTGATACGCGGTACCCGAACGCGCCACGAATACGTTTGGGGGGAGTGCTCTGTGGCACGGTACCCCCCCCGACAGCTGGTGCGTAGTCTCTCGCTTCGGGCAGCTCACGTCGAGACCGTGGGCGTGAAGGAGGGGCTTGAGTTGGGAGGGTGGAGTCAGCGTCGTATGGGCGGAGAAGAGGATGAGGAGCCCAGTGATGACGACAGAAGGCAGAGTCGAGGTTCAGTTTGAGCGGAAGACGAGGCAGCGCAGCCGAGAGAAAGTGAGCGGACCCGCTCTGACCTTTATAGGCCCCGCGGCGCGGGGTGGGGGGCCACTCAGAAACTCGGTGATGTCACCCGAATCGGGCACTCTGATTGGCCCCGACCCCCTGCCCGGCCACGATGGCCGGAAACTGCAACATTCTGTTTCCGGCAAGATGACCCTACGCCGCAAGGATGTCCCGCTCCGACCCCACGGCATGATATGAATCGCCCACACCGAACTCTGCATCATGACTTGCCTTGCAAGAACCCCTGGGCCGTGCCCGGATGACCGGCCGAGGGCAGCGTCGGTCTCGCACGCCCGCTCAGGCGCCCCCGACCAGCGCTGGCCAACGCGTCCAATCCGTGTGCGCCAACGTGGCCCAAGCTGTAGAACATGCTTCTGCCTGATCGCAGCTTCACTGGCCCTAGAGGCGAGAAGGTAAGATGTTATGGCAAACCCATGCACAGACAGTAAGATGTGTCCATTCGTGCCTGGCTCTGTATGATAACAAAGTGTCGCGAGCGGTGCACAGATCTGCCTTTGAGCACATTCCGTATAGTGCGCATAGATCCGCCATTAAGCAAGTGGCCAGCACTCGCATTTGCCCGATTCTGCTATCGTGTGCGCGGGGCGAAATCCGATCGATATAATTAGTCCAGAAATGGGTTGAAAGGAACACGCTGATTGTGCCTTGCACACTCGCATCCCGCGCAACGTGGCGTGGGGTTGCCTTTCTATGATCGGCCTCGGTGCGCGTTCCATGCAGCGTGTGCGTCGTGCTGGGTGTGTTTCCTGTGTTGTGGAAATTACCGCTGCGAGTGCGTTTGGCAGGTTGTGTTTTGTACGGAGGGTTGTGGGTGTAGTGCCTGCTTGGCCTTTGCTGAGGACCTATCTCACAGCGCAGGGCGCACGTGGCTCAGATTTACCTCAGGAATAATCAGAAAAGAAGAGTAGAAATGACGTTCGAAATGAAATGAAGAAATGATGTAAGTAAACCTTGCTATGTGATCATCGCAACGCACGCCCGTTGTCCCACGAGACAAAAGGGAAGGGACTATCTACACGTATAATAATGGAATAACTGTCTTGGGACCACGATCCGTTGTATGCATGCGGTTCCGAGAACCGCAACAGTATGTATATAATCTGTAAGCTGCTGATGTACAGGTAATGGATGAATAAAATGGAAACACCTGGGCAAATGAGGGACACCAAGTATATTGAAAGCAATGGCTTCCACACATGTGTGGCCCATGTGTTAATTGAGTAAATAACATCCCAGCATACTTAGGGTCACATATAAAAATGCTGCACAGGTCTGGTTGCCAATAATTATGGCTATCATGGCTGCAAGAGGAGATGTCAGTGACTTTGAAAGAAGGGTGATTGTTGGGGTGCGTTTGGGAGGAGCTTCCGTGCCAAAGACAGCTCAACTTCCTGATGTTTTATGAGTAACAATGTCGAAGGTGATGTTGGCATGTAATGGAACTCTGAGGGAAAGGCATCATCAGCAAAAGGCAACAGTGGAGGGAAGCGCAACAGTGGGTACTCCAGGATCGTGATATCGATGCATTAATTTGAAGTGCAATGCAAAGCAAGCGAGCAACTGAAGATCAATTG
Source organism: Eptatretus burgeri (assembly GCF_056783735.1). NCBI lineage: Eukaryota > Metazoa > Chordata > Myxini > Myxiniformes > Myxinidae > Eptatretus > Eptatretus burgeri. The sequence continues at coordinate 75,296,628 of NC_140972.1, read as the reverse complement.
ACGATAAATTTCAAGCTGCGGCGTGAGCAGCCAGTTTCATCAAAAATGGCCCACTGAGAACTCCACAGAGTAGGATATCATAGTCGGGTTGCAGTGCATCAACTGTTTATCACATCTGGCAATGCACGTTTGTAAGTCCAGTGGTGTAAAGACCACAGGCAATGGACTACCAAGCAGTGGAGAATTGTGATATGGTCAGATGAATCATCCTTCACCATGTTCTCAACAAATGGATGAGAGGACATGTGGCACCAACCTAAAGAACTCTACAACCTCAAGTGCTTGGTTCAAACAGTGAAGGGTTCTAGTGGTTCTGTAATGTTGTGTGGCACATTTTCCTGGCATGGTTTGGGTGCAGACATTCCCTTAGAAGGCAAGATCAATGCCAATTGCTAGTAAATGGTACTGAGTTCATCTTCACCCCATGATGCAGCGTTTCTTACCTGCCAGAAGGGGTGTCTTCCAGGATGACAATGCCCCCATCCATAGAGCACTTGTGGTCAGCCATTGATTTGATGAGCATGACACTGATGTTATCTTTATGTCATGGCCTTCTCAGTCACCAGATCTCAACCCAATCGGACATTTATGGGATATTCCGGAACAACGCCTGAGACAGCATTTTCCACCTCCATCAAACAGGTGTGAGTTGATTGACTTGCTTGTGGAAGAATGGTGCCGCATCTCTCCTGCAGATTCCAGACGCTGGTGGACTCTATGCCACGGTGCATACAGGCCGTACTGGCCGCACATGGTGGCCCAATGCCCTATTAAGTGACTTTACATTGGTGTTTCCATTTTTTTGTCCACTACCTGGATATCTTGCACAGTTTCATCATTTTTTTGCTTATTGTTTTTCTGCAAATAAATAATGGCCTCTGATTTGTACGAGCAGTTTCTCATCTCTACTCTGCTCAGCCATCTCCAAAACAGATTTCCAACCATCACATTCCTTCAGTTGTCCAAGTCCCCTTGACCTTGATTTTCTTCCACCCTTGAAAATTGTGGAAAATACAATCTGTTTTGAACAAGATAGTGTCACCTTTATCTGAACTTCTTGTACTTGCTCTGGTGGAACATGATAGTTTAAATGAATCAGATTTTTTGGCAAGGTGGTTGAGATTATTTTTATAATACTTCCACTTATTGTGGTGGCATGATTTCATCTGGCTATGATCAACGGTGCATCGCCACTGCTACCGAGTATGGGGGCAGCACTGATGCAATGCCCCTCTTACCAGCTCACCGGTATTCATTTCACTGACCTCGGAAGGATGACAGGCTGAGTCAACCCCACCGAGTATTAATTCAGCGGCTGACAGTGCTTGAACTCAGGACCCTAAGATCCCAAGCCAGCCACCCTAACTGCTAAGCCAACACCAGGCTTTGAGATTCATAGTAAACCAATGATATCATTCTCTGTGATATCTATGATGCTCTGTGATGAGAGCAGGGATAAGTTTGCACGTTTCTGTCATCTGGTGGACTGAACCCAGAGATTGAGAGGGTTCTCGCTTCATGCGTATCTCCTTCAATCTAGTCAAGTTTGCTTTCAGCATCCTTAGAAGCAGATAGTAGTTGAAGTGGTCCATGCTGTAGTACCGGGATATGGATGATGCATGATGGTTTCTGATGGGTATCTTGTCCGATACTTCCATAATCTTTATGATGCTTTAAAGGTGGATCCGGTTCTCCATGAATCTGCGTTGAACTTTTTTGCTTCAAATATATTTTACAAGAATGTGGAGCTGAAAATTGAAGACAAGAGAATATTGAATCAACGTATGCTGTTAGAAGTATGATTACATCACACATTAGCATGATATCTGCTTCATGTTGATGTCAAATGGAAGGTATTAGGCAACAGATCATTACTATATAGCTGTTACTGTATGTTTTCTGTGAAATGTCCACCTGGAAAATAAAAAATATTGAATATTTCAATAAACCTCCTTAGGTGTACATGTAAAATTTGGGTATACTCACTCAAACTCCTCAACCTACAAAACATGTACAACTACAGAGTTCATAGAACATGTTCGCCCACACAGTGTTGAAATATATACTTCAATATCAACAAAATGATTATTTTAACATGTTATCTGCCGACTACAAATGGCTGTACTCATGCTGGCTGTACGAGATTCTGCTACATGTATTCTCATAGAAAAGATTACGTTATCGTATTGCAAACAGAATTTGCTGCCATGCCAGATAACGCAACAAATGATCTGCTCGCACTTCGGTGAACATAAATCGATGTAATAATCATGATCATCATCATCAGTCTCCATGAGAAGTTTTGCCACTTAATCTGCATTCAGACGTGCCATTTTGAAGGGTAATGACAAGTAGCAAAAAAAAAAAACCACGTAGTACTCAGCACACGATCTACCATTAGCAATTATGTAACACCATTGTCGACACAGTGCTAACTCAAAGGGTACTCGGTAGATATCATGCTATGTATCGTTTTTGGCCCAATCTCTCAATGATGAAGAATCACTTTAAGAATTAAATAATTCTCATATCGCGATCGGGATTCGGATCTTCACCAAAATCGAACTAATTTGTCGTGGCCGCACACCCAACGTGTCCACCAAGTTTCCTCCAAATCCGTCCACAACTTTTTGAGATATCGTGCTATATATATATATATATATATATATATATATATATATATATATATATATATATATATATATATATATATATATATATATATATATATATATATATGTTTAGCCCCATCAATGGTGGATCTGGATGCGGATCTTCCAGATGCAGATCTTCACTCAATGATGAAGAATCACTGAAAAAAAAATTTGATCCGTATGCGGATCTTCACCAAAATTGAATCAATTCTTCTTTGTGACACACCCAATGTGTCCACAAGGTTTCGTCCGAATCCGTCAACAAATCTCTAAGATATTGTGCTTTAAATATTTTTTGGCCCGATCTGTCAATGACAAAGAATCACTTTAAAAAATTCTAGTAGCCGGATCTGGATCCGGAGCTTCATCAAAATCGAATCCGTTCTTCCTTGTCACACACCCAACCCGTCCACAAAATTTCATCCGGATGCGTCGACATCTTTTTGAGATATCCTACACACAAGCAAACAAGCAGTCAGAGACTGGTACTTACAAAAGTGTCAACTTGACCTCTGACCTTGTCTAATAAAAGCTGTATCTAGAGAAGGTAGTGACGCAAACCAGAAGTTTCTACGATGATTCTGCACCAAACCATCAAAAATCGAATGTTTGACCTCATTGTGACCTTGACCTTTGACCGATTTTGACCAAAATCTAATCAGCACTAGCCATCACCCTCCTGAATCACGTGGTGTAATTTGACATTGGTAGCTTCTTCCGTTCTCGAGTTATTGTGCCTACAAACAAACACACACAAACAAACAAACACACAGAGGACGGAAGTCATCAATATACTTACGAAATCTTTAGATTTCGAAAGTAACAAACAGGGGTAAAAACATAACCTCCTTCCACCTTCGGTGGTGGAGGTAAAAATAGTTCTACCAGACAGCTCGACCGACACTGGAATACAGAATTGAAAATCTTGTTCTTCTGCCTGATACGAGTTTTCTAATAACGTGAGGTTTCCCCAGCAATGGATAAGAAATGAACTTGAATTTGCTCATCGAAGGGTAAACTTTGAAAGTAAAGTACAGTATATGTACATGCATACTTGGCTCGAAAATGGGAGTGGTGTATACTATAAGAGTGGGTAGTCAACGTGTTAAAGATCGTTAAAAGAAATCCAGAAGTTTCGTGCGACTGAAGCAGTTTTATACATCACCTTATACACTGTAATAAGACGACATTGATTCACACTTTTTCAGATGGAGGGTTTATTGTTCACCATAGATATTATACATAGCAATATGGCAGCTTCTTATTCACCCCCGATACTGTACTATTTCACATGCCACGCGCTCTATGCTGTATCGAGATGTATTGCATGGTTCTTGGAAGTATTATGAAGGTGATTTGTGTTCCGCAGTGTTCAAGTATAGTTGGATGTTGTAAAAACTCCTTGGTATAACGCATGACATATAACGCACCAATGTCCGTTTCAGGGAAGGAGTCAGTCTGCTCGGTGATGGCCCACAGGCGAGGGCCCACCTGTTTGGTTATGGTGTTGTTTGAATAAACTTGTACGTATATTTCTGCCTTCTTGAACCTTTAACAAGTATATCCTTCCAAGTATATCCACACTGTGTGCACAACGTTGGTGCTGCCTAAACTGTCTCCTTGGCTACTGGGTACAATCCTGGACGGGTCACCACTCGGACACAGGATACCAGCAAGCTGGCACTCATTTTGCCGACCTCAGAAGGATGACGGGTAGAGTCAACCCCACCTGGTATTAATTCAACAGCTGAGTGGGATTTGAAATCAGGATCCTTGGATCCCAAGCCCACCACCCTAACCATTAAGCCAACACCAGGCATAACAAGTATATAATTACATTTCAGTAGAGGTTTAAAGACGTTTAAAGGCGTATAAAGGCGTATAAATAAAAACAATTAAGGGTTCTACCGCCATTTTCTCCAGCGTTTATTTCACCACCCAATATAGCACGTTACATTAGTTCTTCTTGCCTGTTGTTTGTGTCCTTTATAATGTCCTTCGAAACAGTAAGTTTCCTCTTCGGAACGCTTTTAAATTTTGTTTGACTGCAAGGTAGACAAACAGAGTAAAAATATTATCTCATGCCCTCCTCTTTGCACATGTGCGATCAGGTCAAATTCAGAGACAATGTATGGGACAACGAACGACTTTCCTTTCTATTCGTGTTTGGATTCATGTTTTAAAAAATATAACATTCCACTTAAATAAGCTGTTCCTCGATCATAAACTGATAAGATGGAGGGACGGACAGACATGAACCATTTGCTTTATCCCGCTTTTCGCTTTGTGTGCATGTGGTAATTAATCAGAAGATAATAAGCCTAAATTACCTCCACCATCAAAGATGAAGGAGGTTACGTTTTCACCCCTTTGCCTGTTTGTTTGTTTGTCTGTTTGTTTGTTTGTGTGCACGACATCTCAAAAAGTTGTGCACGGATTCGGATGAAACTTGGTGGATAGGTTGGGTGTATAACAAGGACGAATTGATTCGATTTTGGTGAAGATCTGGATCTAGATCCGGATACGAGAATTGTTTAAGTTTTAAAGTGATTCTTCACCATTGAGAGATCGGGCCAAAAACGATATAGTACCGTATAGCATGATATTTCAAAAATGTAATGGGCCCGATATGTTCTCGTGGATCAGGCATTACGTAGCAGAGGTATGCGCTCCACCGAGTGCCCTTCTAGTTCAATATATAATATGTGGGGAGGGTATTCCATCATTTTGAGATTCCAAAGAAGCATGTTTACTCTCGTTCGGATTTCTCGTTCGACGCAGAGCTGTGATTCACATTTTTAGGGGACCTCCCTTAAATGGGCTTAAATAGTTTGTAGAGCCTTGTGGTTTTAATGTTAACATTTTATTCCATGCTCAGGACATCTCAAGGCTTCAGGAAAATACAATCTTGTTCTGTTGTGTGAGTGTGTGAGTGTGTGAGTGTGTGAGTGTGTGAGTGTGTGAGTGTGTGAGTGTGTGAGTGTGTGAGTGTGTGAGTGTGTGTGTGTGTGTGTGTGTGTGTGTGTGTGTGTGTGTGTGTGTGTGTGTGTGTGTGTGTGTGTGTGTGTGGGTGCTTGGTGAACCTATCTGACCCATGGACCTAGTAGCTTGTGGCAGAGCTGTCAGAGGCTAGCATATCTCTCTCTCACTCCCTCTGATCTACCATACTCTGTTACAGAGCATTTGTGCCGCTGAAGCAGCTTCCTGAGTAAGGGTTATGCCTGGTGGTTTGCCATTCCCGTAGTAGTTGGGGCAGGAATTCTTAATTCAGCCATGGTGCGGGCGACAGCTTATCTACTCTCCATTAAGGACACCGTGGGGTCTTTAACATCCACCATGCAACTAATGCCGGCAAATCAGATGTCTGTTTAACATCCATGTCCATCCGAAATACGGCACACAGATTGATGAATCACCCTGCCTGAGAAACAGTGGGATGACAGTTGAAACGAGTAGTTGGGTTTGGATTCAAACCCAGGCTAGACAGCTTAAAGGAGAGTGGGCACACCTCGAGGCCTTCCTGCCAGCCCAGGTGCTAGCATATAGGTATGCGATAATATGGAGTTTCACCGGAATTGAAACAATGAAGCAGAAAGCCAAATGTCCCCTTCTCATGGATCCTGGGATCCCTTGCATTTATCACGCTGTCCTCTATAGGTCAAGTGGTAGGAGACAAGGTCTTTTTTGTTCATATAAGGTCAGAATCTTTGTTGCTTTGGCTTGCAACCAATCTGTTAGTGTCCAGTGAGAAATTATATAAAGCTAGATTAAGTGACATCAGCTCCCATCATGTGACTCAATAAATGTATGAGAGTATGAGCCAGATGTAGAAAACGAAAATGGATGGTTTCATTGTCCCAATCCACCACTCAGAGTCTTTTAAGAATACAGTTCTGCATTCAGTAGGCACAACAGTGACCTTATCAACAGCAGTTCCACACGTTTTGTTGCAACACCATTTTTACCACGACCAAGCCTAACACTCTCCTCCATTGGCCAAAACCAGGGGAGGGGGCTCACGTACGGGAGAAAATTGTCTGACGAGATTAGCACTACTCGCATTGCATCACAACAGGCACTCTCTCACCCCGTCGCCTTGATTTTGTACTTTAATATTTCGTGGGCCTCTGATACTTACTCATTTAGGATGTAAACATAGTCCCCTCTCCCCCCCCCCCCCAAGGAACATTCTGGTTGTGCCCTTGCCCCCCTGTACCAAACACAAGGCCTTCAATAGCTACCTCTGTGATGCTAAAGCGTCAGAAAGTGACACTACAATTCCATAAGATGTAATTCCCAAACCCAAATTAGTGGCATCACAATGTCATAAGGTCAAAGTTCAGTTTTCATTCCGATAGGACAAGAAAGACCTTTTATCCAGCTTCTGCATGCTTTGAATGCCTTGTTTAAGAGGATGTATGTACAGTATCCCCTTAAACATGGCATTCAAAGCATGCATGAAGCTGGATAAAAGGTCTTTCTTGTCCAATCTGAATGAAAACTAAACTTCCGAATACCACTTATAGGGTAGTAGCTCGATGGAAATTCTCAGAATTAGAAACTTTCACTTCCTTCTTCATCTTGTACTACTGCTCTCGTGTTCTTCCTGCAAATATGTTCATCTCCTCTTTTTATCCCATCCTGCTTCTTATTTTCACATTGCTCTGTATACAGTGTCTTCAGAAAGTATTCACACCCCTCGACTTTTGTCGCATTTTGTTGTGTCACAGCCTGAATTAAACATGAGTTTGATTTTTAAAATTTTTTTTATCACTGATCTACACAAAACACTCCAGAATGACAAAGTGAAAACATGTTTTTAGAATTTTTTACAAATTAATTAAAAGTGAAAAGCTGAAATGTCTTGCATCAATAAGTATTGTTATGTCTGTGGGGTAGATGGAGGAACTTCATAGTAAAGATAGGATTGTATAGTGTAGCATGGTCCGTGGACAAGCAGGAGACATCTCGATGTAAATTAAGTCGGGAAAACTGTCAGCTTAAGATTGTTACATGTCCCCACATTGGGGGGGGGAGGGGGCTGTGTTAATTCGGTAGGGTTTAAGACTAATTGCTCCCAGTACGTGATTGCCCCCTGTGTGACCTTTTCCTATGTTTTTGCATTTACAAAGCCGGCCATAAAATGGAACAACGCTTTAACAACAACAACAACAACAATAACAGAGCCGAATGTTCTGAGCAGGCATGGAACCCCGCCTTCCCACCAGCAAGTCATGCCCCCCCGAGGCTTATGATTGGTTGGGGTGATGAAAGAGGGTGCAGGAGAGACAAGAGGGCATGATCGGAGAGAGCAGATAGTTGGGAGAGGTACGCGATTGAGATGGAGGGTCTTGCTGGCTGGCTTGACACGACAAAGAAGGCTGCGCGATTTTCGTGTTCGTGTTGTGTAAATTTGCCCATGTGCTGGAGCAAGATGCTAGCCATTGACTGTTGCTGAGTCGTGAAGTTGTACGATTATAATGAGAGGGAAAGAAGAAGAGGAGTGTGTCTCTCAGGATAACTTGGCGTTATCCCGCTGTATGTTCGAGGAAGAAGGCAGGCCTTGGTTGAGCAGACCCGGTGCTTCGAGAGGAATGCTGTGGCATGTTCGTTCGTGAAAAAAGCTGCATGGTGGTATCTGGGCCCTAGCGTTGAATACCGCTGTACGGATTACCTCACGTACGCTTCCCGCCCAGAGAGTGACTTGGCGCCATTTTCGGTGTGGTTCCTCATGCAGTGATGATGCGGTTCAATCACCAAGCTCCAAAAAGATCATCTCTGAACACACAACTAAGTGCCAGTATAAAGAGAGGATTTTCTTTTATTTTGTCTTTCGCTTTGTCTGTATTTGAATCTGTGTGGAGACGTCTCAAAATTAGCTCTAGTTTAACTCACGTTTTTATTTTCACGCGTTGATTTATTCCGATTTTAAATGTTTCATTAATGTTCATTAAACTCTTATTTATCAAATTATCTTGTGTCTGTGTATTTGTCGTGGGTTCGATTGTAAACCCTTGTGCTTCCGTCCTGGTGAACGTCTCTGGTGCGTGCTTCGCCACCTCTCGTCCCGCCACCATAATCTCCAAAGGTTTCAGCTGTTCGCCTCCAAGGGAAATCATTCGGCTATCCATCCAGGTCCGTGCTAACCACCACGTGCACGACAACTGGGTCAAGGGTGGAACATTATGTTAACCGCCATGGACACGACAGTATTCAACCCCTTTGCTATGACGCTCCAAATTGAGCTCAGGTGCATCCAATTTCCTTTGATCATCCTTGAGATGTCTCTACAACTTCATTTGAGTCCACCAGTGGCCAATTCAATTGATTGGACATGGTTTAGAAAGAAATACACCTTTCTATATTATAAGGTCCCACAGTTGATAGTGCATGTCAGAGCAGAAACTCCACCATGAAGACCAAGGAGCTCTTTGTAGAACTCCAAGATAGAATTGTGAGGAGGCATAGATCTGGGGAGAGTATAAAACAATTTCTAGAGTGTTGAAAGTTTCCAAGAGCACAGTGATCTCCATCATAAGGAAATGGAAAGAATATGGAACTACCCAGACTCTTCCAAGAGCTGGCCATCTGACCAAACTGAGAAACTGGGAAGAAGGAACATGGTCAGGGAGGTGACCACTCTGACAGAACTACAGAGTTCCTTGGCTGAGATGGGAGAACCTGCTGGAAGGACAACAGTCTCTGCAGCACTTCACAAATCTAGGCTTTATGGGAGAGTGGCCAGACACAAGCCACTCCTGAGAAAAAGGCACACGACAGCACGCCTGGAGTTTGCAAAATGGCACGTGAAAGACTCTGAGAGCATGAGGCAAAAGATTATGTGGTCTGATGAGATGAAAATTGAATTCTTTGGGCTGAATGAAAAGCGCCACGTCTGATGGAAACCGAGCACAGCTCATCACCCATCCAACACCATCCCTACCATGAAGCATGGTGGTGGCAGCATCATGCTATGGGGATGCTTTTCAGCAGCAGGGACTGGGAGATCTGCAAGGATAGAAGGAACAATGAATGGAGCCAAATACAGGGAAACTATTGAGGAGAACCTGCTTCAGAGTGCAAAAGACATTAGACTGCAGTGAAGATTTACGTTCCGACAGGACAATGACCCCAAGCATACAGCCAAAGCAACACTGAAGTGGCTTCAGAATGAGAAAGTGAAAGTTCTTGAGTGGCCCAGCAAAAGCCCACACTTGAATAGAATTGAGAATCCGTGGAAAGACTTGAAGATTACTGTTCACCGACACTCCTCATCTAACTTGACAGAGCTTGAGCAAATCTGCAAGGAATAATGGGAGAAAATCCCCAAATCCAGATGTGTTAAGCTGATGCAGACATACCCAAGAAGACTCAAAGCTGTAATCGCTACCAAAGCGCTTCTACGAAGTATTGATTCAGGGGGTTGAATACTTATTGAAGCAAGACATTTTAGCTTTTCATTTTGAAGTAATTTGTAAAAATTTCGAGAAACATGCTTTCACTGTCATTATGAGGGTATTTTGTGTAGATCGGTGACCAAAATTTTGAAAATCAATTTTAAATTCAGGCTGCAACACAACAAAATGTGAAAGAGTCAAGGGGTGTGAATACTTTCTGAAGGCACTGTATAACCAATGAATGTTTAAGTGCTCTTTAATTGCTTACTTGCTTCATTCCTGTTACGAGCAGAGTACCCACCTTATGGGCAATCTTGTTTCAAGCGTGCAACATGTTTGTCTGACACATCCCTTTATTTGGGCAGTGTATAGGCAACACACCGCTGCCTCGATTATTTCTGAAAATGAAAATAACACAGGTTACATACATGCAGAAACATGCCTACTTCATATGTGAACATATATATATATATATATATATATATATATATATATAAATATATATATATATATACATACATATATATACATACATATATATGATACATTGTGATTATATAGCTCGGATAATTCCATTTGCCCTGGCCCATGGGCTGATACCAAAGCCTGAAGCCCAACTTTACAATTTGGCTTCAGGTCTGTGGCCAAAACAAAATGACTCACGTATACTTTCTTTAGGTTACAACTGAGAGTGGAGTCGACCGCCTTCAGCGGTGGAGGTAATGATTGAAATATGTAGTTGAAATGTTGATGGTGGTAAAGGAGGCCATTATGTGCATTGGCAATTTCCACTGTGATTACATTTTCTTTTTCAATACCTATCCTTTAATTCAACAATGCTGATTGGAAAATAATATTTTACCATTAGACAAGCTATTAAAAATGGTTTTTCACATTTGGTAGAACAAGTAATCAAATATAAATATTTTTGTATACATTGTCGAGGCTCATGAGAGCTAAGAACACACAGCTAATTTTTGCTCGACTCTAAGGTTCCTTTGCAAGGGTAGAAGAGACATCTTTCTGAATAAAGCATAATATCCAGAAACAATATTCAAGGCAAAATACCAATCGACCTCTAATTAAATGATAATTGAGATAATGATAACTATAGTATTATGAGTGTCTCTTGTCAGATGACTTGCTGACCCTCTCACCCTCTCCCCTTGTTGAAACTTTACCAACCATGCGTGCAGTCGTATCCTTTTTGGAACCCTAACATTTACCCAAACTGTTTTCAAGGTTATATATTAGCAAACACCGGTGCAAGAAGAGGGAAAACTATTTCGAGAAGGGTCTGTGATGACCCAAAGGGTCGCTTTGATGGCGGAGGGCGTGGTCCTGAGTTGAGCCGCAGTGCGTGCTGTGCGTGCTTCGCGCGTTCACTTTCCTTCAAAGGAACCCTTAGGAGCATCTCGCAGGAACTCTTATTACGCACGCAGGGTAGTTGGCATTTGGGGGGGGGGGGGTGACAGGATGGCGAACATGAATGTGAAGTGGTGGTGGGCTTGTTTCGTGATGCCAGGATCGCAATTTTTATTTTCTCACCTGGAAAACTTTTCTCGAACACACTGGAATGTAAAGAAAAAGTTCCCCAAGTCAGAAAATCAACACGTAATTATTCCAAACTAAAAAAAAATCCTCAATGAATACACAGGGTGTCTATAAAGTCTTTTTACAATTTAAAAAAATTTATTACAAAAGCAAATGAATAGATAAACCTGTGGAAATTATAACAAAATGAAGAGTAGATATTGAAGTTTTTTTGCCTCATTTAATACACTTCTACATGGGCACCATTAGTTGCACGAAGCACAAGACGGTATAAATTATAAACTGTAAAGATACTTTATGGACACCCTGTATATTGTACAAGCAACGAGTTGCTGGCAGAATAAATCCAAAGTTATACAAGCGCATTCAAAAATAATAAATAGATTTATAAAAAGCGTAAAAAAGATTAAAAACAAAAAAAAACAAAACCCACACTTATAAGAGCAGTCCGTCAACAGATTTACTAAGCACAGTTTTTACGCTTTTCGTAAATCTGGGAGGAATCCGAAAGGAGAATGCGCAGTAAGTGGGGAGGTTCGGGACAGACCTGATCAGCGTCACTGGCAGGACGCACGTGCGCGTGTCGCGTGTCGCGTGCGGATGCCCCGGACATGCGCGATAACAAACCTGCACGGGTACTCTACTCCCCCCACCCACACCCTTCCTTTCCTGCACTTCCCACACGAAATGGACAGCGTGGGATGCTCGTCTAAAAACACAGTTGAAGGGCTTTGTAATTGACACTCAACACGAGAAATTATTTCGCTTTCCAACAGCGTGTTGGCAGTTCTTGAGAATAATTGGTTGTCTTCGAATGGTATGATTTTTTTAAAAAAGAGGATGCATTCTATAGCTATGGGATATTGCTTGTTATGTTTTCATGACAAGAATAAAACGGGCAACAAAAAAAAGTTTAAATACTGCAAAAAAAATAAAACCCCCAAAGTTGACATTAGAATGTATAATAACTTGCAGAGAAGTAAGTTGTATATGTCCCGCTATTTTCTCCTGTTGTCTATTGCAAAAAAAAAAAAATTGTGGCGACAAACTTACATTCAATAAAATGACACGTATATGTCCAAGAGCCACATTGGCCTCACCCTGCTGTGGCGGCCTCAAGCACATCAGTGCACCTCCCAAACTACTAGACAGGCTTTGAATTAATCTTCTTAGCAGGCTCAGCACATTACTCAAGGTTAAAGCAATGCAATGCACGACGACGACTACTTCTTTAACGGCCGCAATTATTCCGATCATCGGCTGGCAGGGCGGTCTAACACTCAGCTCGAAGCTGTCTAGCCGGTGTTTGAATCCTGACCCGGCTATCACCTGTCGTCCCGGTGTTTAATTATGGGCTGGGTGATTCATGAATTTGTGTGCCCTCATCGGATGGATGTTAAACTGGGCATCCTGTCTTATGGTATGAGTTGGTGGACGTTAAATTTCCCACAGTGTCTTTCGCGAAGAGGAAGCGAGCTATCACCGCTACCCTCTCTCCCAACAATGGATGCAAGTCCTCAATGCCTGACATGAAATCAGAGCCGTATCCCTAGACATATCGCGTGCTTTTGACACGGTCTGGCACCCTGTCCTGCTCACCAAACTCTCTTCCTATGGTATCAAAGGCCTTCTCTACTCATGGCTCACAGACTTCCTCTCCTGTTGCAATCAACCTGTGGCCCTAAATGGAGTTCTTTCATCCGCTCTTCCTGTCCAGGCTGGAGTTCCTCAAGGCAGCGTTTTGGGCCCTGTTCTTTTTCTGGTTTTCATCAATGATCTCTCCGACTCTCTAGAAAATCCTCTTTATCACTTTGCTGATGACTCCACCCTCTACCGTACCATCTGTAATCCCTCAGACCGGCAATCAGCAGCTTCTTCACTCTCGGCAGATCTGGATAAAATCACAAACTGGTCCAACACGGGGAACATGTCTTTCAATCCTGACAAATCTCACACTCTCACTATGTCTCTCTAAAAGGACAGTATGGAACCCCCCCCCCCCGCCCATCCACTTTCTCAACAATCCCCTGGAAGAAGTCTTTTATTTCAAGCTTCTGGGTCTCACTATCTGCCATGATCTTTCCTGGGAAAGCCATATTTCCAACCTGGCCTCAAAACCCAGTTGCCGACTGTGAATCCTCCGTCGTGCAAAGTCCTTCCTCGGCCCACCTGAGCTCCTGACCACGTACTTAGCTTTTGTCCACAGCCTGATGGAGTACTGCTCCTCCCTCTGAGCTGGTGCTCCTGCCTCTCACCTTTCTCGGCTTCACGCTGTGGAAACCAAGGCATTTAGGATCATTGGCATCTCCCGTGAAGAGGCTGTCTTTGGGCCTCTCACCGCAGGCAGGTTGGTGGTCTTTCTGTCTTCTACCGTCTCCTCTCCAGTCTCACCCCCCCCTGCTCTGTCTGCGATTTGTTCCCACCATATTTCCGCAGGGCGCTCAAGGTCCGCCAACAACCCCCTTCTGGTAAAACTACCAAAACAAGAGGGGGAGCACTCGGTAGAGTGCAAAACCTCCGCCGCCAATACTGCTGGGTCACTTAAGTGAACCTGATATCCTATTCATTGTAGGTCAAACGGATCAGACTCTACTGAACCACGATTGAATAAACTAAACTAGATCGATGCGCATGTAGAAATACCCAAAAAAAAATCGAAATTTTTTTGAAAAAAAATTGCAAAATGTTTTTTTTTTCCTCCAACAATTTTTTTTGGGGGGGGAGTTGGAAATCACTTAAAACATGTATAAATGCAAAAAAAAAAAATTCAAATATTTTTCAAATAAAATCGAAATTTTGGGGAAAAAAAGTTGCAAAATTTTCTAAGTTTTTTTTTTGGACCAAGCCCAAAATCTAATGGCATGATCCTTGGACCATACCTAATCCCCCCACCAAGTTTCGTCGAAATCCGTGCAGGAGTTTTTCCATAAAACTGTTCACAAACAAACAAACAAACAAACAGACAGGGGTGAAAACAGTAACCTTCATCCATCTTCGATGGCGGAGGTTAATCACAAATCACTGCTCACCTTCACTCTTCCATTCCTCTTTTTTCCCGCCTTTAGAATAAACTCCCTCACTCTATTCATTCCCATTCTTCCCTCCAGGCCTTCAAAACAGCTGTTCACCACCACCTCTTATCATCCCCCATCCAAATCCTCAATCTTTTATACTCCCGTTAATCCACACCAAACCCACCTCCTTCAAATTCCCTGCTTTCCTTCCTGAAAGTCCCTGTAATGTCCATCTTCTATTCCCCATGTTCCCTGTCCCATCCCTCTCCCTTCCACAGATCTCCTAATGTCTCTGTTCCCCACTGTTTTGTCTTTCCCACTCCCGTCCCTCTTGTCTCATGCCCCCCTTGCTGTGCATTGTGTGTTTTCTTTCATACGAGCCTCGACAAGGTATACAAAAAAAATACCTCAACAAAAACATACAGATGGCATTGCATCAGCAGCACAGCTGCACTCTCAGCAAATGATGCTACCCAGCAGCTTCATGCTGCACATGACAGAAGAATAAATTCCTATCGTATACACTATAACAGTACTTATATTTGTGGAGTTGGCTGAGGAACCAAGTCTTTCATAAACCAGCTGGCCAGCCCTGACGTTTGACTGAAGGTTGCAAAAATTTGTAATTTGTTTAGTGTGATGGGGATAACTTGTCTCCTCTTGTCACAAAAGACACTGTGGATTCTTTAACGTTCACTAACTGGCTGGGGAACTTAGTCCTTAGTTCCAGCCCCTGTCTAACATTGAATCAACACCAGGTGGGGTTGACTCAGCCTGTCATTCTTCCGAGGTCGGCGACCCGTCCAGGACTGTACTCCTTGCCAAAGAAACTGCCTTGGCAGATGGTGCGAAAGGAATGCTTGTATTATTATTATTATTATTACAGCCTGGAATTAAATTGCATTAAATCAGACTTTTTCCACCTTTATTTACACATCATAACCCACAACTTCCAAATGAAAAACAAATTCTACAAATTTCAGAAAATTAATCAAAAGTACAAAACTAGAATTCTTGTTTGGAAAATTGTCCACCCCTCTTATCATAGCAATTGTAAATGAGCTCAGGTGTAACCAATCACCTTCAAAATCACACACCAAATTAATTGGCCTCCACCTGTGTTAAATTGGAGTGAATCTGATTATTTCAGAATAAAATCAGCTGTTCCTGTAGGTTTCCTCTGCTGGGTAGTGCATTTCACACCAAACACTCAACCATGAGAAAGGAGCTTTCAAAAGACGTCCGGGATAAAGTTGTGGAAAGGCACAGATCATGCGATGGGTATAAAAAAAATTTCAAAGGCCTGCAATATCCCTTGGAGCACAGTCAAGCCAATAATAAAGAAGTGGAAGGCATATGGTACCAAGAAGACCGTGCCTACATCAGGCCGTCCCTCCAAACTGGACAACCAAGCAAGGAGGGGACTGATATCAGAGAGACCACCAAGAGGCCAATGGCAACTTTGAAAGAGCAACATGCCTTTATGGTTATGGCAAAGACCGTTCATAGTGTGCGTGTCACAAGAATATCCCAAGCACAACACAAGTCTGACCTGTACAGTAGGATGGCAAGAAGGAAGTCATGACTCAAAAAAGCCCACCTTCAGTCCTGCTTGTGTTATGCAAAAAAAACAACACTCTGGAGATCCTGAAGCTGTGTGGCAAAAGGTTTTGTGGTCTGTCGAAACAAAGATGGAACTTTTTGCTCTAAATGCAAAATGTTACATTTGGCACAAACCCAACACAGCATATCACCCAAAGAACACCATCCCTACTGTGAAGCATGTAGGTGAA
Source organism: Eptatretus burgeri (assembly GCF_056783735.1). NCBI lineage: Eukaryota > Metazoa > Chordata > Myxini > Myxiniformes > Myxinidae > Eptatretus > Eptatretus burgeri. The sequence goes on along the minus strand of NC_140972.1, from coordinate 75,280,216 downwards.
TATCGCATCATGTTATGGGGATGTTTCTCTTCAGCAGGGACTGGGGCACTTGTCAGGATAGAGGGAAAATCTATGGAGCAAAATACAGAAAAAATAGCTCCGCAAAGCGGGCGTAACCCCTCAGCCCCTTGACGCAAACCAATGTCAAGATGGTGGCCATATTGAAAATCGCAGCACGCCCATTTTGGAAAGGAACCTTCCTCTACTCAACCCCATTATACAACACAAAAATGAAATCAATAAGTCAAGCCGTTCTCAAGTTATTGTCCGGAAACCAAATTCAAGATGGCTGCTCTAGCCGCCATATTGGATATTGCATCGCACTGTTTATCGAAAGGAACCTTCCTCTACTCAACCCCAACATACCCTGCAAAAATGGATTTAATCGGACAAGGCGTTCTCCTCGAAATCGACGGAAACCAAAAGTTGACAGACGCCCGGACGGACGCCTATGACGACAATACCCCTTAGCCAATTCAGGCTGAGGGGTAAAAACCGAGAGAGAAACTTGCTGCCCTCTGCAAGAAAGCTGAAATTGGGAAGGAAGTTCAACTTTCAGCAAGACAATGACCAGAAGCACACAGCCAAAGATATACTGGAGTGGCTAAGGAACAAAAAGATAAATGTCCTTGAGTGGCCCAGTCAGAGCTCAGACCTAAATCCAATCGTAAATATGTGGCATGACTTGAAGATTACTGTCCATCAACGATCCGCATGCGACTTGACTGAGCTTGAACAGTTTTGTGCAGAAGAATGGGCAAATATTGCCCAATCAAGGTGTGCAAAGTTGGTAGAGACCTATCGCAACAGACTCACAGCTGTAAATAGCTGTCAAAGGTGCTTCCACCAAGTATGAACTCGGTGGGGTGGACACTTATCCAACCAAGATATTCTAGTTTTGTGTTTTAAATTAATTTTCTGAAATTTGTAGAATCTGTTTTTCATTTGGAAGTTGTGGGTTATGATATGTAAATAAAGGTGGAAAAACTCTGATTTAATTCTAGGATAAAAGGCAACAAAAGGTGAACATTTTGAAAGGGGGTGTAGACTTTTTATAGGCACTGTACAAACAAAAAACAAACGATAACTAAACTACCCGCGACGAGTTTCGCGTGAAGAAAGCTGTTTGTCACACTCACATTTTCACCATTTTACACGTTATAAAACTAGAACGGCACTCAGTAGAGCACATACCTCTACCAAGCTGAACAGTTTACGTTTTGTATCCCACTGATAGGCCAGAAATGGATCTGGACCTGAACCAAAATCGAATCAGCTTGTTCTTGTCACCGAACCAACTCATCCACATAGTTTTGTCATAGCTCATCCACAACTTTTTTAGATATCATGCAATATGTCGTTTTTGGCCCTCTCTCTCAATGGTGAAGAATAAGTTTTAAAATTGTAGTCTCCGGACCTGGATTTGAATCTTCACAAAAATCTAATCAATTCATTTTTGTCACACACCCAACCTGTCCACCAAATTTCGCTCGAATCCGTCCATAACCTTTTAAGATATCCCGCTCACAGACAGACAAACAAACAAGAAGAAGACGTCATGCAGAGCACGATACTTGCAAAATCCATAAAACAAATTTGACTTCAAAATAATTGCTGATTGAATTCAATGACCAAATATGCAACTCCTTCAAATTTCAAGTGAATCGGATGAAAATTGACAATTTTAGAATTTGGCCAAAGTGGACCTGCAAAATAATTAGTGGTCGACTTCAGTGACCTGAAATATATTATATCCTCTTCAAATTTCAAGTGAATCGGATGAAAATTGAGGATTTTAGAAATACCACCTTAGTTGTTGACCTTAGAACTGTGTTGACCTTTTGGTCTATGTTGACCTTGAAAATAATTGACTGGTTGAATTCAGTGACCGGAAATATATATCCTCTTCAAATTTCAAGTCAATCGGACGAAAATTGAGGATTTTAGAAATACCTCCTCAGTTGTTGACCTTGGGACTATGTTGACCTTTTGGTCTATGTTGACCACAAAAATAATTGGCTGGTATAATTCAGTGACCTGATATGCAACTCCTCTTCAAATTTCAAGTCAATGGGATAAAATTTGTCAATTTTCGAAATTCGGCCTATGTTGTCCTTTTGGCCGATGTTGACCTCGAAAATAATTGGCTAGTCGAATTCAGTGACCTGAAATGTAAATCCTCTTCAAATTTCAGGTCAATCGGATGAAAATTGAGGATTTTAGAAATTTCACCCAAGTTGTTGACCTTTGGCCTATGTTTACCTTTTGACCTCAAAATCAAGAGGCTTCTTTCTTATGACAAACTCTACCATGTGGTGAAATTTCGTGAAGATCGGTTGAAATTGTGACCTGAAAGCGATAAATAGACAGACAAACAGACAGACGGAACAACAAAATCGACTAACAATTATACTTGAAAAATCTTCGACTTTGCAAGTCACAAGATGAATACATAACCTGTGTCCACCTCAGCCACCATCCTATAATTAATTGTAACTCCTGATGGCATTCCATGAAAACACGAGACCAAGTAACGATAAGACTGAGCACTTAATAAGGTAGGGCCGTGCTCGTTACCTCCGCCTCCGAAGGTGAACGGAGGTTATGTTTTAACTCCTGTCTGTCCGTTTGTTTGTCTGTGAACAGGATATATCATCCATGCTTGTCGCTCAGCATTAAGAAGGATAGAGCACAGACAACCTTAGGTTGGCAACCATTGTGCATGCTTGATGGGCCTATAATGGCCTCCTGTGTTTAAGTTCCTCATAATGGAACTCATAGTATTTGTCATTAAATAATATGAAAGCTTTGTGCATCCAAATTTGTGTTCAAAAGCGTTTCTTTCGACAATTTCCTTCGATATTGCGTTGAAGTAAAAAAAAAAAACAAAAAACAAAAAAACAGAGTCGAGGCTCCTGGAAGAGCTAGAACACAGAAAGGACAAGGATGTTACAGAACGAAAGGAACAGTAGAAAGAGAGGGAGATGGGTGGGGAAACACACCAACAGTGTGGTTGAGGAACAAAAATGGACTGGGAGGGATGAGGGACGTGGGGACGAATGAGGGACGTGGGGATGAATGAGGGACATGGGGAGGACACAGGGGGTGAGAACAAGATGTATACAACCACAAACTCTCAATCACAGATATGGAAGGAAAAGCAAAAATGGAACAAAAAAATAATAATAATAATAATAATAATAATAATAATAATAATAATAATAATAAAAGGATCAAGGGGAGGTTGAGGGAGCAGGGGGAGACCCGGTAACCTGGAAACCTGGAAAGAGGTGGGCTTGGGGAGAGTTTAAAATTAATATAACATGTTTCTTTAAAATACCTTTTTGTGAAAGCTTCTATCTTGTTTCAGTTTCATCCATGCCCAAGCATCCTTGTGGAGCTGTTGCCTTTCGATTCACGCCAAGTCACAGATCTGAGTTTAATAGGGAATAGGCATATGGTCGGGTGTGGAGCTCACAGCAGCATACAAAGGGTTTTCTTGGAAACTATAGATATTCACAAAGGTTCTAGGAAAACATAGATACTCACAGATGTCAAAGAAACCCCAACAGTTTGTTTAATTTTCAATCTACTTGTACAGGTAGATATCGTTAGGAAGGAAATGTTTTTTGAAAGCCCCTTGTATTGAATGGAAGATGATCATGATGTGTTGTTAGTGATAGGACTGGATCAAATAATAAGATATGATATGGCCACAGAGGTTTTCAGGACGCAGCAAATAAGACGCAGTGAAGATGAAGATAATCAAGGAAGAAGAGAAGACCTTAGTCCTGTTTGAGGTCTAGGTAGCGGAGCGGCGAGTCCTTTGAGTGACTGCGCATGGGACATCTGGAGATGGCGAAGTGAAAGTGACTTTTTCTGTTGGTAAACCATGCTGGAAAACGAAATGCCTGTGACACAAACGAACAGGAAGAATTTGAAATAGATTTGTTCAAAGACTTTGTGGTTACTTAACGGTGGCGATGGTGGTCGTTCAACGCCAAGACCTATAATCGACATAGCTCAAACGTTGATCTGTTACGGCATATCCATTAGCAGCTTGGATGATGGTGGGGTGCCGCTGGCGGGAATTGGTCATCATATGGCTGTGGTTGTTTCTTTGACCATTTCACATTTCATGGTCTGTGCTGGTCTTTAATTAATGGTCTGGCAGGATAGCATACAGGTACGCACACTCGCCTCTGAGCTGTCCTCTGTCGAACCTGAGTTCTAATGTCGACCCAGCTCTAAACTGTCATCCTCGTGTTTCACATGCAGGGGAGACATCTATGTATGTGTCATCAATGAGAAGGATGATGAGCCAGAGGACCCATCTACCAGCACTGGTTGTTGGTGGATGATGAAGATCCCACTTTGTCTTTCACAAACATTAGGCGGGCTATCACTGGCACCCTGAACAAATTTCAGTTACCTTCCACATTCAGCCGCACGTCAAGCCTGACCAGTCGGTTCATTAAAGACTTGGGGAAAAAGACATTCCTGGCCAAGCCCCCAAGAAGGTGGGAATGTGGGAAGGTGTCATTCTGCTAATATAATTTGAGCCGTTAAATAACATGAAAAAGAAGAAGGGGGAAGAGCACTGTAGGATATGCTAACACATTATGGAAGCATATGAACCATGCTTCCCCATTGTCTCGGGTCGCTCACCTGCATTTTTTCATTTATTTTTTCTTCATTTATTTATATTTTCATTTGTGGATGCTGCCAACGATTCTGTGGTTTTTTTTTCCGGTGTACTGGCTTCAATGTCCATCGGCACGCAAAATTTCAGCTTTCTACGTCACCCGGAAGGTACCGATCCTTAATATCAGTCAGTGAGTCAATCACTGGTTAGAAAGAGCTTTGTATATTAGACAATAAAGAAAACAAGATATTTGGAAATCTCAGGAAAACAATTATTGTTACAGGAAGCCTTGGGTAGACCCAAACCTGACGTTTTGTAGATGCATTCACTATACCTGCAGGACAGTATTGTCCATGCTCAGCTCGTATGCGATGGTCACAGTGTGTCCTTTGTACACTGGAGAGTGTGGGTCGTGCCCTCATCCTCCCACGCAGCAAGTTCCCACCGCACAGCTCTGCCACCCAGAGAGAGCAATGTAACAGCACACCGTTCACTACACCAGCACACTACCCATAGCCTTTCTGATGCTCTTATCTTGGTCAAGGCTCACCTGCTGCTTGTGTGTGTGTGTGTCCTTCACCAAATGTTCACCTCCAGAGGTTTGGGCCAGTAAATGGAAACAAAGCTTCGAACTGAGAACTACAGTCGATATAGTTTGCCATCAAGGTGGAGCATGCCAGGTATATGTTGTAGGAAGGTCCATCTGGCTGCACATTTCAAAACACAATGAAGTTAAAAAAATTTATTCTTTCTCTGGATACCTTTTAACCTTGGTCTGCATTAGTCTAGCATTGGGTATTGTCATTCTAATTTATTAATTTTTTTATGCAGGGTGTGGCTGCATCATTTTCTGGGGACACTGCTGTGTCAGTGATGCAATGCCCCAATAACCAGTAGGTTTTATTCATTTTGCCAACTTCAGAAGGATGACAGGCTGAGTGAACCCACCTGGTGTTAATTAAATAGTTAAAAAAAAACAGGGGCTTGAACTCAAGGGTCTAAAATCTTAAGCCAGCCACTTTAACCATGAAGCCAACACCAGGCCTGTCATTCTGATAATTAATCCATCCATCCATTGGGACCATACTCTGTGCAGTGCGTTGGTGCTGCTGAAGCAGTCTCCTTGGCTATTGGGCACAATCCTGGACGGGTCGTCACTCTGACACAGTATACTAGCATGCTGGCACTCATTTTTCTGACCTCAGAAAGATGACAGGCAGAGTCAACCCCACCTGGTATTATTTCAACAGCTGAGTGGGAATTATAACTCAGGATCCTGGGATCCCAAGCCACCACCCTAATAATGAAGCCAACACCAGGCCTGTCATTCTGATAATGACATCAAGCAATCAGTTTTCTGGACCAAATATCTCCAGGTGAATGTTTTTTTTTCTTCTTCATTAAGAACCCCAAATATTCCCACCTTGTGGGTCGGCTGGGAAAATCGGTGTTTGGCCGCAAGTCTTTCTGTAAGCAACTAGCCAGGCCCGACATTCGACTGGCAGCAAGTTGGCTGGGGTGCCGGTGATAACTCACTGACCCTTTTGTGAAAGATACCATGGGATCTTTAATGTGCATCAAGGTGCACACTGCAGACAGACGGGTCCACTGACTCATCGCCCATCCGAGGGACAGCACAAAAATTGATGCCTCGCCCTGCATGCCAAATACCAGGGTGACAGTTTGTAGCTCAGTCGAGATTCTAAGCCAGTCGAGACAGGTGAGTGTGCGTACCTCTAAGGTCTAAGCTATCCTGCCATCCCTAGGTGAATGTCATATTGCTATGAAACATTGAACGTTCCTGTTGCTGAATTATAATTCGGTCTGAAATGGTCTTATTGTCACCATTGATATAATTTCATTAAATTGTGCTTTTTGTTGCGTTTTATTTACTTATTTCTCAAGCAAAATTAAGTTCAAACAACAATGACACCTGAAAATGCTATCCAATGCCCTTTTCACATTGCAGTCTCGCCTTTTCAACTTTGGATCGTTTCCATCATTGTATCCTTCCCAATCATTACCTCCACCAACGTATGTGTCAGGCCAGGTCAGATTAGATGTGTGACTTGCTACATGTACCATGTAAACCTGTACCAACCTGTTCCATGGTCGGGTTGTCAGCGACGAAACCATCTCCCCCACAAAGTTTCTTGGTGAGGAGGGTGTATGATATGGACACCCAGCAGGATGAAGAACAAAGCCTGTCAAAGGGTGGAGGAGCTCCTTGTGAGCCAACAGCCATTCATATCTCGTGCCCAACTGTGTCTGCGGACGACCTCCGGCAGTTGGGTTACTTCTTATTAGGAGGTTGGTGGCAGGATTTGCACTCTGGCCACCGTAAAACCCTTCATTCCGCAATACATACAAAAAGCATTTAAAAAAAACCTGAAACCCACTCCGTGGGAGTACCTCCTGTGCAGCTTCCGTTCGCAGGGCAACTCACTGGATGATGGGATTGGGGCAAAGCCTTCGGGACCCCCAATCTTTGTTGATAGGAAGGAAACCATGGGGTAACATTCCCGGGTCAGATTATGGAAGTGTGCGTCAGAGTGGTGCTGAGGTATCGTCCACCAGACGGCGGTCTCCTTGGGTTAACCTGAGGTGGTCCCTGCGAGTGGGTGCCTGGAATGTCCTACCCCTAAGAGAGGATGATCACCTTTCTCTGTTATCATCTGAGCTCAAGCGTTTGGACATCAGTATTGCAGCACTCTCTAAGTTGCGGAGACCGGATTGCGGCGAGATCATGGTGAGTGGTTACACCTACTATTGGTCTGGTCACTCTGATGATTACCATGCCCAAGGAGTTGCTGTAGCTGTGTCCAATAAGCTGACTCCAATGATAATTGAAGTAACATCGGTCAATGAGCGTATTATGAGATTAAGGATTCGTCACTCCTTGGGTGTCATTTCCCTGGTCTCTGTTTATGCTCCGACTGAGGCGAGTGATCTCACCGTGAAGGATGCATTCCATGCCACGCTGAAGTCTGTGGTTTATCAGTGCCCCAGGCAAGATACGCTTCCAGTCTTGGGGGATTTCAATGCATCAACTGGAACTGATCGGGATGGTTATGAGATGTGAGTTGGTCCCCATGGGTCTGGAACTATGAACCAGAATAGCACTAAGTTCCTTGACTTTGCAAGAAGTCGTGGACTTAGGGTGGCTGGTTCATGGTTTCAGCGCCCACAGGCTCATCAATAGACTTGGCATTCCAACGCTGGCGGTGTGGCAAAGGAGATTGACCAGGTGCTCATTGATGGTGACTAGAGGATGATCCAGAATTGCTGGTTCCACAGGAGTGCTCAGTTCCTCAATACTGACCACAAGCTTGTTGTAGCAACTCTGAATTGCAGCATAAATGCAGGAGAATGGTACCATCTCAGCCTAGACTGGATGTCGGCAAACTCAAGGATAAGAGGGTAGCTGAGGAGTTTGCAAACAGGCTGAGTGGAGATTTGGGGGGTCTGGGTGCTTTTGGGGATCCTGAAGAGTTGTGTAGTGCCTTCAAGACCACCGTCCTTGATGTTGCTTTTGTCTCTTTTTTTAAGAAGAATTTTGTCTCTCAAGGGACACTGGATACCATTGACCAGAGACACAGGGCCAGGCCGAATGGCAGAGCTGAGCTGTTCACGGCGCTGAGGTGTAAAACTGTACATGCACCAAGGGTGGACAAGGAGGCCTATGTGCGAGGAATCTGTGAGGGGGTAGAGCATCACCTGTGGTCAAGTGATTCTCGTCCTGCTTACAGGGGAATTCATGCATCGCGTTCCTCTAAGCCCATCCCTCGGTGTACTGCAGTTAGAGCAGCGGGTGGTTAGAGCAGAGGCTCTTGACAGTGGAGTGCGAAGTGAAGGCCCGCTGAGCCAGTTACTTTGAGCGGCTGTACCAGGTTGATCCACCAGCTGTCGAGTTGGATATCAGGGGTGTTACAATCCCTATTGCTGACCCTCCAATCAACTGTGGTCCACCTTCGTTTGTGGAAACACGGGCTGCAGTGAATTGCTTGAAATGGGGTAAAGCTCTTGGGATCTGTGGCATCCATGCTGAACTTCTGAAGGTTGGTGGAAATGCTGTGCTCGTGTCGTTGCATGCATTTCTGTGCTCTGCCTTGAACACAGGCATCATCCCAACTGACTGAAAGAGGGGCCTTGTTGTCCTTCTCTGGAAAGCGAAGGGTGATCACCAAGACTGCAACAACTACCGAGGGGTGACGCTGCTCTCAGTGCCGGGCAAGGTCTTTGCTCAGATAATTCTCGATAGGGTTCGCCACCATCTGCTTGAGCACCAGTGTCCAGAGCAGTCAGGCTTTACACAAAAGAAGTCAATGATTGACTGTATCCTTGCTCTTCGGGTCCTCACCAAATGCAGACGAGAGTTTCGGCAGGGGCTGCTTGCAGCCTATGTTGATCTCTGTAAAACGTTCGATTCAATGAATCGGGATGCCCTCTGGAGGATTCTTGGTATTCATGGGGTGCCACCAAAACTGATCAATCTGATGTCTGAACTATATTCTGGTACTGCGAGTGCTGTGAGATGTGGTGATACCATCTCTGACTTATTTCCAGTTGTTACTGGAGTTCATCAGGGGTGTGTACTGGCCCCTACACTTTTCAGCACTTGTATGGACTAGATTCTAGGGAGGATGTCGGAGAGATCAAGCTGTGGTGTATCGTTTGGGAATGTGAGATCTCTGACCTTGATTTCGCAGATGATGCAGTCATCTTTGCGGAGACTCTAGATATCCTTTTGAGGGCCCTCAAGGAGCTGAATGAGGAGTCGGAGCTACTGGATTTACGTGTTTCCAGGGTCAAAACTGAGATCCAGGCTTTCAATGACATCTTGGATGCTGCTATCCTATCTGTACCTGTTTGTAGTGAGGATGTTGAGGTCACAGAGAGATTCACTTCCCTTGGCAGTGATATTTATGTCTCTGCTGGCAGTGAGCCAGAGGTCAACAGACATCTGGGTCAGGCCTGGGGAGTCATGGATTCACTGGATCATGGGGTGTGATGCTGCCAGTACCTGTGCGGGAGGACGAAAGTCCGAGTCTTCAGGTCCTTGGTGCTTCCAGTCTTTCCCTATGAATGTGAGACTTGGATTCTGGCCACGGATCTGAGAAGTAGACTTAATTCCTTTGGTACCAGGTCTCTTCGGAGAATCCTTGGCTATCGCTGATCAGACTTTGTGTCCAACGAGCGGTTGCTGAGAGACCCAAATGAGATTTGTTACCTGCATAGTCCGTGAGCCTCAGCTGCGGCTGTATGTACATGTGGCTCATTTTCCTGATGCTAATCTTGCTCACCAGATTCTCTCAGCGAGGGAGCCTCGTGAGTGGAGGAAGCCAATGGGCCAACCACATGCCTCGTAGTTGCAGCAGGTTGTTCAGCATCTCAAGGAGATGGGGATGGGCCAGGCATCTGCCTGGGGGATGGCCAGATGGAGGCCCCTGGAGTACTGGTGGAAAGTGGACGCAGCGACGCAAATACGATATAGCACACATGCTCCCATACCTGACCTGACCAACAAAGTTGGACGGAGTTAATGTTTTCACCCCTGTTGTTCTGTCTATCTGTTTGCGAGGAGGATGTCTCAAGACGTTATGGACGGATTCAGACAAAATCTGGTGCACAGGTTGGGTGTGTGATCAGGATGCATTGATTCGATTTTGGTGAAGATCTGGATCCGGATACAATAATTTTTTCAGTGATTCTTCACCATTGAGTGATGGGCCAAAACGATATATAGCATGATATCTCAAAACGTTATGGATGGATTGGAACAAATCTTCATGCATGAGTTGGGGAGGAGACAAGAACAAGTCGAATAGATTAGTTCTTCGTGCCTGTTGTTTGTGTCCTTTATGACATCCTTAAAAAGAGTAAGTTTCTTATTAGGAATGATTTTCAATTTTGATTGACTGTCAGACAGGCAGACAGACTAATATATTATCTCTCTTCTTCCCTCCCTCCTCTCTCTCTCTCTCTCTCTCTCTCTCTCTCTCTCTCTCTCTCTCTCTCTCTCTCTCTCTCTCTCTCTCTCTCTGTCTCTCTCGCTCTCCCTCTCTCTCTTTCTGTCTTTCTCTGTCTCTCTCGATCTCCCTCTCTCTGTCTCTGTCTATGTCTATGTGCACGTACGATCGGAACAAATTCAGAGCCAAAGTACTACTAAACAACAGGATTGTTTTCCTACTCATTGTTCAAAATATAACATTCAATTGTAATTAAATTGTTCATCGATCAGAAACTAACATTTGTAGATAGAACAGACAGACAGGCAAACAGACAGACAGACAGAAATGAACCAATTGCTTAACCCCGCTTTTCGCTTTGCATGTATGGGGTGTTTATTTTTACAAATATACTTTTAAAATTATAAACAAACTGCATTTCTTTGACTACGATTAATATCCCATTCCAAGAACATTCTGAATGCCCTCGTAGACACAAAAATAATAGATTTTGCCATTTTAATGTTTTGCAATTTTTAAACGTTTAATGACCTGAACAGACGTTTACATGTTTAAGCTTCCCAGCCATACTATAATTATATTATTTGTTGTGCCATATTTTACAAACACAACTTGAGAATGATATGATCAAAATGTAACATTTCTTGCACTCTTTCTCACGGCAGCCAAAACAACAGTTTTTTTTAATGAAAAGTGTGTTTTTTTTCTGATTTGATGAAGTGATCTTAATCACAATATTACTTCACTCTTCAGGACCCCAACATTAAACGATTGCTCTAAGGAAACACACACACACACACACACACACACACACACACACACACACACACACACACACACACACACACACACACACACACACACACACACACACACACACACACTTTCTCTGATTCTGATGTACCACACTCTGTTACAGAGTGTTACGCTCACCTGCTGCTGAAGCACTTTCTTGGCAAGTGTTATACTGGGTGGTTTGCCATTACCTTCCCAGGAGTAATTAGGACAGGAATTTGCAATTTTGTTCAGGGTGCCAGCGATAGCTCACCTACTCTTCACGAAGGACACTGTTGGGTCTTTCATGTCCACCAACTAATGCCGGCAGACGGGACACCCAGTTTAACGTCCAGTCCATCTGAGGGATGGCACACACATCTGTAAAAGACCAGGATAACAGTTTATAGCTGGGTCGGGATTCGAACCCAGACTCGACAACTTAGAGGCGAGTGTGCTATATCCTCCTGTGTGGGTTGTTTTCCCAGCTTTTCCCCCATTGCTCCCCTCTGTAGGTAATGAAACCTGTAGGCATAAAATAAGTGAAGGGGAAAAAGGGCTACTCCATGTTATGTTAGGTCGGGCTTCGTCCTGAGTTCATTCCCATTGTCTTTGTGTCAAATTAATTTCACTCTGGTGTCTTGTTTGAAATTATCATCTTGTAATTTGTTAATTATTATTATTAAATCGCTCATTCATTATCGGGATCGGGACCGGAAGGTCCCAATCTTTCATATCAGTCAGTGGTTACAAAAAGCTTTAAATCTTAGATATTATGTATAAAAAAATATTATCGATATACAGTTTCTATCCCTCGATACAACTAATAAATGTCAATGTGTGTGTGTATCTCCTCAAAACCATAAAACCTAGCAGCCTGAAACTTTACATGCATACTAAGGGAACTCCAAGGAAGTGCATGAGTGAAAATTGGGTGTTTGGGTTAATTAAAACACCCCTTTGAAGATAATTAACGGCATTATTTAATTATATCCTTAATCATGCGCTTCATCTGACACCTCATTCTCCCTTGACGGGGTCTTATTTCAACATTATTTGTGACTTGCTTGACAATACCTCGACTTGGAATAGCTCGCATTGATTTCTTAACGATAAATTGTGTTTTCCACTTACCTCACTCATATCATCGAATACCTGATCATCTTACCTATGGATCGATAGGAACAATGAAATATACGAGGACAGGTTTTGAGAGGCCCCTCCATTTTTGTGAGAGGTGGAGGGGGGGGGTTATTGGGAGGGAGAATGGAAAGAGGACAAATTTACCCTTGCGAAGAGTACTTTAACCTCAGCATTGTCCAGGTAAAATCTGAAATTGTAATACCCTCTGCCACCACCACGAGGTGTCGCTACATGGTACAAATTTACATATCCCCTGGCCCTCCACACCCCCGCGTGACGCCATGGCTACATCGCCTATGTTACCCCCCAAGCAAAGTTGTATTTGTACCCCGACTTTGTAACTTAAAAGATGGAGCCATGCATAAGGAACAAACAAAGCCACAGAGAAAGAGAGAGAGAGAGAGAGAGAGAGAGAGAGAGAGAGAGAGAGAGAGAGAGAGAGAGAGAGAGAGAGAGAGAGAGAGAGAGAGAGAGAGAGAGAGAGCCGAGAGAGGGAGAGAGGGAGAGACGGAGAGAGAGAGGGAGAGACGGAGAGAGAGAGGGAGAGAGGGAGAGACGGAGAGAGAGAGAGACGGGGAGAGAGACGGGGAGAGAGACGGGGAGAGAGACGGGGAGAGAGGGAGAGAGAGAGGGAGAGAGAGGGAGAGAGAGAGGGAGAGAGAGGGAGAGAGAGGGAGAGAGAGGGAGAGAGAGAGGGAGAGAGAGAGAGAGAGGGAGAGGGAGAGGGAGAGAGAGAGAGAGAGAGAGAGAGAGAGAGAGAGAGAGAGAGAGAGAGAGAGAGAGAAGGAGAGTGTGAGAGAAGGAGAAGGAGAAGGAGAAGAAGGAGAAGGAGAAGGAGGAGACGGAGAGAGAGAGAGAGAGAGAGAGAGAGAGAGAGAGAGAGAGAGAGAGAGAGAGAGAGAGAGAGAGAGAGAGAGAGACGTGTACACACACACACACACACACACACACACACACACACACACACACACACACACACACACACACACACACACACACACACACACACACAAACACACACACACACACACACACACACACACACACACACCTTTCTAAGCGGAGAATGTCCAATTTCCTTTCGCACCCCAAACTACCCTCGATAAAGTGCCTTCAGGAGCAAAAAGCTTGCAAAAGTGAGCACATACAAAGTGAAACAGGATTTCCATTGTCCAAGGCCTCAACATATCCTTTGTGTTTTTCATGGCTCCTGTGATAACATCTCAGAAAGCTTGTTGAAAACCCAATACATCTCAAAGGAAATAGCATGCAGCCAAATAGAAATACAATCATGCAGGATTCCTGTTTTATCAGCAGGATATTAATCTGTGACATTCAATCATGCGTGCCTCTTCACCTGCTGAGAGCAAGAAGACAAGGGATGCTCAAGCGGCCTCTGCAGGGTCTTGCAGCATAAACGGCTTCATATCACTCTTCTCCGCTCACGCACCCTCGGGCAGCCTCACATTAGTGGAAACAAAGGGTTTTTTGTTTTGTTTTATTATTTTTTCCAGGAACGTGTCTTGTGCCTGCTCGACAGACTGTCCTGCTGTGCCTTAGCTCCCCAGCAGTGGTCCTTGGCATATGCACAACAGGCCTCCAGAAACGGAAACATGCCAGGTACTGTGCCAGAGTTTTCAATGCTTTTCATGATGTTATCATGAAAAAGGAACAAACAAAACAGACAACAAACTTTTGTCAACACTACTAGTTGTTGAGAATTGTGGGCACGAACTCTGCTGATTTAGACTACCGATACATCCTGAACACAGTACACATCTGCAGAATATATTTCACATCATACTCCAAGATAAACCACATTATTCGAGATAACATTATTTTGACTTACCGCACATGTTAAAGATTCAGAAGTCGACAAAATTTACCAAAAACCTTCTCTACATATATCGGATAATTAACAACAAATGATCCATATTGCTGCAGCGATAAAATAAATTAGGAATGCTACAGGATGATGATTTTTCGTAGATTTTGAAGTTATTCGACCAGACACAAATGCCCATGACTGTATACTGCAGGCTATCTATCAAATATCGATCCATCAATTTCTCCATTAAGTGATTTCAATTACAAATTTGTCCTGCTGGTTGAATCACTACTGAGGCACGACAGTGCCACTGATGCATACCTCTATACATCCTCATCGGAATTTGGCCATGGTACAGCACACAATTGTCTACTCTTTTCTCATGAGCACATTAGTATATCTAATGTCCACTGGCAAATGCTACCAGATGATACAAGAAGCTTGACGTCCCATCATAAAGGATGGTGCACTCATTACAACGTCATGCATCCTGGGAAGCACCAGGATGACAATTTATCTTCGAGTCAGGGAATCAAACTCAGACTTGACAGCTGAAAAGAGAGGGCACGACACCTGAACCATCATGCCAGCCTATTGGAGATCATTAACACAGATTATAGTAATAAAAAAGCAACAGACAGGAGAAGGAAGAAAAACAAATGGTCAAAAAATGAGCACTTATTTATGAGGTAAAGGAGACAGTGAGGCAAAGATAACCACGATTGATAACCTCGCTACCTTAAATCACTAACTGTCCTACTGCTCGAGAGCCTTTCACATTGCCTTCATATCCATTTCCTGCAACATTATTGTCCACAATTGGAAATATTTGGAATATATTCAGCATTTTATTTCAAAAATGCATTTCCTTGTAATGTTGCTATTTATTGTTGTAAACCAATTTTCGGACGCATGGTAAAAATATAAAACTGCATTATAATACAGGCACATGTTGAAAAGAATAACTTTGCATTATGGTGTCTGGATTAAATTGTCATCTTTCATAATGGAAACAAAACTAACATTTAAATGTTTTTTGTCATCGATGGGCTGAACCTCTGAGGCCACATTTCCACGAATCGGAATTGTCCCGACAAACGTGAATGGAAAAATATCGCGATGTTGATGATGGCTACGATAAACACGAGGTGATGGCGATGATCGATACATTGCCTTTATGGCGGCCTCTTCTTTACCTCGAAAAACATGCCGCATCCTTTCATGCTTTTCTCGATATACAGGATTGCGTGGTTCTTGGAAGTATATTGAAAGCGATTTGTATTCTACAGTGTTCAAGTGTATAATTCAATTTCAATAAAGGTTTAAAGGCATATAAATAAAATCAATTACAGGTTTTATCACCGTTTTCCCCAGCGTCTATTACACGACTCTATGTAACACATTATATTAGTTATTCATCCCTGTCGTTTGTGTGCATTATAACATCCTTTAAAACAGTAAGTTTCCTGTTTGGAATGATTTTCAATTTTGTTTGACTGCCAGGCAAGCAGACGAGTCGAAGTATTATCTCAAGTCTTTCTGTGCATATGTGGTCGGGCCAAATTCAGGGCCAAAATATGATAAAACGAACCACTCGTCTTCCAATTCATGTTCCAATTATTGTTCAAAATATAACATTCAATTTAAATAAGCTGTTCCTTGATCATGAACTGATAAGATGGATGAACAGACAGACATGAACCAATTGCTTAACCCTGCTTTTTGCTTGCTTGCACAGGGTAACACCAACAACGAACTTGTGACAAATGAAACTTGAAAGCATCCCAAAATGCAAAGCATGGTTTTCTGGCACACAGTCCATTAGCCGTCACGTTGACCTGCATCCTGCTCATCGAGGATTGCACAATCACCCACTGCCCCCACCCGGAACGTGTCTTGTGCGAAAGCCAAAACGAATACACAAATCCAGATCAGACATGGAACACGTGACACCGAACCTGTGACCCAAACATCTAACCTGGAAGCAAATCCACCCACAAATCCCACTCTCATTATTAAATCCGTCCCAAGCCTCACACTGATTGGGCCCCCTCGCAGCCCAATCGTGACATGCAGTCATTCACTTTGGACACAAGTACAGTTAACATCTCTGCACGTGCAGTGTTATACATTTTCTTACCTCTGAGGATGGAAGATAGTGCTGTTCTGGAACGTCAGGCTTTTCATGAAGACTTTTATTATTTATTATTTTAGGCTCAGTATGCTTTTACTCTTCCTACAAGTGTTTCCTGAGTTACATATACATATATATATATATATATATATATATATATATATACATATATATATATATATATATATATATATATATATATATATATATATATATATATATATATATATATATATATATATATTGTTGCGGTCTTCGCGCCCGCCGGCGTGCGACGGCCACGTAACTCGAATCGCGGCACGTCGCCCACCGGACGGACAATCCAGTCGTGACCCTCTCGGACTAACGCCGGGAACCAGTCACGGGTGGACCTTTCGGTCTCACCGCGATCGAGCCAATCAGCCCCCGCGTGGGATAGGGTTGCTCGCCAAATTCGAACTACCTAAGTACCCACGCGGAGGGTAGACCGGGCGATCGCACCTCGCCGCAGGTCGACTTCGGACACGGGCCACTTAAGCGACCCGTTCCGTACTATCAGAATAACCGAGCGGTGTTATCGTCGACCTCGACGGTTCGATTAATTATCGGGCGTATTCAGCCCACTACCAACCCTTTACGTGAAGCAAGATGGGGATTCAATGGAGGAAAAGACGAAGCGAAGCGGGAGAACAGTTCAACAATAAAGCACATTTATTCGCGGCACACGGGAAGCACACAAATACAATTCCACCAAATGCACACAAAAAAAGAAAACACAATTCCATTTACACAAAAAGCAAACATAAAAGTGAAAACACAGTGCAGAGCTAATACCGACTACCGAGCACACGGCAACACTTATACAATTCTACTTCACAGACGGCGCCGACAACACATACCCAAAACCAAGGAAAAGAAATCCCCCAAGAATGAGGTAGGCCTGAGGCCGAGACCGGGTCGGGCCTACCCGTCTGGTGATGAGGCGCGGAGCGGCGATGGCCCCGCAACCCGCGGGCCTCGTGGACAGTGCCTGGCAGGGGGTGGGAACGGGGCCCCCTTGGTCGCACTATCTCAGCGCGGGGGGAAACAGGAGGGGGTTGCTGATGCTCGGGGTATAGAGGATCTTTATTATCCCTGGTGTGCGTCTCCACCTCGGCCAGGTCGCGCTGCCGGCCTCCCTCGGGCGTGCAGCTCCTGGCACCGACGCGAACACCCCCTCGTCCGACTCTCTTCAGCTTCTCCAGCCACTGCAGGCTTCGGGCTCCAGACTTCTTTCGTTCTCGTTTGCGACTCTCCTTTGCGACTGCGACTCTCCTCTGACTGACGAACACCGTCCTTTTATCCCCCCGTAACTTCGCCTTTGACCCCCTCCCTTTGACCTTTCACCTCGCTCCCCATTGGCCCGAGAAAAAGTGGGCGTGAAGGCCTTTGATCCACAAATTTGCATATATCGATCGCCCTGGGGGCGGGCCAGTCGCCCCTCGCTACCGATTGGACGGCAAAAAGTGGGCGTGTGTCGTTTTTGATCCGTTTTTGAAGCACAAAATCCGTGATTTTGTACACGCTGTTCAACGTGCGCCCTACACGAGTCCAGCATCGGTGCCCATGAGTGGCGCGAGATGACGGTGATGCGATGGTGGCGAGTTGTGACGGTAAAGGTCGTGGCGGTTGTGGTGAAGCGGCGTTGTGGTTGGTGGTTGTTGTTGTGGTTGTGATGGTAGCGGTTGGTCCAAAATAAAGATAGTAAAAGAAAAACGGCTATCCTAAAGAGTCGCAGCACGTATAAATGACATGTATTCCCACTAGACAACGGGTTTGGGCCTAACTACACATGCACTTACCGAGATACCTCACCTAAGGGACCTGAATGGTGGTTTGCGAATCTGGTAACCACAACACTACCCCCTTCCCTTTTTACAGACTCGTCCCGAGTCGTCAAATTTTCGTGTGCCATCATGTGTAGTTTTCCCCTAGTACACTTTACCTACGGATCCCTGAGTGCGACATTCATGGTATTCGTGTCCCCAAAATAAATAACCTGAGGGCTGCGTAACTATCTAAACAAACTCACTCATACGGACGACTTAAATAAAATTGCCGGCGCTAAGACATACATGCCGGGGGCGCACTCATATTTACAGTACATCTTACCTTAACTTACAAATTTTACACTAAACCATGGCCCAGGATCATTAACTCTGCAAAAAGAAAGCAGTTAGCAGGGAGCCAGGCTGCCCGCATGCAGTCTCTGGCTCAAACAATGCAGGTGACAGGGAACGTGGCTGGCTGCTCACACGCAGTCCAAGGCCTTCCCTTTTGAACTGAACGCAGTGAACCACAACGGTGCATGGGCCGCACAACGCAGTCTCCGTGCCAGCTCAAGTGGCACACGCAATGAGCACAACGAATGAATGGATGAATGGATGGACGCAAAACACGGTGCACGGGCTGCCACTGCAGGCCCGC
The DNA here is from genome assembly GCF_056783735.1 of Eptatretus burgeri. Taxonomy (NCBI): domain Eukaryota; kingdom Metazoa; phylum Chordata; class Myxini; order Myxiniformes; family Myxinidae; genus Eptatretus; species Eptatretus burgeri. Next base: position 75,261,278 of record NC_140972.1, on the reverse strand, counting down.
GTTGTAGCTGCCAACAGGACAGTTCTCGCAGCTTGCAAACTGTTGCTTTCTGATCCTGGCGCACATGGAAACGAACAGGGGGGGGGGCAAAGCAAAAATTGAACGGGGCTGGTGAACATGGGCAGTGGGCATGGCATGGCAAAGGTGAGCAGGCAAACACAGCCGGCAGATGAACTGGCCGGCACAGGCCTTGAAGTACCACAGCTGCAGACGAAGTGGCCGGCACAGGCCTTGCAGCAACACAACAGCTGCCGATCAAGTGGGCCGGCACAGGCCTTGAAGACAAAACACGGCCAGCCGATGAAGTTGGCCAGCTTTTGCCGTTCAGTGGAGGTTGGTGGAGGGAGTGCGGTGGTGCTGGCCACTTGGAAGGCGGGCTCGGACCTACCTACCTGTCTCCCTCCCACCTATCGCCTTTGCCTGTCACTGTACATACCCACTCCCTTAATTTGTCAAACCCCAATTTAGCCCCAACTTATTTTTTTGTTGTTTTTATTTTTACTTCCCCACTATAAATCGTCCCCTAACCCCCTTTATCGTCCTTGTTCGGCTAACCTATCCTGTCACCTAGCCTACTCCCAACCCCTACGTTCCCTTCCCGGAGGGGAACAAGGGAGAGCTAACGTCCTGTGTCGAGGCCCAACGAAGCCTCAGAATGGCCTCCCCAGAGTTTGGCGATCTTAACACCAAGTGGGTCCAGCGGCCCACAACGACAGCGAGGGGATGGATGGTGCGGAGGGGTACATCTCCTAATCTATCCTAACCATTTAACTGTTAAACTACCCCGGGGCTTTCAACAAGCGCCTCTCGCTTAAACTATTGGTTCTAACAACCCAGATTCCCGTCGCCTGTGTTGGTGTCCTTACAATTTCGGGCCTCGCCCCCCAATTTTCTCTCCGTGCCCTCACACGGTCTCCTGGCTGGGACACGTGGCTCCCTTTGGCAGGCACGACCCTCTGCCGATTCTCCCGCTATGGCACCCCGGGCACTACACTGCCTCCGAGCCTACCAGCTCCCTAACACCGGGGAGTGCCCCCATGGCACCTCCCCTGAAACGCACACGTGGCAGGCCGGCCTCCCGGGCCCCTTTCCGAGGGTCACCCGTGCCCACAACACTGCCCACGCGGCTAATGGCGCCCCGGGCCCCCGCACCAAGCAGGCGCACCCGTGCCCACTACTCTATCCCGGCCCCCCATGGGCCCTTGGCCTACCGCGGCCGACTAGCCTGGTGCCCGGGGTACCCACTCAGCGATACTCACCTTTCGCAGCCACGCTCCCAAGCCCGTCAACAGGGCTCCTGCACCCCTCCAAATGGGTCTCGAGCCTACTTTCCCACCAACAACAAAACGACCTCCATTTTTCAATTTGACTAACCCAGCTAACTCACTCTACACTGACCCCGGGGTCCCTTGGGCGGGAGTCACTCCTCCCCCCAATCACTCATCGCACCATGCATTCCCCATTCGCTCCACTCACACAGACCCGCTGGCCTCACTCACTCATCAAGTACTCAACTCACAACTCACCAACTCTTCAACACACACACCGCTGAACTCTGCCATCCTTCTAACTACATCCCCTAACTCGTGCTCCCACGTCGTCCCTTAAACTAGTAGCACGTTCCTTTTAACACTACGTAGCTAAGCTACGTCCCCTCTACACATCCACAAGTCTGTCACTGTCCTCAAATGTCCCATTTTATTTCCCAACCTAAATCTGGCTACAATCCCTCTAACTAATCCATTCCACGGACTCCATGAGGACTTACCCCTGCCCCATGAAGTCGGTCTAACTAAGCTAACCCTTCCCCCTAACTAGTTTCCATCCTGTGCCCAGGTAAGGGGGTCTTTCACCCCTTGCCCAGGAATCCTGTACACCCGAAAGTGAGGCTTGCTTTTTATTTATTTATTTATTTTTTTCCCCATGCGCAGCACCTGCGCGGCAACTCAGAGCTCGCGCACTTTGCACCTGTCCGTGACGTCATGCAGCTGCACGTGTTCCTCGTCCCTCCTTGGACGGTGCCATCCGGCAGAGATACCCCTCCTGCCGGATTCCAACCACACGTGCAGCCATGACGTCACCGTGCGCAAAAAAAAAACACAAGCCCCACGTCTCGAGGGGTTTCCCACGCGAACACATGTGCTTTGCCCGTTGGAGCTTAACACACACGATCGCGTGGAGAACCCGTCCGGTCCAAATCCGTTTACCTGCCTAAACTTTGTCCGTCCGCGGGATCGGCAAATCCACCGCGTGCGTTTCCGGACCGGGACTTCACTCTCGCAAGGGAGCACGTGGTGGTCTCGTGCGTTGCACAGCACGAACCGCGTGCTCACTGCTGGGTGAACCCGGCACGGTCCTCGAAACAACTACAGCCGCTACTCGGCTTTCTTTCTTCTCATGTCGCCTTCGTCGTCGCCATTCAACCCACGCACACCTGCGTGTTACGACGCACACAGTCCACTCCATCACATTCACACCGGGAGACGCGGCTGCGTGCTCCCGCATGCCAACCGACATCTCCCTCACATACCGCTCTCTCACACACACGGTCTCCCTGGCACACAGCGACCTTGCACACGGCCGTTCACTCACGCGTGCCTCACTACTCACACAAACCATACTACTCACACGTGGTGCTCTATTCACTCGCGCGGGGGCACTCACCCGCGGTGCCTCACCCACACACGCGAGGGCACTCAACCGCTGTGCCTCACCCACACACCGTGCCTCACTCATACACGCGGGGGCACTCACCCGCGGTACCTCACTCATACACACGGCGACACTCACACACGCGGTCTCTGATACACAACGCCGTTAACTCATACACGCGGGGGCACTCACCCGCGGTTCCTCACTCATACTGGCCGTTTCACTCACACACACGGCCTCTTCCACACACGGTGCCTCACCCACACACGCGGGGGCACTAACCCGCGGTGCCTCACTCACACTCCGTGCCTCATCCACACACGGCGTGCTGGGAAGCACGTACTCCGGCACCATCGCCACCACACCACTCACACGTGGTGCCTCACTCATACTGGCCGTTTCACTCACACACACGGCCTCACTCACACACGGTGCCCCATCCACACCCGGCGTGCTGGGAAGCACGCACTCTGGCACCATCGCCACCACACCACTCACACACGGGGTCGCTTCCACACACGGGGACGCACTCACGCCTTGCACCACACACACAGGGACAACTACACTGGGGATTCGTATCCCCACAAGGGTCTCCGGGGCCTCTATACCCCCCAAGCTCTCCGTGCACCCGTCCACAGCACTCGTCCCCTCAACCTCGCAAAACACGACCGAACTCACCTGGTCGTGACTCGCCTCAAGGGGGCATACTCCCTCCCCTTGTTCCTGGAGGAGGCCATCCAACTGCTCGCACCGGGTCCCTGCACGCTCCGCGAGCTCACCCCCATTATCCTCCACTTCCTCCGTGTGTGTGTGTGCGTCACTTACCCCGTCTTCATCGTGCAGTCTTCCCTCTATCGTTCCCATCTCCCGTGTCTCTGCCAACTCGGTCACCTCTTCACCCTTTACCTCCCTTGTCTCAACTATTATTATTTCCTTTGTCGTCACCTCGTGTCTCGTCTCACACGTTTTGGTCTCCCCATTTAATTTTTCCCTTTCGGTCATCGTGACGACCCTCGCCCAACACGCCCCCCGAATTATTTTTTCACCCGCCTCCACCGCGGGCCTGTCAGCCGTTGCACCCCCTTCCAACTCGTTTGTTCCTACACGTGGAGTCGCCATTTTTATCTCCCTGGTCACGGCCTTCATGCCCGCCTGCAGGCATCGGCCCATGTTCTGCGTCTCACCCCGTAGTTCTTTCATTTCTTCCCTCATTTGCTGTGTATTCGCATCCATCGTCGTTTTCACTTCATTTGTATTTGTATCCATCTTTTCGTTCATGCCTTTCATTTCGTTTGTATTTGTATCCATCTTTTCGTTTATTTGTTTGTTCATTGCCGCCAGCATGGCGAATAGCTGGGCCATGTCGGGTGCGCTTGGGTGAGCCGATTCGGCAGGGGTTGGGGAAGGGTCTTGGTGGAGAGGGGGGGGGAGGTGTCATACACTGCGGCCGCTGCCGCACCCATTTCAGGTTCTGGGTTCAGTTGGGCGAGTCCGTGTTCCTGCACAATCAACATTTCCTGCTCGGGGATTCCATCCTGGACCATGGACTCTACATTACCACACATATACATTTCTAATACCCCCGGCTCCCGCTCGCCTTGAGACGCCATCTTGCTTCTCGTGAAGGGTTAATTTGCTCGCTCGTAATTTGGAGGGAATCGGGGGTCGCTTCTCTCACCCCTGGACCGATTCCCGTAAATTTAGCCGGAGACAGGAGAGCCCGTTTTCCTGTTCTCCGATACCAGTGCCGAGAGGAGGGCGATGAATTTGTATCCCACTCCTGACACCAGTGTTGCGGTCTTCGCGCCCGCCGGCGTGCGACGGCCACGTAACTCGAATCGCGGCACGTCGCCCACCGGACGGACAATCCAGTCGTGACCCTCTCGGACTAACGCCGGGAACCAGTCACGGGTGGACCTTTCGGTCTCACCGCGATCGAGCCAATCAGCCCCCGCGTGGGATAGGGTTGCTCGCCAAATTCAAACTACCTAAGTACCCACGCGGAGGGTAGACCGGGCGATCGCACCTCGCCGCAGGTCGACTTCGGACACGGGCCACTTAAGCGACCCGTTCCGTACTATCAGAATAACCGAGCGGTGTTATCGTCGACCTCGACGGTTCGATTAATTATCGGGCGTATTCAGCCCACTACCAACCCTTTACGTGAAGCAAGATGGGGATTCAATGGAGGAAAAGACGAAGCGAAGCGGGAGAACAGTTCAACAATAAAGCACATTTATTCGCGGCACACGGGAAGCACACAAATACAATTCCACCAAATGCACACAAAAAAAGAAAACACAATTCCATTTACACAAAAAGCAAACATAAAAGTGAAAACACAGTGCAGAGCTAATACCGACTACCGAGCACACGGCAACACTTATACAATTCTACTTCACAGACGGCGCCGACAACACATACCCAAAACCAAGGAAAAGAAATCCCCCAAGAATGAGGTAGGCCTGAGGCCGAGACCGGGTCGGGCCTACCCGTCTGGTGATGAGGCGCGGAGCGGCGATGGCCCCGCAACCCGCGGGCCTCGTGGACAGTGCCTGGCAGGGGGTGGGAACGGGCCCCCTTGGTCGCACTATCTCAGCGCGGGGGGAAACAGGAGGGGGTTGCTGATGCTCGGGGTATAGAGGATCTTTATTATCCCTGGTGTGCGTCTCCACCTCGGCCAGGTCGCGCTGCCGGCCTCCCTCGGGCGTGCAGCTCCTGGCACCGACGCGAACACCCCCTCGTCCGACTCTCTTCAGCTTCTCCAGCCACTGCAGGCTTCGGGCTCCAGACTTCTTTCGTTCTCGTTTGCGACTCTCCTTTGCGACTGCGACTCTCCTCTGACTGACGAACACCGTCCTTTTATCCCCCCGTAACTTCGCCTTTGACCCCCTCCCTTTGACCTTTCACCTCGCTCCCCATTGGCCCGAGAAAAAGTGGGCGTGAAGGCTTTTTGATCCACAAATTTGCATATATCGATCGCCCTGGGGGCGGGGCCAATTCGCCCCTCGCTTACCGATTGGACGGCAAAAAGTGGGCGTGTGTCGTTTTTGATCCGTTTTTGAAGCACAAAATCCGTGATTTTGTACACGCTGTTCAACGTGCGCCCTACACGAGTCCAGCATCGGTGCCCATGAGTGGCGCGAGATGACGGTGATGCGATGGTGGCGAGTTGTGACGGTAAAGGTCGTGGCGGTTGTGGTGAAGCGGCGTTGTGGTTGGTGGTTGTTGTTGTGGTTGTGATGGTAGCGGTTGGTCCAAAATAAAGATAGTAAAAGAAAAACGGCTATCCTAAAGAGTCGCAGCACGTATAAATGACATGTATTCCCACTAGACAACGGGTTTGGGCCTAACTACACATGCACTTACCGAGATACCTCACCTAAGGGACCTGAATGGTGGTTTGCGAATCTGGTAACCACAACAATATATATATATATATATATATATATATATATATATATATATATATATATATATATATATATATATATATATCTTCTTCTTTCGGCTGCTCCTGTTAGGGGTCGCCACAGCGGATCATCCGTACGATCCGCATAGTGATTTGGCTTACTTTTTATGCCGGATGCCCTTCCTGACGCAACCCTGGTCGCCTCTTACAACACAGGGATATGGTACACCTATTCTAACCGGGGCAGACACCGGGCCCAGGACACTGGTAATCATTTCGCCGACCTCGGAAGGATGACAGGCTGAGTCAACCCCTTGGTGTATTAATTCAGTGGCCCAACGGGGCTTGAACTCAGGACCTTTTGGATCCCAAGCCGCTGCCCGAACCACTGCGCCAACACCAGGCTTCTTCATTTTACTCAAACACTTACCTATAAATAGTAAAACCAGAAAAACTGATAATTTTGCAGTGGTCTCTTAATTTTTTCCAGAGCTGTATATGGATGGTCTAAGAATCAAGAATCAAAGAATTGACTGTACTAAGAATCAAAAGCAGGATGCCATCAATGGAGCAAAATGGATCTTAGAAAAGCCCTGTTGCCCTTCCACATCAAGGCAGAACTTTGGTGGACAATCAAACCATTAAAAAACATATATACATATATATATATATATATATATATATATATATATATATATATATACACATATATATATATATATATATATATATATACACATATATATATATATATATATATATATATATATATATATATATATATATATATATATATATATATATATATATACACATATATATATATATATATATATATATATATATATATATATATATATATATACACATATATATATATATATATATATATATATATATATATATATATATATATATATTGTTGTGGTTACCAGATTCGCAAACCACCATTCAGGTCCCTTAGGTGAGGTATCTCGGTAAGTGCATGTGTAGTTAGGCCCAAACCCGTTGTCTAGTGGGAATACATGTCATTTATACGTGCTGCGACTCTTCAGGATAGCCGTTTTTCTTTTACTATCTTTATTTTGGACCAACCGCCATGATCACAACCACAACATCAACCACCGACCACAACCACCGCTTCACCACAACCGCCACGACCTTCACGCACACCTCACAACCGTAGCATCGCATCACCGTCATCTCGCGCCACTCATGGGCACCGATGCTGGACTCGTGCAGAACGCGCGTCGAACAGCGTGTACAAAATCACGGATTTTCTGCTTCAAAAACGGATCAAAAACGACACACGCCCACTTTTTGCCGTCCAATCGGTGAGCGAGGGGCGATTTGGCCCCGCCTCCAGAACGATCGATATATGCAAATTTGTGGATCAAAAAGCCTTCACGCCCACTTTTTCTCGGGCCAATGGGGAGCGAGGTGAAAGGTCAAAGGGAGGGGGTCAAAGGCGAAGTTACGGGGGGATAAAAGGTCGGTCGGAGAGTCAGCAGAAGGAGGGTCGGAGAGTCGCAAACAAGAACGGGTGGGAGAGTCAAGAAGAGGAGAGTCGGAAGCAGAGGGTCAAGACTTCGCGGGCGGTGGAGCTGCTCGTCGTGTGCGTTGGAGTCGGAACGGAGGGGACGGAGCTGTGGAAAGGCGGCGACACCAGACGAGGGGGTGCTCGCGTCGTGCAGGAAGCTGCACCCGAGGGAGGCCGACAGCGCGACCTGGCCGAGGTGGAGACGCTCGTCGCATATAATAAAGATCCTCTATACCCCGAGCATCAGCAACCCCCTCCTGTTTCCCCCCGCGCTGAGATAGTGCGACCAAGGGGGCCCCGTTCCCACCCCCTGCCAGGCACTGTCCGCGAGGCCCGCGGGTTGCGGGGCCATCGCCGCTCCACGTCTCATCACCAGACGGGTAGGCCCGACCCGGTCTCGGCCCCAGGCCTACCTCATTCTTGGGGTATTTCTTTTCCTTGGTTTTGGGTATGTGTTGTCGGCGCCGTCTGTGAGGTAGAATTGTACAAGTGTTGCCGTGTGCTCGGTAGTCGGTATTAGCTCTGCACTGTGTTTTCACTTTTATGTTTGCTTTTTGTGTAAATGGAATTGTGTTTTCTTTTTTTTGTGTGCATTTGGTGGAATTGTATTTGTGTGCTTCCCGTGTGCCGCGAATAAATGTGCTTTATTGTTGAACTGTTCTCCCGCTTCGCTTCGTCTTTTCCCCCATTGAATCCCCATCTTGCTTCACGTAAAGGGTTGGTAGTGGGCTGAATACGCCCGATAATTAATCGAACCGTCGAGGTCGACGATAACACCGCTCGGTTATTCTGATAGTACGGAACGGGTCGCTTAAGTGGCCCGTGTCCGAAGTCGACCTGCGGCGAGGTGCGATCGCCCGGTCTACCCTCCGCGTGGGTACTTAGGTAGTTCGAATTTGGCGAGCAACCCTATCCCACGCGGGGCCTGATTGGCTCGATCGCGGTGAGACCGAAAGGTCCACCCGTGACTGGTTCCCGGCGTTAGTCCGAGAGGGTCACGACTGGATTGTCCGTCCGGTGGGCGACGTGCCGCGATTCGAGTTACGTGGCCGTCGCACGCCGGCGGGCGCGAAGACCGCAACACTGGTGTCAGGTCGTGCGATACAAATTCATCGCCCTCCTCGCGGCACTGGTATCGGAGAACAGGAAAACGGGCTCTCCTGTCTCCGGCTAAATTTACGGGAATCGGTCCAGGGGTGAGAGAAGCGACCCCCGATTCCCTCCAAATTACGAGCGAGCGAAATTAACCCTTCACGAGAAGCAAGATGGCGTCTCAAGGCGAGCGGGAGCCGGGGGTATTAGAAATGTATATGTGTAGTAATGTAGAATCCATGGTCCAGGATGGAATCCCCGTGCAGGAAATGTTGATTGTGCAGGAACACGGACTCGCCCAACTGAACCCAGGGCCCGAGGTGGGTGTGGCAGCGGCCGCGGTGTATGACACCTCCCCCCCCCCCTCTCCACCAAGACCCTTCCCCAACCCTTGCCGAAACGGCTCAGCTGAGTGCATCCAACATGGCCCAGCTATGCGCCATGCTGGCGGCAATGAACAAACAAATGAATGAAGTGAAAACGACGATGGATACAAATACAAATGAAATGAAAAACGAAATGAAAGACATGAACAAGCAAATGAATGAAGTGAAAACGACGATGGATACAAATACAAATGAAATGAAAAACGAAATGAAAGACATGAACAAGCAAATGAATGAAGTGAAAACGACGATGGATGCGAATACACAGCAAATGAGAAAAGAAATGAAAGAACTACGGGGTGAGACGCAGAACATGGGCCGATGCCTGCAGGCGGGCATGAAGGCCGTGACCAAGGAGCTGGGAATGGCGACTCCACGTGTGGGAGCAAACGAGCTGGGTGGGGGTGCAACGGCTGACAGGCCCGCGGTGGAGGCGGGTGAAAAAATAATTCGTGGAACGTGTTGGGCGAGGGTCGTGACGATGACCGAAAGGGAAAAATTAAATGGGGAGACCAAAACGTGTGAGACGAGACACGAGGTGACGACAACAGAAATAATAGTTGAGACACGGGAGATAGAAAAAATAGAGGAAAGACTACACGAGGAAGACGGGGTAAGTGACGCACACACACACACGGAGGTAGTGGAGGATATTAGGGGTGAGCTGGCGGACTGGGTAGAGACCCAGTGCGAGCACCTGGATGGCCTCCTCCAGGAACGAGGGGAGGGAGTATGCCCCCTTGAGGCGAGTCACGACCAGGTGAGTTCGGTCGTGTTTTGCGAGGTTGAGGGGACGAGTGCTGTGGACGGGTGCACGGAGAGCTTGGGGGGTATAGAGGCCCCGGAGACCCTTGTGGGGATACGAATCCCCAGTGTAGTTGTCCCTGTGTGTGTGGTGCAAGGCGTGAGTGCGTCCCCGTGTGTGGAAGCGACCCCGTGTGTGAGTGGTGTGGTGGCGATGGTGCTGGAGTGCGTGCTTCCCAGCACGCCGTGCTTGGATGAGGCACCGTGTGTGAGTGAGGCCGTGTGTGTGAGTGAAACGGCCAGTATGAGTGAGGCACCACGTGTGAGTGGTGTGGTGGCGATTGTGCCGGTGTACGTGCTTCCCAGCACACGGTGTATGGATGAGGCACCGCGGTTGAGTGCCCCCGCGTGTATGAGTGAGGGACGTTGTGTGGAAGAGACCGCGTGTGTGAGTGTCGCCGTGTGTATGAGTGAGGTACCGCGGGTGAGTGCCCCCGCGTGTATGAGTGAGGCACGGTGTGTGGATGAGGCACAGCAGTTGAGTGCCCCCGCGCGAGTGAATGGAGCACCACGTGTGAGTAGTATGGTTTGTGTGAGTAGTGAGGCACGCGTGAGTGAACGGCCGTATGCAAGGGAGACCGTGTGTGTGAGAGAGCGGTATGTGAGGGAGATGTCGGTCGGCATGCGGGAGCACGCAGCCGCGTCTCCCCGTGTGAATGTGATGGAGTGGACTGTGTGCGTCGTAACACGCAGGTGTGCGTGGGTGGAATGGAGACGGAGACGGCGACAGAGGAGAGAAAGCCGAGTAGCGGCTGTGGTTGTTTCGAGGACCGTGCCGGGTTCACCCAGCAGTGAGCACGCGGTTCGTGCTGTGCAACGCACGAGACCACCACGTGCTCGCTTGCGAGAGTGAAGTCCCGGTCCGGAAACGCACGCGGTGGATTTGCCGATCCCGCGGACGGACAAAGTTTAGGCAGGTAAATGGATTTGGACCGGACGGGTTCTCCACGCGATCGTGTGTGTTCAGCTCCAACGGGCAAAGCACATGTGTTCGCGTGGGAAACCCCTCGAGACGTGTGGCTTGTGTTTTTTTTTATGCGCACGGTGACGTCATGGCTGCACGTGGGGTTGGAATCCGGCAGGAGGGGTATCTCTGCCGGATGGTCCCGTCCAAGGAGGGACGAGGAACACGTGCAGCTGCATGACGTCACGGGCAGGTGCAAAGTGCGCGAGCTCTGAGTTGCCGCGCAGGTGCTGGGCATGAAAAAAAAAAAAAGGGAAAAACAAGCCTCACTTTCGGGTGTACAGGATTCCTGGGCAAGGGGTGAAAGACCCCCTTACGCCTGGGCACAGGATGGAAACTAGTTAGGGGGAAGGGTTAGCTTAGTTAGACCGACTTCATGGGGCAGGGGTAAGTCCTCATGGAGTCCGTGGAATGGATTAGTTAGAGGGATTGTAGCCAGATTTAGGTTGGGAAATAAAATGGGATTATTTTGGAGACAGTGACAGACTTGTGAATGTGTAGAGGGGACGTAGTTTAGCTACGTAGTGTTAAATGGAACGTGCTATAGTATAAGGGACGACGTGGGAGCACGAGTTAGTTAGGGGATGTAGTTAGAAGAATGGCAGAGTTCAGCGGTGAGTGTGTTGAAGAGTTGGTGAGTGAAGTGGAAGCATGTGTTTGTTGAGTGTGTGAGGCCAGCGGGTCTGTGTGAGTGGAGCGAATGGGGAATGCATGGTGCGATGAGTGATTGGGCGGAGGAGTGACTCCCGCCCAAGGGACCCCGGGGTCAGTGTAGATTGAGTTAGCTGGGTTAGTCAAATTGAAAAATGGAGGTCGTTTTGTTGTTGGTGGGAAAGTAGGCTCGAGACCCATTTGGAGGGGTGCAGGAGCCCTGTTGACGGGCTTGGGAGCGTGGCTGCGAAAGGTGAGTATCGCTGAGTGGGTACCCCGGGCACCAGGCTAGTCGGCCGTGGTAGGCCAAGGGCCCATGGGGGGCCGGGATAGCGTAGTGGGCACGGGTGCGCCTGCTTGGTGCGGGGGCCCGGGGCGCCATTAGCCGCGTGGGCAGTGTTGTGGGCATGGGTGACCCTCGGAAAGGGGCCCGGGAAGCCAGCCTGCCACGTGTGCGTTTCAGGGGAGGTGCCATGGGGGCACTCCCCGGTGTTAGGGAGCTGGTAGGCTCGGAGGCAGTGTAGTGCCCGGGGGTGCCATAGCGGGAGAATCGGCAGAGGGTCGTGCCTGCCAAAGGGAGCCACGTGTCCCAGCCAGGAGACCGTGTGAGGGCACGGAGAGAAAATTGGGGGGCGAGGCCCGAAATTGTAAGGACACCAACACAGGCGACGGGAATCTGGGTTGTTAGAACCAATAGTTTAAGCGAGAGGCGCTTGTTGAAAGCCCCGGGGTAGTTTAACAGTTAAATGGTTAGGGTAGATTAGGAAATGTACCCCTCCGCACCATCCATCCCCTCGCTGTCGTTGTGGGCCGCTGGACCCACTTTGGTTATAGATCGCCGAACTCTGGGGAGGCCATTCTGAGGCTTGAATTGGGCCTCGACACAGGACGTTAGCTCTCCCTTATTCCCCTCCGGGAAGGGAACGTAGGGGTTGGGAGTAGGCTAGGTGACAGAATAGGTTAGCCGAACAAGGACGATAAAGGGGGTTAGGGGACGATTTATAGTGGGGGAGTAAAAATAAAAACAACAAAAAAATAAGTTGGGGCTAAATTGGGGTTTGACAAATTAAGGGAGTGGGTATGTACAGTGACAGGCAAAGGCGATAGGTTGGGAAGGAGACAGGTAGGTAGGTCCGAGCCCGCCTTCCAAGTGGCCAGCACCACCGCACTCCCTCCACCAACCTCCATTGAACGGCAAAGGCTGGCCAACTTCATCGGCTGGCCATGTTTTGCTTCAAGGCGGAGGCCGGCCAAGTTCATCTGCAGCTGCTGTGCTGCAAGGCCTGTGCCGGCTGGATCGTCTGCAGCTGTGTGCTGCAAGGCCTGTGCCGGCCAGTTCATCTGCTGGCTGTTTTTCTTCGAGGCCTGTGCCGGCCAGTTCGTCTGCCGGCTGTGTTTGCCTGCAGCGGCCTTCTTCTGCGGGCTGAGTTTGCCTGCAGCGGCCTTATTCTGCGGGCTGTGTTGCCTGCACCTTTGCCATGCCATGCCATGCCCACTGCCCATGTTCACCAGCCCCGTTCAATTTTGCTTTGCCCCCCCCTGTTCATTTCCATGTGCGCCAGGATCAAGGCAACAGTTTGCAAGCTGCGAGAACTGCCCTGTTGGCAGCTACAACACGGGCCTGCAGTGGCAGCCCGTGCACCGTGTTTGTGTCCATCCATTCATGCATCCATTCGTTGTGCTCATTGCGTGTGCCACTTGAGCTGGCACGGAGACTGCGTTTGTGCAGCCCAAGCACCGTTGTGGTTCACCGAGTTCAGTTCAAAAGGGAAGGCCTTGGACTGCGTGTGAGCAGCCAGCCACGTTCCCTGTCACCTGCATTGTTTGAGTCAGAGACTGCATGTGGGCAGCCTGGCTCCCTGCTAACTGCTTTCTTTTTGCAGAGTTCGATGATCCTGGGCCATGGTTTAGTGTAAAATTTGTAAGTTAAGGTTAAGATGTACTGTACATATGAGTGCGCCCCCGGCATGTTTGTCTTAGCGCCGGCAATTTTATTTAAGTCGTCCGTGTGAGTGAGTTTGTTTAGATAGTTACGCAGCCCTTAGGTTATTTATTTTGGGGACACGAATACCATGAATGTCGCACTCAGGGATCCGTAGGTAAAATGTACTAGGGGAAAACTACACATGATGGCACACGAAAATTTGACGACTCGGGACGAGTCTGTAAAAAGGGAAGGGGGTAGTGTTGTGGTTACCAGATTCGCAAACCACCATTCAGGTCCCTTAGGTGAGGTATCTCGGTAAGTGCATGTGTAGTTAGGCCCAAACCCGTTGTCTAGTGGGAATACATGTCATTTATACGTGCTGCGACTCTTCAGGATAGCCGTTTTTCTTTTACTATCTTTATTTTGGACCAACCGCCATGATCACAACCACAACATCAACCACCGACCACAACCACCGCTTCACCACAACCGCCACGACCTTCACGCACACCTCACAACCGTAGCATCGCATCACCGTCATCTCGCGCCACTCATGGGCACCGATGCTGGACTCGTGCAGAACGCGCGTCGAACAGCGTGTACAAAATCACGGATTTTCTGCTTCAAAAACGGATCAAAAACGACACACGCCCACTTTTTGCCGTCCAATCGGTGAGCGAGGGGCGATTTGGCCCCGCCTCCAGAACGATCGATATATGCAAATTTGTGGATCAAAAAGCCTTCACGCCCACTTTTTCTCGGGCCAATGGGGAGCGAGGTGAAAGGTCAAAGGGAGGGGGTCAAAGGCGAAGTTACGGGGGGATAAAAGGTCGGTCGGAGAGTCAGCAGAAGGAGGGTCGGAGAGTCGCAAACAAGAACGGGTGGGAGAGTCAAGAAGAGGAGAGTCGGAAGCAGAGGGTCAAGACTTCGCGGGCGGTGGAGCTGCTCGTCGTGTGCGTTGGAGTCGGAACGGAGGGGACGGAGCTGTGGAAAGGCGGCGACACCAGACGAGGGGGTGCTCGCGTCGTGCAGGAAGCTGCACCCGAGGGAGGCCGACAGCGCGACCTGGCCGAGGTGGAGACGCTCGTCGCATATAATAAAGATCCTCTATACCCCGAGCATCAGCAACCCCCTCCTGTTTCCCCCGCGCTGAGATAGTGCGACCAAGGGGGCCCCGTTCCCACCCCCTGCCAGGCACTGTCCGCGAGGCCCGCGGGTTGCGGGGCCATCGCCGCTCCGCGTCTCATCACCAGACGGGTAGGCCCGACCCGGTCTCGGCCCCAGGCCTACCTCATTCTTGGGGTATTTCTTTTCCTTGGTTTTGGGTATGTGTTGTCGGCGCCGTCTGTGAGGTAGAATTGTATAAGTGTTGCCGTGTGCTCGGTAGTCGGTATTAGCTCTGCACTGTGTTTTCACTTTTATGTTTGCTTTTTGTGTAAATGGAAGTGTGTTTTCTTTTTTGTGTGTGCATTTGGTGGAATTGTATTTGTGTGCTTCCCGTGTGCCGCGAATAAATGTGCTTTATTGTTGAACTGTTCTCCCGCTTCGCTTCGTCTTTTCCCCCATTGAATCCCCATCTTGCTTCACGTAAAGGGTTGGTAGTGGGCTGAATACGCCCGATAATTAATCGAACCGTCGAGGTCGACGATAACACCGCTCGGTTATTCTGATAGTACGGAACGGGTCGCTTAAGTGGCCCGTGTCCGAAGTCGACCTGCGGCGAGGTGCGATCGCCCGGTCTACCCTCCGCGTGGGTACTTAGGTAGTTCGAATTTGGCGAGCAACCCTATCCCACGCGGGGGCTGATTGGCTCGATCGCGGTGAGACCGAAAGGTCCACCCGTGACTGGTTCCCGGTGTTAGTCCGAGAGGGTCACGACTGGATTGTCCGTCCGGTGGGCGACGTGCCGCGATTCGAGTTACGTGGCCGTCGCACGCCGGCGGGCGCAAAGACCGCAACAATATACACATATACATACATATATTCATATATATGTATATGGATACATGGAAACGGCCATAAGATGATGATGATGATGATGATGATGATGATGTACTGTGTAGAGCACTATAAGATGCTTTGTGGTCACCTGATTAGCTCAAAAAGACAAACCAAATGACCTGGCAAAGTCCTGAAGGATATGATTTCCAGACCGGGCCTGCATTTGGGTTGCAAAATAACTAATATGATGCAAACTGCTTGACAAACTCACCTGTTGCAGAATTGGAAAGACATCAATGAAAAGAGCAACCACAGTATTGTACTTGTGAAGGCAAATTCTGATATGCATCAATGAAATAAAAAATATCCATCAGGTGGTGTGGTATAAACATGATGTCAAGTGGGGCATATGAGGAACAGAGGTGGCAACCTAAAACTGGGAATCCGTCATGAGGTACTGTGGACCATTAACAGCAGCAGAAAAGTATCCAACCACATTATGCAACTTTATGACCAGGTACATACCTCACTCCTCCATCACAATCAAACCAAGAACCCAAGCTTGGTTCAGTGAAGAGTGCCTTTTAAAAGTTATGCTACAAGCAGCACCAAGCACAGCTGAAAATGAGGAGCAAGCCCATTTTGGCTGCAACAAACCTGCGGAATAAGAATCAAAAGCAGGATGCCATCAATGGAGCAAAATGGATCTTATAAAAGCCCTGTTGCCCTTCCACATCAAGACAGAACTGTGGTGGACAATCAAACCATTAAATAAGAAAAAATGGAAGCTCATGAATGTCTACATAATAACACATGGTGGATGCCAGATTGCAAATGCTTAAAACAAAGCTGAGTTGTTCTCAAGGATCTTCAGCAAAAAGTGTCGAGTCTATCATCCCATTCTATTAACCCAGAATTTCCCCATCATCACATGCCAGAATACTACAACTTTGGCTCATGACATATAACAATAATGAGTAGCTGACTGCACTTCATACAACAAAAGCTAGAGGTTGTAACAACATAAAATCCATAGTACTTAAGACCTGTACACGATAGAGCTGGCTGCCTGCTGGCCAAGCTGTTCTCATGATAATTGCTGCCCTTGGTTTCACGGGAACGTTTGATCAAGTCTTAAACCGAGAAACCCTGGTAAATATATATATATATATATATATATATATATATATATATATATATATATATATATATATATATATATATATATATATATATATATATATATATATATAACAGAAATCAAATGAACAATCCTCTAATGGTTGGAATTGCATAATGGTTGTGGTTGTTGGGGAATCACAATGGCAGGCATTCTTAAAGGCAATGTCCTTAACCCAGCCATCTTAGGTTGCTGCATCAATAAAAATTAAATAATTATCGTATCCAGATCCGGATTCGGATCTTCACCAAAATCGAATTAATTCGTCCTTACCACACACCCAACATGTCCACCAAGTTTCATCCGAATCCGTCCACAACTTTTTGAGATATCGTGCTATATATCATTTTTGGCCCGATCTCTCAATGGTGAAGAATCACTTTAAAAATTATCCGATCCGGATTCGGATCTTCATCAGAATTGAATCAATTCTTCCTTGTCACACACCGAACATGTCCATGAAGTTTCATCCAAATCCGTCCACAACTTTTTGAGATGTTGTGCTATTTGTCGTTTTTGGTCCTTTCTCTCAATGGTGAAGAATCACTTTAAGATTTCTAGAAGTAGGATCCAGATATGGATCTTCATCAAAATATAATCAGTTCATCCTTTTTACACACCGAACCTGCGCACAAAATTTCATCCAGATCCGTCCACAACTTTTTTAGATATCCTGCATACAAACAAACAAACAATCAAGAAGAAGACGTCGTGCAGAGCACAATATTTGCAAAATCCATAAAACAAATTTGGCCTCAAAAATAATTGTTGGTTGAATTAATGACCAACTATGCAACTCCCCTTCAAATTTTAAGTGAACCAGATGAAAATTGACAATTTTAGAAATCTAGCCTATGTTGACCTTTTGGTCAATGTTGACCTCAAAAATAATTGGTTGGTTGAATTCAGTGACCTGAAATATAAATTCTCTTCAAATTTCAAGTCAATGGGATGAAATTTGACAATTTTATAAATTTGGCCGATGTTGTTCTTTTGGCCAATGTTGACCTCGAAAATAATTGATGGTTGAATTCAGTGACCTGATGTGCAAATCCTATTCAAATTTCAAGTCAACTGGATGAAAATTGAGGATTTTAGAAATACCGCCTTAGTTGTAGACCTTTGGCCTATGTTGACCTTTGGGTCAATGTTGACCTCAAAAATAATTGGCTCGTTGAATTCATTGACCTGAAATATAAATCCTCTTCAAATTTCAAGTCAATCGGATGAAAATTGAGGATTTTAGAAATACCACCGAAGTTGTTTACCTTTGGTCTATGTTGACCTTTTGACCTCAAAAATAATAGGTTTCTTCCTTATAACAAACTCGACCATGTGGTGAAGTTTCGTGAAGATTGGTTTAAAATTGTGACCTGTAGGTGATAATCAGACAAACAGACAGACAGAATTACAAAATCGACTGACCAATATACTTGAAAAATCTTCGATTTTGCAAGTAACAAATAGACAGAAAGGCGTGAAAACATAACCTCCTTCACCTTCGGTGGCGGAGGTAATAAGAGAGATCTGCACTGGACCCTTACCTGACTTTCAATGGCAGTACCATACAAGAGTCCTCCAGTGTTAACATCCTGGAGATCACCGTTCATCAGAAACTCAAATGCGAAAGTCACATAAACACCATAGCTATAACAGCAAGATGGCATCTGGGCACTGTGCACACAGTTGAGTGGATCGTCAATGCAGCCCTCCAAATTCTCCACCATCTGCGAGTCTGTCCAGAATGTGATGGAATACGCACCACTCGCCGAGTTGTGAACATCTGAAACAACACATGTGTAAGCTGGACACCATCCAGGACAGAGTTGCTTGTGTAATTAGTTCACCACCTTGTTTCACTAGATATCTAAAAATCAACATTCACCTCTTGTCTCACTTGTGATCTGTTGCTGAAGTGCATGCTCAGAATACACTGCAGCACTCACCTACACTGCTTCTACAACTTCCAGCCCCACAATCTATACCATCAAGAACCATAACAGCAGCACCATGCTGGGAATCACAAAATAAAAAATGTAGGAAAATATAATTGCAGGAAGAGTTTATTGCATGCACTTGTACAGTTGCATTTGCAATGAGCTTGTACAGGCAATGTGTAACATGCTTATACAGCGAAAATTGAACAAATTTTTTACTTGCAGATTGAGCGAGATGGAAGGGGAGGAATTAAAAAAAAAGTTTTTAAAAAGTGGCCACTGACTTGTCTGCGATGTGAGAGAACAGGGCTTGTTCTTTAGCAGAAAGTGATGCAACTGCTGTCTGCCCGTCAGTGTGATATGGGGTACTGACTGCACGAAACAATGTGGAGTCATCTGCAAAAGGAAGAGTGAGTTTTCCAGAGCATCAGAGAGGATGTTTATTTAGATGAGGAACAAATTTGTAGAATTTTTTTTGTAAAATCTATCAAAAACAATTTCGGCACTTATGCCAGGAAATCCATTTTAAAAATTCCCAAATTCTGTTGCAACAGTTAAGTTTAATGAAAGACGATGAAGTGCCCAACCACATATTAAAATCAGTTTGAATTCAACTCAAAGCAGAGGATAATTGCACTCAGTATGAGTACCCAAAGTACAACTTCATTGCAGGCTGGAACGAAAAATAATTATAAAATACACAAGCTCACCCCAAAAATCCAAGAAAAGCTGCATTAAGGGCTTTCGACAGATTGATGGTGATGCTGGAAATTTCGTTCTCTCTTTGTGTGCACATGATTATCAGTGAATGTTTGACCTGGCTGAAATGGTCATTTACTGACATCAAAGAAATAAATTTTTACAATAATAATTTGTTTTCAATTATTATTTGTCATGACAACGACCTGTATTTTACAGTTTAATAAAAAAAAAAAATACAAAGAAACTTTTTCTTTTTTTTCACTCTGACATTAGGTTATGCCCACCCACCAATGTTGTGCAGGTGAGATTGTGTCTGTGATTGGGTATATATTTAAATACATCTATCTATTCTAGACTAATAAATGTCTGTGTGTGTGTGTGTGTTTGTGTGTCAGTCTGTTTCCTCCATAACTCCAAAACCATGAAACCTGGCAGCCTCAAATTTGCTTGCATACCAAGAGAACTCCAAGGTAGTGCATGAATGAAAATTTGATGTTTTGGTTAATTTAAACACCCCTTTTGAAGATAATGTATGGCAAAACAAGAAACAGGCTTATCCTTAGTCAGCCTGTGTTCGGCTCACATTTTGTGAGTTAATCTTAATCAGGCATTTTGTCCGCTTAGCTCAAAAATGCCATTCCTTGGAACAGGTCGGTTTCTGTATGATAAAGCTTCATACCTGTGAGTTGCTGCATACATTGCTGATCGCGGATCTTCAAACCTACGAACCGCTGCATACATTGCAATGCTTATAAACGGCAAGATACGCTAGTGTTCATACCTTTATTTAATTTCTGCACATGCAATAACCTCTAGAATCTCTTAACCTGAGCTGAATTTCAAATTTTAAACTAGGGAATTGACCTTAGCAAGGCACTTAGAGTTGAATAGCAAGGCATTTGGAGTTGAATAGCAAGGCATTTGGAGTTGGTCGATGAAGCGTACTGATTGCTTTGCTGACGGATGGGTCGGCAATGCATCAACTCATAAAGTTTTGACAACATGTCATTCAAAAGGTCCAGAAGTGCAGTTTGGAACTATTTTGGGAAGGCAAAAAAAAGACTGTTCGAAAGTTGCATGCTCACTTTGTTCAATAGACATTGCTCATCACTGTAATACGTCCAACATTTGAAAAACAAATACCAGAGAGAGCACCTATTAGTGACGATTGAGAATGCGGATTCAAAGAAACAAACGTTTGCAAGAGCAAAAAGTTCACTTTCACAATCGAGGATTGAAAACATTTTCTCCCTGAGAAAACTCCGGTATGCAGCCATCCCTTCCCCTCGTGTTTTTTTTTTTATTGGAAACATAGTCGAGGCTCGTGAAAGAGCTCGTACTGGTACACTGAACGGATCAGGACACATCAGGACAAAAAGGAACAGTAGAGAGAGAGGGGGGGACAGCAATAGCAGAGTTGAAGGCCAATATAGAGGCCGATTTGGACAAACAATGGGTGTTGGGAGAAATGGGGGGCAGGAGAGGATGTATGGGGTGGACAAAATGGATACAGAAGGAAACTCTGAGGAGGGAAAACTGGAAATTTGGATGGAGGAGGGGAAACTGGAAATTTGGATGGAGGAGGGAAAACTGGAAATTTGGATGGAGGAGGGAAAACTGGAAATTTGGATGGAGGAGGGATTGAATTAGGGTGGGGTTAACAAGGGTAGAAAAGATCATGGTTGTTACAGCAAAGGGCTTACCTTGGGTAGCCTTTCATGGCTGCTTTATGCAGCTTCTTTGGCTCGAAGATCATGGGAGGAGTCAATTTATTTGTACACTCCAAGTCATCTGGGTTTAATGATTAGGTAAGAGCTAATTGGTTATTCCCTCCATTCAGAGGTGAGATGTGGGTGGGTCTTCGTTTTTCATTCATATGTTGATGACTTTTGATGCTTTCACGTAGTACATGCTTGGGAGCCTCATTGGTATGCATTTCTGTCTGCGCTGTCGCTGATTCACTAACAAGCGATGAAACCGGTCTGGCAGCTGAGGGGATGTGTAGCATTGGGATTCTCTTGTATAATATTTGTGAACGTCTTTACAGCCGGGGAGGAACTCTGGGAAGAAACAGCAAAGGGCTTACCTTTGGTGACCTTTCATGAGGTATGATGAAAAGCCTGTTCCACATTGCAGCCTGTTCCAAGTCAGGGCAAGGTTGAGCAGGCTAAAAAAAACATAGCAACCTCAGACCCCACAAAATTTCAGCTTTCTACATCACCCAGAAGGTACTGATCTTTAATATCAGTCAGTCAATGAGTCAGTCAGTCTGTCAGTCAGTGAATCAGTGAATCAGTGGTTAGAATGAGCTTTATATATAAGATACATATACTGTATACAAAAACTTTTGGAGGAGGGGAATTAATTAAGAAGAGAAAGAGAAAAGGAAGAAAGGACAATAACATAAAAGGAGGTAGGGGAGTGTAGGAAGGGTGGAAAGAGAAGGAAAATAAGTCTTGGAGGGGATATGAGTAAAGGGAGAAGTGTCAAGAAACATGTATGAGGCATAGGAGGGGGAAAGGTTTCAAAAACTCAGACTTTTGAGTTTGGAATAAATAGAGTGCCTGTTGACATTAGAGACTTTGTGTAAAATTTAATAATAAGAACAATAATCGCAGCAGTTATCCTTTTGTTCATGTTATTTCGACAGATAAGATTACATGTCCTTTATGTCCTCGCTTATGCAACTTGTATGAATGGTTTAGTTGTCCGTCTCGTAAAGGAATGCAGACCACACACAAATAGATAATTAAATTAGTTGATGTCACGCAGAAAAAAACAGAAAACAATTTTTTCATTGCTGGGACATTAATCTCGGTTTTCAGGATATCCTTGTAAAATATCTTATTTACATAATGTTCTGTTACATGGAAAGGGGTGGGGATCCAGAGCTAGAATGTGATAAGAATAGCATGGACTGTGTGTTCGAGTCGGTGAGACTTAATCCTCTATTAGGGATCTGTCATAGGTAAGTCGTATGAAATATGTGCACTGACGAGGGCAGTGATTGTAAATGATAGATCAGAATAGGGTAAACGTTGTATCGTGTAAAACATCCTGTATTGGCAAGGCCAGGTGGAGGACTTGTGGCACAAAAGGCACCTAACACAGAAAGGCATTTAAGTGGGAAAGAACATGTAATGGGCCATTTGGCCAGAAGACAGCAGGCTATGGTGATATAGTGAGTTGTGGAGCCCTGGTTGAGGGTGGAACACTAATAAGGTGCTGCCATGCAGGGCGGGACAGCCTAAAAGATGGTGCCACATACAAGCAGCAGACGGCCAATTGTGGGACCAGTCGCATACATGAAGGCAGTCCCAGAGGTGGTAAAGGCTGTGTCCACACATGCACGCAGTAGATCAGAGTTGGACCTTTGGCAGAGGATGTCTTGGCTCCCTCTCTGTTTCATAGCTCATTCAAGGAGGACTGATTGAGAGAAGCGGATGCTATTTCGCCACCATCCTCTTCTTTTCTGCCCCGAGCTGCACTTCCCCATGTGCCCTGCCAGCCTATTGTCCTGCAGCCACAACCAGATAATGTTGCCTGTTCATTGTCAACAATAATTGCCTGTTCTCTTCCCTTTGTTGTCCATACCTGGTGCTGTCAGCACCACTAGCGTGGTTATTTCTCTTATACATAAGTTCGAGTATTTTTCCTTCTTCCCTATCCGTGTCTGTCGACTGCCTGGATCGTTCCATCTATTATTTATTTACGTCTTGTGCATCCTTATCCCCATATACATTTTAATAAACCCTTTGTTGTAAAGAAACGTCTTCCCGCCTTCCTGCCTTTGCATGCGAGCACCTGCCAGTCTCAGCTTTGTTTGAACGATCCTTGGGGGATTGTAACTTGTTAACTAGTTCATTCTGAATGCAGTAAATTCAAACATCGTTTCAGTCATCCGCAGAGATCTTTATTACCCCTTGCCACCGAAGGTGAAGGAGATTATGTTTTCACCCCCTTTCTGTCTGTTTGCTTGTCTGTTTGTGTGCAGGATATCTCAAAAAGTTGTCGACGGATCCGGATGAAATTTTGTGGACAGGTTTGGTGTGTGATAAGGACGAACCGATTAGATTTTGGTGAATATACGGATCTGGATCCGGCTACTAGAATTTTTTAAGTGATTCTTCACCATTGAGAGATCGGGCCAAAAACGATATGTAGCACGATATTTCAAAAACGTATTGAGCCCGACATGTTCTTGTTTGTGTGGCGGAGGTATGTGCTCCACTGAGTGCCCTTCTAGTTCGACCTGAGGTGCAGAGTGTCCATGTTAGTTGGGCCTATGACGCGATAGTACTTTAATCAATTCTCACACATCATTTGTAACAAGAAGGACCTCTTTACTCGGGAAGCAAATATGGCGGACATTTTGGTACCACCACCCCCTCCATTTCAAATAAACATAACAATGCATGCACCGTTTTGAACTGCCCTCCCCTCTTGCACTGTGCAAAGTACATATTGAAACTTCATCTGCACCACAATTTAAGACCATACTATGTTGGCAAATACTTTCGTCGATCAATATTTAATGTAACAACCGCAAATATGTATTATGTGTTTAAACTGCAGTAGATAGCAATAAACACATAAAGTCTGTGAGGTCGGTGGCTCAAACCCTGGCCGATTTGTACCAAGGTACATCCTGCTTCCTTGCTTGACGTTCAGTGTTTTTTTTTTTTAATATACAATGTCACGGCTCATATAAAAGCTAACACATAGAACGTATAACAAGGGGAGCAGGAGACAAGAGGGGCAGAAGAGAGAAGCACAAAACAGTGTGGAATAGTTACATGAGGAGATCTGTGGAAGGGAGTGGGATGGGACATGGTACACAGGGTAAACAAGATGGACACTACAGGGACTTTCAGGAAGGAAAGCAGGGAATTTGAAGGAGGTGGGTTTGGGGTGGATTAGCAGGCGTAGAAAAGATCGTGGTTTTGGATTGGGGAAGATAAGAGATGGTGGTGAACAACTATTTTGAAGACCTGGAGGGAAGAGTGTGATTGAAGAGTGTGTGGAAGTTTGTTCCAAAGGCAGGAAAAAAAAAGAGGAATGAAAGAATGAAAGTGAGCAATGATTCTTGATTTTGGTAGTTTAACCAGAAGGGGGTTGCTGGTGGACCTTGAGCGCCCTTCAGAAATTTGGGCAGTACAGATAGCAGACAGAGCGGGGGGAGGGGGGTGCGGCCAGAGAGGAGACAGTAGAAGACAGAAAGACCACTGGTGATGGGACGAGGCACAGTGGGGAGTAATAAGAATTGGGCAGAGGGAAGTTGAAGATTGGAGGAGGTGGAGGGATGAGAAGGAAGGAGGCAGCTTTGTGGATGTGAGGGGGGGCAAATTTGAGTAGGGGAGTGAGGAGGGAGATTGGAGGGAGAAGGGAGAGAGGGGGGAGTTGAGGGGGAAGGAGTATCAAGGTTGCTTTGAGAGGGAAGGGAGACGATGACAGCAGGCACAGCCAAGGGGAAGGAGGGCAATGGGAGAAGGGAAGGATGAGACTCGGCAGTGGGATGGTGATGAAGGGAGCAGGCAGGCTAAGGTACAATATTTGAGTGGTTGGGAAGAGGGGGAGGTGTGAGAGGAAAGAAAGAGCATGTTTGAAACGTTGAGTGTTTTGATTGAGAGAGTGAGATATCTGTTAGGTTAGAATGGAGCCCACAGATGTTAGAACACCACACACTTTGGGACATTAGAGGAGGAGCTGATACTAAAGCAGAAGACAGTGAAGAGGCACCAAGAGTGGAGGTAGGAGGAGGGGCAACATTGGAGGGGTAGGGAGAGGGTATAACAAGTGAGGATTAGGAGGAGGTAGATGTGAGGAAGTGGGATGAATTGGTGCCGAAGTTGGAAAAAAGGACGATTAATGGAACACGAACATGCATTGCAAACTGGAATGAATAATTTTTTAAAATCAGAGATGCGATTAAAGACATTACGTGAGGGATGCAACGAAGGAGAATTAAGAGAATGGAGAAAAGAAACGTCGTAACAGTTGGACGTTTTCTACACGGAATGACGGAAAGGTCGAATTGAAAACAGTCTTTTAAAGAAGAAGAAGAAGAAGAAGAGAAGTGAATCATGATACAATATCGGGAACCACACGTGTAAAAGAGGAAATTGAAACATTTTAAGAGACTGTTTCTTAGATTGCTAAACATTAGGTAGGATAGGTAAAGGAAAGGTTGAAGAAAAAACTGTGAAGGTGTATGGTGAATTTGGATCGGCTGTATTTAAAAAGACAAGAGCACGGACAATCTCATCTGTGGAGAGAAGGAAGTTTCTTCGAAGGAAATGCCCCGCTGAGTGCGGTGAGAAAGGCGACACCATTCCTGTGATGTCGCTGGTACCCAGAGTGCCCCAGAAAGTGATGGCACTCCCCCCAAGCTCAGTGGCTGAGTTTGTCTCATCTTACAGTCCTGCATTTTATCTCAAGTATGTGTCAGTATGTCCGTGTGTGTGTGTGTGTGTGTGTGTGTGTGTGTGTGTGTGTGTGTGTGTGTGTGTGTGTGTGTGTGTGTGTCAGTTTCACTACGAACTTAAGACCCTGTAAAAAAAACAAGGAATGTGCAATCATTATGATTCTAATGTACCATACTCTGTTACAAAGCGTCGGTGATGCTGAAGCAGTTTCTTGACAGGGGTTGTATACTGGGTGGTTTGCCATTGCATGCCCAGCAGTAGTTAGAGCAGGAATTTAGAATTTGGCCATGATGATGGTGATAACACAGCATTTAAAAGGACAGACCACAGACAAGCAACAAGAGGTTGGCAAACATTGTGCATGCTTGGTGGGCTGAATGGCCTCCTAATGCATTGAAGCTCCTTGCATGTGGAATGATATATTATCACTATATCATAAAAATAAATATGACGATCACAAATTCTGGGGGTCACATGGAACCCTCGGTTCAGGTGACCTCGGCTACAACATTATTTCCCAATGTCTTAAGGACCTTGTGTCGCATCAAACCATAAGGAAGAAGCAAAGTGGTTGACCCCCTGCAGTTGCAATCACCAATTTTACTTTATACCACCAACCTCAAACTATGGATGCATGCAGTTCACCAGTCTGAGGAATCCCAGGATTACAAAAATCAACCTATTCATGATGAAATCGACACAGAAATTCACAAACTTTCCCAACATAGCGAGTTCATTGATTCACTTATTATGTATGTCATCAACTATTACCCATGTACACCACTGTTGTACAGCATTGAAATCCATTTCATCTGGATGTTCATTCTCTGCGCAAAGTGAAATATTTCTGTCATGAACACAGAAGACAACACATAAGAGACACAAAGGGGGAAGCTTTCTTTACTCAGGCCTTTCTCTTCTTGCCACTGGGTTGGTTGAAGTCGTTCCATCGTTCTCTTTCTGGAAGCAGATAGAACCTCTGTTTTGGTGAGGGTGGGAAACACTCAACGCATCAGGGAGCATACCCTATAGCTCACCTGATCCGTCATGCTGCAGTCTTGTGGAGGCATGCTCATGCCAGAGTCTTGCCCCTCGTGCAACAGTGTGCCGAACAGCGGTGACAGCTCTGCGAACCCTATACATTTTCACGGGAAAAAAAAGATGATCGTCAGCCGAGAACAACATGCCGAAATACTGAAACAGCTTGACTGATCTCAAGTCAATAAAAAGAGAAAAACTATGCACATGAAGATCTGAACAACTTATCAGTCGTACATATGCCTCCTAAGGCAGTTATTGAGGTGAAAAGTAGAAAGTGGTTTTCAGGATACTGCTATAAGTGCAAAGATGCATTGAAAAACTAAAAATTTCCCTTTTGATTTTTTTCCTTTTGTTTTCAAACATAGGAGCCACATATTTATATATTCATTGATAAATGCTATGAAGATTTTGGGTTATTAATATTTTTCTAATGAATTCCCTTCCCCATGATGACCCTTGCTTGGTCAGAGAGGTGCCACTGTAAGACATCAGCTATTGCAAGTGGTAGTAAAGGGACTTTCTCAAAGGTCTTATGTTCAATAGAGGTGTACGTCGTTAAAAGCCTCACGTTTTCAGGACAAAATGTAATGCTGTGCCACATCCATCATTATGGTGAAATGGCTAATCCAGTAAGTAGCAAACGGATTGTAATGAAACTGATTTTGTTTGAATCAAACTTTCAAACCTTTCATTTGTAATCTAATACTGCCTTACAAGCAAAAAAAGTTTCTTTCAATACCAAAATGCAATTTGGTATCAACGTCATAAATTATTTTACTTTGTACCAGAGTTCACTCCTCCTTGGTTACCTGCCAGACAATCAATCGTTCTAAGGAAGTTCACCCGTCAATCAGTGGGCCAGCTTCACAGAGGCCCTTTCAGGCGAACAAATGGGTGTCACTGACGGTTACTAAATGAAACTACTTCACAAATCATTAAGTTCAATCAGAGCCAGGTTCTCGGTTTCCATACAGGCCTGCCTGTCTTTACATACAGAGGAATGCTTGGAGGATAATTTTTCTTACAAATGGAAAGAAATCTGTGACGTTGTTCCCCCTTTTTTATTGTCCAGGCCCCTCCACAGAGCACTCCGGCTTGCCAACACCCCCAATCCATCTCCCTCCTGCCGACTTTCTTACATATAGCTGACATTTAAACTTCAGTTCCGCTTATACAACTTGAGAATGCTACACTTTTCCGAGTTTTTATTTCTCTAATAAATCAATGAAGCGACGTTTGAACGGAAAGAATCTGGTTCATTGTTCTTGTTTCCCCCCACTGGAAAGCGGGGGCGCACACAGAGCCAAGACACGGGTCTCGGTCAAACAAGAGTCCTCGCTGCCCACGGGATGTACACCGTGACAGCTCGGAGGCCAAACCGCACCCGAGCCCTGCATTGAGCGCACATTGCTGAAAGCCATTATTGAACAAGCGCAGGGGTCCGTGGAGTATCCCCCCAGCCAGTTGCTCGCCTCCTCGCTTCTCTCGTGGCCCTCTCCTCCTGCTCCCTCCCATGTAAGACGAAGCCCACGGGATGATAATAAACAATGAGGATCGCGGGTTTAATACGAGCACGGCCAGTCCGCACGGCTCGCTCGGCCGCTGGCAGGAACTCGGCGACGATTCATTGATCTCGACACCGCGCTAAAGAGCTTCGTCTCGGCGCGTTTACCGTCCCGATCGTTTAGCACGATCCATCGCCGCGATGCCCGCTTTCCGCGGCCCCGAATGACTGTAATTACGAGGCGGTGCCCGGCACGGCCCGTCGGGACGGGCGCGATGATGAACGACGAGGCCGGACCCCCCCTGCACCAGTGCCGCCGCCTGCGGGCACTCGGCGCTCAGCAACTGGAATCGCGAGCAGCTTCTCCGCCTCGCTCTCCACACGATGCTCGGCGGGAGTGTCGAGCTCAGCTCGGACTGCAGACGCACCATATAAAACGCGGTTATTGAAAATCAATCCCACAGAGCCTGCTCCCTATACGCGCCTCTGCCTTAATCAAGTTTAAGCCATCAGAGGCACCTGCGGAAACCCAGGGGAGAAGATCCGCACGTTAACGCCTTTCTGTCGGTGCATCCCCAGCTGGACCTCCAGGGTGGAGCAATGGAAGGTCCACAGATGGGTGTTCGGGGACAACTGGGGTCTGAACGTGGGGTTTCCACACCCAAACTTAACTACAGCCACTTTCACCTGCACAGAGAACTTCTTCATATTGCTTTTATTAATATTATTATTGCTTTCGTAATAATAGTTCATAATTAGCAAGAATTGCTTTCATAATCCATGCATGATTATTAAAATTATAATAATTATATACACTTTCTCATAAATGATAATGAATTTCACTGTAATCTGTTTATTACTTCAATCAATGTTAGTGTTGTCATTCTGATTATAATACTATTGAGTTTATTTGTCTATTATTGCACAGTATTGAACAATTAAAAATCATTATGTTGGCTTCATGGTTAAGGTGACTGGCTTGAGATCCCAATGTCTTGAGTTCTAGCCCCTGTTTTCTGCTGTTGAATTAACACCAGATGGATCGACTCAGCCTGTCATCCTTCTGAGGTTGGCAAAATGAGTATCAGCTAGCTGGTAATTGGGGCATTGCATCAGTAGCACAGTTGTGCCCCCAGAAAATGATGCAGCCAAGCAGCCACAGGCTCCAAACAAATAAATCATCATCATCATCATCATCATCATCATCATCATCATCACAGTATTGCTTTTATACCACTTTTGGTGAGTCCAGAACTTTTTTTTTCTTTTACAACAACGAGGCTCATGGAAGAGCAAGGTTTAACTGACAGTGGCTTAGCAGGGCAACAATTGGCAACAACCAGCAAGGGAATAAAAACGAATGGGAAAACAAGAGCGAGAAAGGGAGGAAACACTGAAACGAGCAAGTAAGAGGGTTGGGTTAGGGAGGGTTAATTGGGGTAATAAAGATCATAGGTCAGGATAAGGGATCACAAGAGGTGATGGTGCACTACCTAATTGAAACCCTGGAGGGGAGAGTGGGAAAGAATGGCTTGTGGACGTTCACAACTTTTTGAAATATATTCGTGCTATATATTGGTTTTAGCCCAAACTCTCAATGGTGACGAATCACTTAAAAACTTATTGGATCCATATCTTCACCAAAATGTAATCAATTCCTCCTTGCCACACACCCAACCTGTTCACCAGGTTTCGTCCGAATCCATCCACAACTTTTTGAGATATCCTGCTCACAGACAAACAGACAGACAGACAGACAGACATGGGTGAAAACATAACCTCCATCCACCTTCGGTGACGGAGGTAATAAGGAAAATTATATATATTTTTTACATTTGAAGATTCATTCAGTCTGCTGTTCTGGATCTGACATCCTGGATCTATAATGAGTGGCATGAACATCGTGGTTAGTTGTGGTTTAAGATTTAGCTTGGCCAACATATCTGTTGTCCCCTGGCTCCAAGCCTCCACATTGCAATCCAGGTGGCTCCCACCTTACAGGTGTGCCCCCAGAAAATGGTGGCTTACAACAACGCTTCTCATTATGCCAAAAGTGCGATTATGCCAAAACCATTATGCCAAAAACGCAGGCCGACTGCGAACAGCAAATAAATAATTCTACCAACATCTGCATTATTTACTACTGATGTGCTCAACCACACAAATACACGTTTCAACCACAAATACTCATGGATGTGACGGACTAATTAAAAGGGTTAAAAAAAATTCCTAAATTTTATACCAAGACTTGAACAATAATATCGGATTGTTGTGTTGGCACTGATACTGAGCCAAAGGTGAATACACACAACAGAGAGACAATTATAAAGACCGACGAATGCAGAGCCAAAGCGATCGGTTGTTCCATCTCGAATCGCGGACCACCAACCATGTATGAAAAGGGACGGAGACACAGAGGAGGGAAGTAGCATATGCAATCAGGCAACGAACACACAGCTCGAGCGTGGTTAATTCACTTTATCGTCCCTCACCACGGGTACCTTCTGCCTGGGCCGCAGGAATTATGAGCACAGTTTTCAGTCTGCTTCCAGTTCGCTACAGTGTCAGCTCATAGCGTTCTCTAGTCTGTCTGTAAAGGTAGTTGTCTAGTCTAGGTTCGATTCCCACCCCGACAAGGAATTGAAAGATTGTTGTTTCATAGGTGCGGACTTGCATCACAAAGTGTGCTGTTCCTAAGTTAGATGTTAAGCTGGCTGTCCCCTCTGTGAGCATCAATTCCCCCACGCGTGAAGTGCAAAGCTGGGTTAACCAATTTGTCTACTCTGTCTGTCTTTCTGTCTATAGAGTACAGACTTCTGTCTATGATCGAGGAACTACTGAATTTCAGTTGAATTATATGTTTTGAACACTGTAAAACATGAATCAGAACATGAGTCAGAATAAGAACCGACAGTTTAGCAATACTTTGTGTCTGAATTTGGCAAATTGTACAGCGTTTCATCCTGAGCAAGCATGGGAACAGAGGGGTAAACATAATCGTTTCACTCTGTCTCTCTGTCTGGCAGTCAAAAAAACTTGAAAACCATTTTCAAACAAGAAACCTACTTGTTTTAAGGATGTCATAAAGGACACAAACAACAGGCATGAAGAACTAATTTAACGTATTAAATAAGGTGGTGTAAAAGACATTGCATCAAAGGCAGTAAACTTCCGATTCAGTGTTTTTTCAACAGCGTTTAAAAGTTTTATTTTATTTCCATTGGATGATATTCTTCAATACTGTAGAACAAAAACCGTCTTACTTGCACTTCCAATAACCCTCAGTTTAACAGTGCAGTACTTGGCCAAAATATTACGCCATCTTGACCAATCAAACATGCTACTCGTGCTCTCGAGGCAAGTTCACTTCAAGATATTCTTCTTCTTCTTCTTCCAAACTGTTTCCAATAACATCCCATGTCCATGCTCCAATAACGTCCCATGTCCTATTTCTCAAGATTACATGAAGTAAGCTCTTCTCTGAACTCTCAAGTTGGTGGATGTTAATATAAAGATCCCATGGTATCGTTAATGAAGAGTCAGTGAATTATTGCCAACACCACGATCAAATTAAATTTAATGCCCTCAACAACTACAGTTGAACGTCAGACTAGGCCAGACAGCTAGTTCATGAAAGACTTGAGTCAAAACCTCCACCACACCAACCTCACCATGATCTGACCATTCCATCAAGCAAGAACATAAAAATAGAGCATTGTGACCAAACATAGTACTCAGATGCAAAAAGGAAAGGATGGCATTGTTAATCAAGGTGTTATAGTACCCAACAACTATGGTGTAAGTAACGTGGAAATAAGAAAAAAAACTAACACCAAGTAACAAGATCTAAAAAAAAAACTAGAGAGTTCATAGAACACCTTACCCCCACACAGTCTTGAAATGAGAACATGGCAATGGCGGATCCGAGGGGGGGTTCACCAGGTGCACTTGAACCCCCCTCCCCTCCACCCTTACAATTATATCACATGATCGTTGTGCGAGATATTACTGGACAATCAGTAATCGCACGTCTTTGGTTTCACTCGACAATTAATCCGAGCCGTGATACTTTTCTCCGCTGGTCCTGTTTTAATTCCTGCGACTCAGTGTTTTGTTATGGCTCCGAAGAGAAAAGCAACATTTTCGGGATCGTGTCCTTCAGCAAAGTGCAGTACAACCCTGAACTATTTCACCATGTAATTCAAAGTTTCAGTGGTTACATCATCCATTATTATAATTAATGATCTGATGACTGCAATGGCGAGTTTAGGTTTCGTGGTCGGGGTCATTTCGCCGCATTTTGTGCTTGTCCGTTCGATATTTTCATTGATTTGTATTGGAAACATTTTGTGTATTTACATTGTTGTTGTAAAGATCCGTCACAATGATTCCAAAATCTTCAGATTTTCTTTAGAATCAGTTAGTGACAGGCCTGAGGCCTTTTCATCAGTACTTCGATATTCCCAAATTTTCCTGTGGAGAAAGTAAATTTATGATCGGACACTGCTAGCTCTGGATAGTTTAACCGTTTTTCTTCGACGATTACATTGACTTAAATAAGGCTTGGTGGTATATTTCACAATATGAGACCATCTTAACCTTAAGTGAACCCCCCCCCCCTCAAAACATTTCAGGATCTGCCCCTGCTTGGGAAGGGAATGTTTTCAACTCTTGCTTTGCATTTCCAAGCACAATCTATATTTTGTATAAGCCCCAATTTTGTCTAAATCTCGATATACCCCAATGATGAGAGTGCGAGCGACAAATTTGATTTGTCGAGGTGGCTTAAAATGACGTAATA
The DNA here is from genome assembly GCF_056783735.1 of Eptatretus burgeri. NCBI lineage: Eukaryota > Metazoa > Chordata > Myxini > Myxiniformes > Myxinidae > Eptatretus > Eptatretus burgeri. The sequence goes on along the minus strand of NC_140972.1, from coordinate 75,228,319 downwards.
TTATGTCCAAGTACCGCTAAACTGGAGGTTTTTGGAAGTGCCAACAAGGCGATTTGTGTTATACAGTGTCCAAGTATGGTATATTATTATATTTAAATAAAATAAAAGTTTTAAAGGTTGTTGAAAAAAAAAACTTCTTTGGAAGTTTGCCGGTGTTGATGCACCGTCATTTACAGCACCCCATTTAACACGTTAAATTAGTTCTTCGTCTGTTTTTTGTGTCAGTTATGATGTCCCTAAAAACAGTACGTTTCCTATTTAGGATGAATTTCAATTTTGTTTGACTGCCAGAGACTAATTTTTTTTTTTTTACCTTACTCCTTTGTGCGTATGCACACTTGGGACGAGATTCAGAGTCCAAGTACTACTAAACTGCCAGTTCGTGTTCCAATTCATGTTCCGATTAGTGTTCAAAAAATAAATTTCAATTGAATTTAAGTAGTGATTCAATCATAGACTGACGTCTGAAGACAGAGACAGAGTGAACCAATTAATTGCTTTACCCCACTTTGTGCTTCACGTGCTGGTTAATGCTGTGAAAAGAACTTGGAAGCTGAACTGTAGAGTGCTGGCATTGTGCCAGTGATAGTTGGATCAATGGGAGTTATAAAAACTAAACTCATTGCGATCTTAAAAACTACACCAGGGTATATGAATAATACAAAGGAACTACAATTAGAGTCTGCTCGGGGTTCACTGACGATCCTGAAAAGAACCCTTAAAACAAAAATATGAAAACAAAACTTCATAACTTGATCTATGAAACGCGATCCGTTACTTTGAATCTTGGGAGGATTTCGTTCCACCTTCTGAAGCCCACAAATGGAGATTACCACCAATGGGATCCTGGTCATTAACCCACATGTGAAGTGCAAAGCAGTTAACAATAAACAATTGTTAAACAATTTGGCTATCTGTCTATGATCGAGGAACTACTCAATTTCAATTTAATTTTGACCATTGTAGTGCACGAATTGGAACTGCAGTTGAGCAGTACTTTGTCCCTGGTAAATTGTAATGCGTCTCATTCCGAGCGCACACGTGGACGGAGGAGTAATAGAAGACTTTTGATGTATGCAAAGGTAATATGGTAACATAAGGTAATACGAGACTTTTGACGTTTGAATGCGAATGAGGCCTTTCAAGCATGTTCTGTGAGTTTTCACCAACTCGCTTCTGCTTGCGTGGGAACTTTTAACCTGCCATTGCTGAGATAAAATCTGCAATTCAAATAGTCTCTTTTAACATAAATTTTCAGCATTTAAACGAAAGAGTGGCAATTTCAGGATGGATAACCACAATTGTTGTGTTCCTGGATGCAAATGAGACTAACCAAAATACAGGTATTACGGAAAATATCTGTGGATGAGAGGTGTCGAGTTCCTCTCATTTCTTGTTAATAGAGGTAAGCGTGGCAGACATACAAAAGCAGACACACGCGCGCACGCACGCACGCACGCACGCACGCACGCACGCACGCACGCACGCACGCACGCACGCACACACACACACACACACACACACACACACACACACACACACACACTTCTCCTTTTAGCAATAGATGCAAAATATATAGCACAATTCATCTTGTGGCCCTGAAACCAAATAAAAAAAGATATTTATGATAGCTCCCACTCCATTTCCCTCCACCCACACCCCTGCACCCCCCCCTTATGATTAATCGTAATTATCATTTTAGAAGTTGATTTCAAATCCTGTGCATTCACAAGTCACAGATATGTCCTTCCCATTGGTGGTCAGAAGCATGCAAACCAAATATGGTGTTTCCCTCCAACTCTTTCTGTGTGCAGAGGCAAATGACAGCTTTCTCTCAGGTACTTTTCCAAATATTTTGGCTTCTTTTAGAGGCTTTGTGAGCTATTTTAGGTAACAATCATTATCGTGCATGCATAGTAGAAGTTCAGATGTCCCGAAGATCGCTATTTCTATGGGTTTCTGCATATGGACACCAGACATTCTGGGGCAGATTTTGTCATTTCGAAAGTCCCGTATTATTTTAGTCTGTCTTGCAGTCTGGCCGTCAAACAAAATTGAAAATCATTCCAAACAGGAAACTTACTATTTTTAGGTAGAATACATCATAATTGACACAAACAACAGGTAAGAAGAATTAATGTAACGTCTTTAATAAGGTGGTGTAAAAGACAGTGCTTCAATGGCAGTAAACGTTCAAAAATTTTTTTTCAACAATCTTTAAAACTTTTATTTTATTGAAATTGAATTATATACATGAACACTGCAGAACACGAAACGTCTTGTTTACATTTCCAAAAACCTCCAGTTTATCAGTACTTGGACAAAATATTATGCCATTGTATGCCACCTCTACCAATCAAGTTTTCCGCTCATGTGTGCTCTCAGGATTGGGGAATATTGAGGTTCAGACAATATCGTGGATTGTAAGAAATATAGATTGTGGTCAGAAACGTAACGCAAGAGTTTAAAAGACTCTTCCCATGTCCATTTTTCAAGACTGCATGGTGGTAAGGTATTCTGTGAAGTCTAGTTTTTTTTAGATCTTGGTACTTGGTGTTTTTAAATTATTATCTTGCCAAAACGAAGTTTTTGCAAGATATGTTAGTCAGCTTGTATGTTTTTTTATTTTTTATTTTTTTGTTTGTCTGTAATCACGTATAAAAAATTCTGCAGAGCACAGTTATCATTGGAAATTTTTGTAACTTCGCATATCAGAGGCCTATAGAGGTCCCTTTCAGCACACAAAATTTTGAAGGTCAAGGTCAAAGGTCAAGGTCACTTTGTCGCAAATCAGGGGAGTCGACGAAACCCTTATTTTTTGAGTAATTTTGATCAGATCGTCTTCAAACTTCATGGGAATATAGTTTATGGTCTGGCGCTCAGCTGATTAATTTTTGGTGGCGATTGGCCTTGACCTTCATATGTTTTATTTATTTATTTATTTATTTGTCTGTAATCACGTATAAACCACTCTGCAGAGCACAGTTATCATTGGAAATTTTTGTAACTTCGCATATAGAGGTCCCTTTCAGCGCATAAAATTTTGAAGGTCAAGGTCAAAGGTCAAGGTCACTTTGTCACAAATCAGGGGAGTCGACGAAACCCTTATTTTTCGAGTAATTTTAATAGAATCGTCTCCAAACTTTATGGGAATGTAGTATATGGTCTGGCACTCAGCTGATTAATTTTTGGTAGTGATTGGCCTTGACCTTCATGGTTAGCACCTGAGGTCAAACATATTTGACCCCAAGGTCAAATTTTCAAGTTTTAGGAACCGTATCGTGTAGTACCTCAAATTGAACACCTCAATGAGTGCTTTCTAGATATGTCAAGCTTGAGACATTATGATGTCATTTGGTGACGTTATGAGGCAAAAGCATATTTTTCATGGTTACTCTGTAGAACGATTCTCATCGGAATCTCTCGTAGGCAGATATTCCTCAAGGAGTCGCTCCTGGTGGATAGCAGCTCTGTTCACCTCAGTGTGACCTTAAAGAAGTCACACGTGGTCACCTTTTGGCAAGATATGGGTCACCCTGCGGGTGACATTGGTTTATTTCTATGTTATTTATACCATAGTTGTTGGGTACTAACACGTCGATTAGCAATGTCGTCCTTTCCTTTTTGCATCTGAGTACTATGTCCGGTCACCGTGCTTTGTTTTCTATCTTCACGCTTGATGGAATGGCCAGATCGTGGTGGGTTTGGCATGGTGGAGGTTTTGAGCCAATTCTTTCATGAACTAGCTTTTCTCAAGACTACGTGAGGTAAGGTGTTCTATGAACTCTCTAGTCAGAAGCAGTGTTAGAAGAGCATTCTCCACAGCCTAGGATGGCCCTTACACCAGGTTAAGTGCAGAATATTTAAGTACCCAGAGCACCACTTGATGTACATATAACCAGGTGCAAAATGGAGGCCGCAGCCTTCGGTAAAAAGTGGATGCGGTACCATCCACCCCCATCAACCATCAGTCCGTGCATCCTCAATGGAATCTCTCGTCGATGCTTGAAATGATACTACTTGCATGAAAGTCTTCATGTTCACAAAAAGCCTACATTTCCAGGGACATTTTGGACCGAAAACTCCAGAATGTTAACTGTGTGGTTAAAAGTGTTGTCTTGTAAATCATGACCTTGGTATGAACATCAACACATTCAGCTCGAAGTGTCATCACGTTGCGTTTGTTCCTCAAATAAAACGTGGAACCCATCACACATTGATTGCATAATGATGTCTCTTCAAAGTAGGATGAGGAGGTATATCTTGCAATCATGAAGAGATATTGTTTATTTTGAAATGCTCCATTGCTTTTATGTCAATTACTATCGCTACTCAAAAAAAACACACACACACACACACACACACACACACACACACACACACACACACACACACACACACACACACACACACACACACACACACACCAGTAACAGCTATTCCTATAAAATTATATTACAATTTAAAGGATGCTGTGAATGATGTCAATTTCACAACACCGACCTGTATTTAACTTTATCTTGATTGCAAACTTCAAAATAGTTTCTTTACCTGAAGTTAGAACGTTAATCTGCAAGCAATTGACTGATTTTGTGACTGCCTGGATCATCGGCAGGACACCATTCTTCCTTGAGATTGATCCTTTCAGCCGAGAACCTCTCCAAATGACGGATCCACAATCCACATCAATAGATGTTAATAAACCCAATTATTTTTTGAAAAACAATAAGAACATAATAAACAGAAGAAAAACCTACATCAATAGATCCACAAGCTCAGTTGCATCCAGACAGTCAACCCAGTAATCTGATCCATCCATCCATTGGGACCAAACTCTGTGCAGAGCGTTGGTGCTTCCTTAGCAGTCTCCTTGGCTATTGGGTACAATCCTGGACGGGTCACCACTCCAACACAGGATACCAGCAAGCTGGCACTCATTTTGCCGACCTCGGAAGGATGACATGCAGAATCAACCCCACCTGGTATTAATTCAACAGCCAAGGGGGATGTGAACTCAGAATCCTCGGATCCCAAGCCCACCACCCTAACCATTATGCCAACACCAGGCATACTTGTACCAAGTTGATTTAAATCCCTTCAACTGTTCTCAAAGATCTCATTTTTACCTGACATGATCTTTGACCTTTGAACTCTTGACCCCATAATCTAATCAATTTGTATATGTGTCATGATACATACTTGTACGAAGTTTGACGCAATCTGATCAGATCATGAATTGTACTCTATTCAGTGTCCATTCTGCTGAAGCAGTTTCCTTGGCTGGGGTTACAATCCTGGAAGAGTTGTCACTTTGACACAGGAAATCAGGGCAAGAATTTGGAATTTGTTTTCGGGTGCCAGCGAGAGCTCGCCTACTCTTCGAGAAGGACACCGTAGGATCTGTAACTTCCACCAACTAATGCCAGAAGATGGGATTCCCGGTTTGGCATACATCCGGGGGATGGCACACACATTGATGAATCACTCTGAAGCCTGTGAAACACTGGGATGACAGTTTATAGTAGGGCTGGGATTCAAACCTACACTAGACAGCTCAGAGACGAGTGTGCACACCTCTAGGCCATCTTGCCAAGTCCCTATGACTCAGAGATGTAATATCACGATTCAACCTTTTCTTCCTCGAATATTTAATGTATTTACAGAAATTCATAACTTTCACCACACATGCCATTATATGACAATATATTAAATAAATCATAAAAATAAATAAAACTAGAACTACCACTTTATAACTGCTGGCAGTGATGACCGGGTACCAAGATGTCTGGCTATGACACAACCCTGCTTTGCTACAACACGGGACTGACGAATGACGGACCGAGTAGCACGAAGTGTTCAATCTATTTATTGCGTATGTAGTTAGCCCTCTTTCCTGGGGACATTGTCGGTATCAATTGAATTGGCATTTAAAATTAGCTGAACACGAAGCAATAAATGTGCAGGAAATGTCACCGTGGATCCACAGGGTAAACTGGAACTCCCCCATACGTCTCTCCGCTATGCGGGATTGGTGAGTTATGGACCCAGTAACACGCTGCATTCAATCTATTTATTACGTAAGCAGTTTGCCCTTTTTCCTGAATACATAGTCGGTAGCAATTTAATTAACTTGAACACAAAGAAATAAATGTGGACACCATCAGCGGGATTCCCCTGAGTCGAATGAGACCCCACACGTTTCTCTACAATGCATGATTCATAAGTTATGCGCTGAGAAACAGGCCATGTTCCATCCATTTATGTACACAGTTGTCCATTTTCCTGGGGTTATCATCGGTATCAATTGAATTGCTACTCCTGTACACTCAAACACATGCAGGCACAGCCAAGTGAGCCTTATGCAAAAAAAAAAAAAAGTTTTCGCTTGTTAAGTTTCGTGTTGATAGGACAAGGTGCATTTTTATATCCAAGATGGCTGCCAAACCATGTCACTTTTGACATCATCATTTTTCCGTATATGCAGCCATGGGGTTGGATGATAATTGCAAAGTTTTGCTTTGATAGGGTAAGTGGTTCCAGAAAAAACAATATTTAATATTTTTCTTAAATCCAATATGGCTGTCAAACCATATGACCTCTCAATTATTCACCAACAAACTTATATCCCCTTGCATTGGAGAATAAGAATGTCAAGTTTCCCCTTGATCTGACCAGCTATTCTGGAGAAGAATATGTTTGAAGGTTTTAGGGTAAATTCAATATGGCTGCCAAACCATGTGACCTATCAATTATAAATTAACAAACTTGTAAAAGGATTTCTTGGGAAAAGTGTGCGTGAGTTTTGCCTAAATCTGTCCAGCCGTTCTGGAGAATAATATATATATTTTAATTTTCAATGTAATATGGCTGACAAACCATGTGACCTATGACATCATAACTTTAAATTCTGCCTCTAATGGGGAAGGAGAACACGCTTGTGAAGTTTCGTGTTAATCGGATGAGGTGCATTTTTCTATCCAAGATGGCCACCAAATCATGTGATTTGTGACGTCATAATTTTAACATATATGCAGACATGAGGGTGGATGATAGTTGCAAAGCTTTACTTCGATAGGTTAAGTGGTTCCAGAGAAAACATAATTTAATATTTTTCTTCAATAAAATATGGCTGCCAAACCATGTAACATATCAATTATTCATTACCAAACATTACCAAATCCCCTCCCCAAGGAGAATAAGTTTCTGAAGTTTCCCCTTGATCTGACCAGCTGTTCTGGAGAAGATGTTTGAAAGTTTTAGGGTAAATTCAATATGGCCACCAAACCATGTGACCTATCAATTAGAAATTAATAAACTTGTAAAAGGATGTCATGGGGAATGTGTGTGTAAAGATTCGCCTCAATCTGTCCAGCCGTTCTGGAGAAGGTTTTATAATTTTTTTTTTCAAAACATTATGGGCTGCCAAACCAAGTGACCGATGATGTCATCATATATATTATTTTCTACGGTGAATTGTTGCGAAGATGATGCTCAAGAAATTACATTTTTTTCCGATACAGCGTTCTCCCAGTCAAATTTCCACCAGGATACCACTTTCCCAATGACATCACAAAAAATGACTCGTGTTCCCCATGGGGAGTTTTTAACATGTGCCAAGTTTCAGTTTTTTTCATTGCACGGTTTCAGAAACACAGAGGCCCAAAGTTTTTCGGTTTTTCAAAGATGGCGCCCGTACCATGTGACCTATACGTCATAATTATCAATGAAGTATGCTGTCAAAAAGATACATACAATGGTGAAAATTTCATGTCGATGGAACTTACGACTCCCGAGTTAATGAATTTTAAAGCGAAAAAACCAGAAAAATCGCCAGTGGAATAAAAATAAACAGAAGAAAAACAATAGGTTACCCAGCCTTGTAGGCTTGGAACCCTAATAAACAGAAGAAAAACAATAGGTTATCTCGCCTTGTAGGCTTGGTACCCTAATAAACAGAAGAAAAACAATGGGTTACCCAGACTTGTAGGCTTGGAACCCTAATAAACAGAAGAAAAACAATAGGTTACCTCGCCTTGTAGGTTTGGTACCCTAATAAACAGAAGAAAAACAATGGGTTACCCCGACTTGTAGGCTTGGAACCCTAATAAACAGAAGAAAAACGATAGGTGACCTAGCCTTGTAGGCTTGGAACCCTAATAAACAGAAGAAAAACAATAGGTTACCTAGCCTTGTCGGCTTGGTACCTAATAAACAGAAGAAAAACAATGGGTTACGCAGCCTTGTAGGCTTGGAACCCTAATAAACAGAAGAAAAACAATGGGTTACGCAGCCTTGTAGGCTTGGAACCCTAATAAACAGAAGAAAAGCAATGGGTTACCCAGCCTTGTAGGCTTGGTACCCTAATATAAACAGAAGAAAAGCAATGGGTTACCCAGCCTTGTAGGCTTGAAACCCTAATATAAACAGAAGAAAAACAATAGGTTACCCAGCCTTGTACCCTAATAAACAGAAGAAAAGCAATGGGTTACCCAGCCTTGTAGGCTTGGAAACCTAATATAAACAGAAGAAAAACAATAGGTTACCCAGCCTTGTACCCTAATAAACAGAAGAAAAGCAATGGGTTGCCCAGCCTTGTCGGCGTGGAACCCTAATCAACAGAAGAAAAACAATGGGTTACCCAGCCTTGTAGGCTTGGAACCCCAATAAACAGAAGAAAAACAATAGGTTACCCGGCCTTGTAGGCTTGGTACCCTAATAAACAGAAGAAAAACAATAGGTTACCCAGCCTTGTAGGCTTGGTACCCCAATAAACAGAAGAAAAACAATAGGTTACCCAGCCTTAGTACCCTAATATAAACAGAAGGAAAACAATAGGTTACTCAGCCTTGCAGGCTTGGTACCCTAATAAACAGAAGAAAAACAATAGGTTACCCAGCCTTGTAGGCTTGGTACCCCAATATAAACAGAAGAAAAACAATGGGTTACCCAGCCTTGTAGGCTTGGTACCCTAATAAACAGAACAAAAACAATAGGTTACCCAGCCTTGTAGGCTTGGTACCCTAATAAACAGAAGAAAAACAATAGGTTACCCAGCCTTGTAGGCTTGGTACCCCAATAAACAGAAGAAAAACAATAGGTTACCCAGCCTTAGTACCCTAATATAAACAGAAGGAAAACAATAGGTTACTCAGCCTTGCAGGCTTGGTACCCTAATAAACAGAAGAAAAACAATAGGTTACCCAGCCTTGTAGGCTTGGTACCCCAATATAAACAGAAGAAAAACAATGGGTTACCCAGCCTTGTAGGCTTGGTACCCTAATAAACAGAACAAAAACAATAGGTTACCCAGCCTTGTAGGCTTGGTACCCTAATAAACAGAAGAAAAACAATAGGTTGCCCAGCCTTGTAGGCTTGGTACCCTAATAAACAGAAGAAAAACAATAGGTTACTCAGCCTTGTAGGCTTGGAACCCTAATAAACATAAGAAAAACAATGGGTTACCCAGCCTTGTAGGCTTGGAACCCCAATAAACAGAACAAAAACAATAGGTTACCCAGCCTTGTAGGCTTGGTACCCCAATAAACAGAAGAAAAACAATAGGTTACCCAGCCTTAGTACCCTAATATAAACAGAAGGAAAACAATAGGTTACTCAGCCTTGCAGGCTTGGTACCCTAATAAACAGAAGAAAAACAATAGGTTACCCAGCCTTGTAGGCTTGGTACCCCAATATAAACAGAAGAAAAACAATGGGTTACCCAGCCTTGTAGGCTTGGTACCCTAATAAACAGAACAAAAACAATAGGTTACCCAGCCTTGTAGGCTTGGTACCCTAATAAACAGAAGAAAAACAATAGGTTGCCCAGCCTTGTAGGCTTGGTACCCGAATATAAACAGAAGAAAAACAATGGGTTACCTAGCCTTGTAGGCTTGGTACCCCAATAAACAGAAGAAAAGCAATAGGTTACCCAGCCTTGTAGGCTTGGTACCCTAATAAACAGAAGAAAAACAATAGGTTACCCAGCCTTGTAGGCTTGGTACCCCAATAAACAGAAGAAAAACAATAGGTTACCCAACCTTAGTACCCTAATATAAACAGTAGAAAAACAATAGGTTACTCAGCCTTGCAGGCTTGGTACCCTAATAAACAAGAAAAACAATAGGTTACCCAGCCTCGTAGGATTGGTACCCCAATATAAACAGAAGAAAAACAATGGGTTACCCAGCCTTGTAGGCTTGGTACCCTAATAAGCAGAACAAAAACAATAGGCTACCCAGCCTTGGTACCCTAATATAAACAGAAGAAAAACAATAGATTACCCAGCCTTGTAGGCTTGGTACCCTAATATAAACAGAAGAAAAACAATGGGTTACCCAGCCTTGTAGGCTTGTTACCCTAATAAACAGAAGAAAAACAATAGGTTACCCAGCCTTGTAAGCTTGGTACCCCAATAAACAGAAGAAACACAATAGGTTACCCAGCCTTGGTACCATAATATAATCAGAAGAAAAACAATAGGTTACTCAGCCTTGCAGGCTTGGTACCCTAATATAAACCGAAGATAAACGATCGGTTACCCAGCCTTGTACGCTTGGTACCTTAATAAACAGAAGAAAAGCAATGCGTTTCCGAGCCTTGTAGGCGTGGAACCCTAATAAACAGGAGAAAAACCATAGGTTACCCAGCCTCGCAGGCTTGGTACCCTAATAAAAAGAACAAAAACAATGGGTTACCCAGCCTTGTAGGCTTGGTACCCTAATAAAAAGAAGTAAAACGATAGGTTACCCAGCCTTGTAGGGTTGCTACCCCAATAAACAGAAGAAAAACAATAGGTTACCCAGCCTTGTAGGCTTGGTACCCTAATAAACAGAAGAAAAACAATAGGTTACCCAGCCTTGTAGGTTTGGCACCCTAATATAAACAGAAGAAAAACAATGGGTTACCCAGCCTTGTAGGCTTGGTACCCTAATAAACAGAAGAAAACCAATAGGTTACCCAGCCTTGTAGGCTTGGTACCCCAATAAACAGAAGAAACACAATAGGTTACCCAGCCTTGGTACCATAATATAATCAGAAGAAAAACAATAGGTTACTCAGCCTTGCAGGCTTGGTACCTTAATATAAACAGAAGAAAAACAATAGGTTACCCAGCCTTGTACCCTAATAAACAGAAGAAAAGCAATGGGTTACCCAGCTTTGTAGGCTTGGAACCCTAATCACACACACACACACACACACGCACACACACACACACACACACACACACACACACACACACACACACACACACACACACACACACACACACACACACACACACACACACACACACACACACACACACACACACACACACGTAATAACAACCTTTGTACTACAAATGATGACTGTGTTCTGAACCTGATTGTCTCCAATATGACAATATAAAAAGTTCTTTATATATAAAACAATATAAAATTTATATAAGACAATATAAAATTTATAGTTTGGGCTGCTGATGACATCAGCAGTTAACATGCTGTAGACTAATTAATTGTGCATCTTCATTCTCTGTTTAAAATGTGGTTGTTCGGGCCTCCATTGCCTTTCTTGTGAACATGGCGTCACCACAAACATGTGTCGACAGTAATAGATTGGAGAATAAAACATTATGGGTTAAAAGACTGCACGGAGGTCGAGGCGAAGGCAACCGTGTGATGGAAACGTCACACCAAATCTTTAGTGTTTTTGAGAAGACCTTTTTACCAGAGTCGATGAAAGCACTTTTCTCATGTGGCGTTTCAAAACAGTACCCCTCGGTAGAGCGATCAACATGTGGTTTCACGGACAGAGCGAGGCGGCCTGTTATTAAAAGCTTGAGGCAGCAAGCGGAGGAAGAGATAAACGGTCGTCACACGGGGGGAGAGAGAGAGAGAGAGGGACGTTAAGAGAAGTTGTTATTGTTATCTGTTTTCCCGGCGTGCGAACGAGCAGGGATCGTGACCCCCACGGGACGGGAGCTGCGGGGCCGATAAATCCCCTCACAAAGCGCAGAGCGCGGTCGCAGAAAAGCCACTCGTCACACTCCGCCGGCGCGGCCCATTGTGTCCCTGCCAGGGGCCTCTTTAGCGAGCACCTTGATTCATGGCGCTTCTCGACTAGTTATATAATGACGACAGGTCGCCCCGCGCCAAGAGTGGAAATGCTTCCATGACAGATATTGGCCCTGTCCCGGTGCGTCCCTTTAAGTGTTGTAGAGGAATAAAGGAACGAAAATAAAGCACTAGAGCAGGGGTCCTTCCGCATGACCATGACTCGAACGTGCTAATTAAGCAGCTGTTGCATTACGGTCTAAGATGTACGGCACCGGGGAACGGGACTGCTGATGGTCTTGGTTCCATGGACAAAGAGCGCCCTCTTACGGTCTGGATGAGTACCATGCTCCCTCAAAAGGAAGTTCTATCAATCGCTTACTAGTTGGTTCAAGATCATTCACCCCTGCTTACACATCATCCGAGGGCTCACTGGTTGGTTCAAGATCATAAACCCATGTTTAGACCCGAACCAAGGGCTCACTGTGTGGTTCAACATCATATACCCCTGTTTACACCCCAACCAAGGGCCCATGGTTGGTTTAACATCACTTCCCTCTTCTTGTACAAAATGCTTGTTCATTCAGGAAGCCCCATCAGGATCTGGTTCTTTCAATGTCATTTTTCTCCTCTTCTTTAGTCTGCTGCACATCGATGCTGGTTGCACCATTTCCAGGAAGCGCAGCTGTGTAGTTGATGCAGTACCTCCCTCTGTAAGTTTGGGTAGGAATTTGCTGAGGGTGCCAACGATACCTTGCCTACTCTAAACGAAAGACACCGTGGGATCTTTAACATCTACCAATTCACGCAGGCAGACGGGACGCTCAGCCGAATGTCTATCCGAGGCACGGAGTACTTTGTGTGTGTGCCTGTGAAGCACCAATCCAACATTATATAGTCGGGTCGAGAATCAAACGCAGGCAAGACAGCTTAAAGGCAAGTGGACTACCACTGCACCATCGTTTTCAAACATCCTATCAGGTTTTATTTTCGTCTTCCTTGCTGCCTTGTATTGTCATCCTATAGCCTTTCTTGTATGCTTCAGACTGAGTTACTTTAAATATTTTAAAAGGTTTATACTTACATTTAAGAGAATTTTTAAAGCTCAAAAGGCTCTCTTTCTCTTGTTAGCTTTGCTTAAAATCAGAATAAATCATTTCTACACACCATTTGTGATATCCAGGCTACCTACCCTCCTTTAAATAGTTCAATCATCTGAAGCCTTGAGATCTGAGGGTCTTGAACCAAGTTATCCAGATGCATGAAGTGGCTGTTTTGGCCTATCCAGCATACACCACCACAAGACTCCAGAGAACACAACAATCCAAAATCTGAATTGATGAGAACTTTGCAGGGACAGGAAGATGTGAATTTAGGAAATGGTGAGGGTATACAGAGTGGATGGAAGAGGAGTGATAAAGATGAGAGAGAAAATATTTTTTGCCAGGAGATGAAAACAAAGAAATATGCACCAAGGACATCATATGCACATATGACTAACAACAACAAAAGTCTATTACTGTCTCTCCTCTGGCTAGACACCTATATCTTTCTCATACGTCTGCCCCTAATATGAGGGCCATTCAAAAGGTTCTCAGAACGAGTTGCAATCGGCCAAGAAATGTTAAGGTTTTCTTCTTTTAAATTTAAAGTACATATCATTTATAATGAATTTTTAAAAAAAATTATTATTCCTAATATACCAGACTCAGTGGAGTAATGGTTATAGCATCTGCTATGAGTCTGCGAGGTTGGAAGTTCAAATCCTGGCCCAATTATACCAAAGACTTAAAATGGTGTGTGCTGTTTCCTTGATTGATGCTCAGCATTTAAAAGGATAGAGCATGAACAAACAATGCTGGGAAGACAATGGTAAACCACCCAGTATCACCCTCACCAAGAAACTACTTCAGCACCAACACTCTGAAAAGAGTATGGAACATCAAATCAAATCAAAATGATAACTGCTTCTCTTGTAAATATTTTCAAGTGTTTATGTGTTACTATTTCAAGGCTGAACTGTAGCCCCTAGAGGCCCCAACTTTTGGGTATAGATACTGTACATCAGAATCTGGGTAAAGTTTTCAGCCAGCACATGTTGACCTTGAGGTCTATTTTGAGGCCACTAAAGGCTGCTATAAAGTGTATATTGGGATGTGGGGTCAGGCAATGTTGCCTGCAGGCCTGCAGACAAAAGGTAACCACCATGAGGCCAATAACTCCAGAGCTTTTCAATGTCCAACATGTCCCGAAACCCCTGCCGGGAAAAGCTCATTATCATGAAAGCAATAACTCCATACATTTTCAATGCACAATGCAACCCCTACGTAGTTGTTTCCCTGTGCAGTGCCGGGTACCCAGTCGAGTAATTATATATAGTGTACACTGTACATATATATTTTTATATACAATGTCAAGGCACGTATAAGAGCTAACACACAGAATGTATAACAAGGGGAGCAGGAGACAAGAGGGGTGGGAAAGGGAAGCAGAAAACAGTGGGGAAAAGAGACATGAGGAGATCTGTGGAAGGGAGAGGGATGAGAAAGGCTTCACGGGGTAAACAAGATGGACACTACAGGGACTTTCAGGAAGGAAAGCAGGAAATTTGAAGGAGGTGGGATTGGGGTGGATTGACAGGGGTAGAAAAGATCATGGTTTTGGATGGGTCAAGATAAGAGATGGTGGTGAAAATGGAAGATGGTATGGTAAATGATAAGAGAAGGTATATGGAAAAATAGAAAATAAACTGCTATTTTATAGACACGTGGTTCATATAACTTTTGAATGCCCATCATATCTATCTCATCCTCTCTTTAAATGATGTCTACATGAACTACCCTTCCATGCAGCTATTGCATATCCATTCCTCTACGTGTGAAACACCCAAGCATCATTTTGTTCATGCCCTTTTGCTTCTATTCTTCATACTTTCTGCCCAAATGTTTTATGTTTATTTTTTTTACCAATCAGGTCACCTTTATTCCCTACCACCCCCCCAAAAAAAATCTGTCTTCCTAACGGGTAAAGATTGGTTCCTGGAAGTTGAGCATAAAGCGACAAAAGGAAAAAGAAACAAGTCACACAAGTAATCCAAACCAATTTTTCCTTCATATCTGATAATGAAACAACATATTTTCGTGTGCAGCCGATGAACACCGACCTGGATGGATAGCCGAACGGTTTTAACTCGGACGCAAACAGCCATGATCCTTGGAGATTATGGCGCATGTGGGATGGAAGGTGGCGAGGGCACGTACCAGACGGAAGGAAGCATATAGGTTTATCCTCGAGCCCACAATAGTCCTGGAGCCAAGGGCAAAAAGTGGCATAAAAGGGCCCCAAAATCACTCTCCTTATTTGGATAGAGGACCAATTTGGACACATTTTGAAGGAGGGTGGACATCCTGAAACCCGGCAGTAAAGCCAGAATTCATGGTTTTGTCAGAATTGCTGGAGACTAAAACCGTGGCAAAAGTAAGGGGTAGAGGAGATTCAAATTGACAAAGCGTCACAAGGAAACAACCTATGGTAACATATTACCACCTAGAATTGAGCTTATAGAGTCACCTATAGGATGAATGTAGGCACGATCTGATTGGTTGAAGTTCAAGGTCACCAGAGGTCAAAATATGACGTCATTTGACTCTTTCCCAAAATCTGGACCCTAAAAAACTAAAACGACCCCCAAAATAATGTAAATGAATGGATTTTTCATATATTGATCAATTCTTGTACAGAACAAGATAGGTAAGTTTTTTTAAAACCAGTGGTGGGAAATGTACGTTTACATTGACCCTTCGGGGTCCAATTTATAACTTGCTGAAATTCGAAAAAAGAACGAAAAATGGCCATTCAGATGCGAAAAGTTCAACTCACTTAAAATATCAACATTTTGTGAATAAATGTCCTGGAATCACTCTATCAAATTGAGAGGTGTTAGGCAAGGCAAACCCCCTCTCATTACAGAAATATTTCGAAGCAACCCAGGCGCCGTGCGAATCCCGAGATTCGAAGCTGCGTCTGGGTGACAGAGGCTAGCCCTGGACGGGAATCTACCTGGGGCAATCCCAGGTGGGAATCCCCAGTTAAAACATCGGTCCGCATGGCATCATTAAGCTCATCTAATCAGCTCATCGATTTTCATGGAAATTACATAAGGTAAGTACATTAGTTAGACAATGGTGCTAAATATTAACTGATTGTATACATATTGCATAGAAAAGCATTGCCGTACAGCATAAAATTCATGCAGATTGTCCCCAAAGAATGGAGGAAAAAACCTTCAAGAAATCCATGTGATCGATGACACTGTAAATTCTGTCACAAAGACGACTGATCTGTCTCAGTTTATGGCAAGTTGTTCCACAACCTAGGAGCAGCACATAATGCCCTGTCAGCCTCCCCTTCACTACACAAACATCAGACCCGCGGAATACCTAAAGGTCTAGGCCTACAGCTATTATATGGGCCCTAATCCATATGTCATGAGTTAACACAGTAGTGCTGGTGGTTTGGAAATGGGGCCCCACTATGGACACTGTAAGATTTTAATTGCAAGCCCATTTTGTTTTCCAGGAAATGAGATTGCTGATTCACCAAGTAAACGGCTGAGGACGACGTCGCCATCACCGACCTTCTCCAACAATACCGAGAAGTGCATCATGTCAGAAGACTGATCTTGAACATGAAACTACGAGCACAGAGATTGGTTGGGCATGAATAATCAGAGCAGCAGGCATTAGAAAGGACATTGTTTTTGAAAGACTGAAGCAAGCTGACCACAGTAAAATTACGTATCATGTTAGCAATGACTGTTACAAAAAGTACACACATAAGAAGATACTTGAAAAACTTAGGCAATCAAACTTCAGCTCCACTGCAGCTGGCCAAGGTAATGCTAACCCCAGCCCACGGCAGAGTGCCTCGTCTGCTGACCAACGGTCACGACGGTCAATAGCAGCCTCACGGGATTCAGCATGTCGGTCAGAGGACGTCGATCTCTTCGCAAAAAAGTGTTTTGTATGAGGCAATGCAAAACATAACAACGTGTCCACCAAGTACTGAATATCTGAAAAAGAAAGAGCAGAATCGTTCCTCCAGGCAGCTTCCTTACTTCAGGATGAAGTTTTTACACAGACATGTGATCTTCAAGATGTAAATGCCATGTTTGGAGTGGATTTGTACCGCCACAAACAGTGTATCCGAAATTACATCATTTGGGGGAAAAACTATCCTCCGAATCTGTGTCATCATGTCAAACAAATTCTGTTCCACAAGAGGGAAGCGCTGTTCCAAAAGCATCAGGCGGAAGCCAGAAATTGGATTCGGATGCGTTGAAGAGTTGTGGTGCCCAATTGAGACGGTGTATCTTAGAACAGGATTTGAAACTGGACAACAAATTCTGTGATGCTCGTGAACTAGAAGAGGCATACAAAGACATTGTGATTCCAAAGTTAGTTGCAGATTTCTTCTCTGCACTTTTTGACATTGACATCAAGTGCAATGACATTGACAGCGAGGATCAACTTGAAAACACTGAAATGAACTCTGAAACTGCAAAATTGAAAAAGATGTTGTCTGTGTATCAAATCATCTTCTACATTTTGAACAATGGTAGAAAACGAATTCCACTACACATGATGAATTCTGAATCAATTTACAATGCTTGCAGGTCAAAAACCGTGATTTCTAGCCTGAATCGGTTTGGACTGGCAATGAGCTACGATGAGATTCTCCGATATCATTCAGATATGACATCATTTGTTACTGAATCAAGCCAGGGTCGGGTACCTCTCCCTAGTATGTTTAATCCTGCCAAATTCACCATGGGGGGCATTCGATAACTTTGACCATGAGGGAAGCCACACTGTCTGGTATTGGGGGGGAGTCATAATACCGTCCTGATTCTTACGCAGGACAAATCACTTGGAGTGTGGCAAAACCCTTTCTTCCTGAAAGAGTCGGAGTCGCTCCGATGCATTTTGAACAAATCCTTGGGAACCTCGTACTGTGATGAAAGGTTGGGCTCCTTTGTTGGTTTGGTGTAACTTTTCAGCACTTGACAAGCTAGTTCTTCCTTGAATTGTCTTTCTCGGTGTGTTACACCCATCTCGGACATATTCGGTTTACCCATGCTATCTGACACTCCAAGTGATTTCTGACACTTCTCGGTATTGTTGGAGAAGGTCGGTGATGGCGACGTCGTCCTCAGCCGTTTACTTGGTAAATCAGCCATCTCATTTCCTGGAAAACAGAATGGGCTTGCAATTAAAATCTTACAATGTCCATAGTGGGGCCCCATTTCCAAACCACCAGCACTACTGTGCTAACTCGTGACATATGGATTAGGGCCCATATAATAGCTATAGGCCAGACCTTTAGGTATTCCGCGGGTCTGATGTTTGTGTAGTGAAGGGGAGGCTGACAGGGCATTATGTGCTACTCCTAGGTTGTGGAACAACTTGCCATAAACTGAGATAGATCAGTCGTCTTTGTGACAGAATTTACAGTGTCATCGATCACATGGATTTCTTGAAGGTATTTTCCTCCATTCTTTGGGGACAATCTGTATGAATATTATGCTGTACGGCACAATATTCTGTACAAGAATTGATCAATAAATGAAAAATCCATTCATTTACATTATTTTGGGGGTCGTTTTAGTTTTTTAGGGTCCAGATTTTGGGCAAGAATCAAATGACGTCATATTTTGAGCTCTGGTGACCTTGAACTTCAACCAATCAGATCGTGCCTACATTCATCATATAGGTGACTCTATAAGCTCAATTCTAAGTGGTAATATGTTACCATAGGTTGTTTCCTTGTGACGCTTTGTCAATTTAAATCTCCTCTACCCCAAACTTTTGCCACGGTTTTAGTCTCCAGCAATTCTGATAAAACCATGAATTCTGGGTTTACTGCCG
>NC_140972.1:75189361-75204361 GCF_056783735.1 Eptatretus burgeri | reverse complement strand
TCCCGGCGTTGGTCCGAGAGGGTCACGACAGAATTGTCCGTCCGGTGGGCGACGTGCCGCGATTCGAGTTACATGGCCGTTCGCACGCCGGCGGGCGCGAATTCGCAACAATATCAATCAGTCAGTCGTTAGAAAGAGCTTTATATATTATGTATGTATGTATGTATGTATGTATGTATGTATGTATGTATGTACACACACACACACACAAAAAACACACACACACACACAACATGGCCAAAAGTATGTGGACACCCCTTGAAATTAGTGGATTCGGCTATTTCAGCTACACTCATTGCTGACAGGTGTATAAAATCACAGCCATTAAAATCTCCATAGACAAACATTGACAGTAGAATGGACCGTACTGAAGAGCTCTGTGAATTTCAATGTGGCACCGTCATAGGATGCCACCTTTCCAACAAGTCAGTTCATCAAATTTCTGCCCTGCTAGAGCTGCCCTGATCAACTGTAATACCTGGTATTGTGAAGTGGAAATGTATAGGAGCAACAACAGCTCAGCCGTGAAGTGGTAGGCCACACAAGCTCACAGAATAGGACCACCGAGGGCCAAATCACATAGAGGACAAATCGTCCGTTGTCGGTTGCAACACTCACTACCGAGTTCCAAACTGCCTCTGGAAGCAATGTCAGCACAAGCACTGTTCGTCTAGAGCTTGAAGAAATGGCTTTCCATATTCGAGCAGCCGCACATAAGTCTAAAATCACCACCATGCACAACGCCAACCATCGGCTGGAGAGGTGTAAAGCTCACCGCCATTGGACATTGGAGCAGTGGAAATGTGTTCTCTGGAGTGATGAATCACGCTTAATCACCTGTCAGTTTGATGGATGAATCTGAGTTTGGCAGATGCCAGAAGAACGCCACCTGCCCGAATGCATAGTGCCAACTGTAAAGTTTAGTGGAGGAGGAATAATGGTGGGGGCTGTTTTTCATGGTTCGGGCTAGACCCCTTAGTTCCAGTGAAGGGAAATCTTAATGCTACAGCATACAATGACATTCTAGACAATTTTGTGCTTTCAACTTTGTGGCAACAGTTTGGGGAAGGCCCTTTCCTGTTTCAGCATGACAATGCCCCCGTGAACAAAGTGAGGTCCATACAGAAATGGTTTGGCGAGATCGGTGTGGAAGAACTTGACTGGTCTGCACAAAGCCCTGACCTCAACCCCATCGAACACCTTTGGGGATGAATTGGAACGCTGACTGCAAGCCAGACCTAATCACTCAACATCAGTGCTCAACCTCACTAATGCTCTTATGGCTGAATGGAAGCAAATCCCCACAGCAATGTTCCAACATTTAGTTGGAAACCTTCTTAGAAGATATTTATTATTGGAGGATGTTATGCTAAGAAAGGGGGGACCAACTCTATATTAATGCCTATGATTTTGGAATGAGATGTTGGACGAGCAGGTGTCCACATCCTTTTGGCCATGTAGTGTCATATATATATATATATATATATATATATATATATATATATATATATATATATATATATATATATATATATATGTATGTATATATATATATATATATATATATATATATATATATATATATATATATATATATAT
The DNA here is from genome assembly GCF_056783735.1 of Eptatretus burgeri. Lineage (NCBI taxonomy): Eukaryota > Metazoa > Chordata > Myxini > Myxiniformes > Myxinidae > Eptatretus > Eptatretus burgeri. The sequence goes on along the minus strand of NC_140972.1, from coordinate 75,202,762 downwards.
ATATATATATATATATACACACATATACATGCACATACATATTGTAGCGTTGACGGCTCCACTAATGTTGAGCTGTTGTGGTGGGAGGTTAAAAGACCCGCGATGTCCGGAACGGCTCAACTCCTCTGGAGAGATTCCGAATTAATGGCAGATGGTGCGTGCAGGGGTCGTGAGGAGACGTGAGAAACCTTAAAGATTTTCAACCCAATGGGTTTATTTGCCGAACCACAATAATAAAAAGAATCAGGGATGATTGAATGTGATGGAGGAGATGATGGCGGGTTGTGGTGGGGAAGAAAAGGGGACATAAAATCGATAATAAATAATTATGTACAAATAGGTAAGAGAAATCTAAAGAAATTAAGGCACCTCACTCCGGACGGGAAGGGAACAAAAACAGGGTGACTCCGCTCTGGGGCAGTGGTGATGAGCAGGTCATGAGGAAGGATGAGAAGGATGACAATGAGGTGAGCAGACGATGGGGAGACGAACAGGCGGTGATGACACACGGCAGGCTCCGGGGATGGGGCAGTGCAGTTATGACGAAAGGACAGGTAGGCAGGCAGGACAAACTCCTTTCCTCAGAGACGATACTCCTCACAAACTCTTTAGTTCCCCATTCCTCTCCAAACCCTGTGATGCTCCTCTGGTCCTCAGTTCTTTGTTCTCCTACAACCAACTTCCCCATTCTCCTCAGACCAGCCCTCGAAGTTTTTCCTCTGCAGTCTCCATTGCTGAACCATACTGGGTCAATGAAGGAAAACACAAACAACGAACTGGAACATTTAACAGTTATTTATTTGCAATAGGCAATTGGGAGGGAAACACAGAGCAGACTTAATCACGAATATAAATGTAGGCAAATGTACAATGGCAATCACTTAACAGTTTTACTTACAGACTGGTGCCACACACAGACACACACACACCCAAAAAGAAATGGAGCCGGCTGGCCTTTATTGGACCCTCCAGCCACGGAGGATAGGCAAGCTGGGGGTCAGAGTCTGGTTGGGTATCTGGCCGCCTCGTGCGGTTTTACCGACTCGCACTTGTGGAGCTCGGAGTCCGTGGACGGGAACGGGGATCCCCAGCTCGAGCACTTCAACATAACCCACCACGGTGGGACTCGAACCCACGAACCAGAATCCAATGAGCGCAGCCAGGATCCTACGAATGACCCGGCCAGCCACAAACGATGACCGACGACCAGGAGAGCCCAGCAGACCAGTAGCAAGGAACGACCTCCAAGGAACCAAGGAACAACACACACGGATACAGCTCGCGATCCTTCTTATCCCTCCCCCATGCGGGGTGGAGGGATCCACTCTCCTGTAACTCGCCTCCGGATTGGATGGGGTGTTTTCGGGTGTCGTGGTGGCGAGCCGCGATTGGAGGAGGGGGGGGGCGTGTCGGCGTCTCGGTGCTACTCCCCCGAGAGCGGCTCTTTTGTCTTCCCCAGTGTCAAGAGGGGAGACATTCTTCTTTGATGGGGCGGAGTCAGAGCTGAGGCGATCTCACCCCTGATTGGACGGGAGGAACATTCCATCTTGCTGGGGTGGAGTCGGCTCTGAGGTGGGGGGGGGGGCTCCACCCACGTCCGTAGTCAGAAACACGCGTGTTATGGCGCCGTGGTGTGAAATGAAAGTTGGGCGGGTGAAGCGCTTGTTCGCCCGCAGAGTGGGAGGAAGAGGAGTGGTGAGGGTTTTGTTGGCGTTGTAGATTTAAAGATGTAAAAAACCTGACTATAAAAGAAACCCACAGCGCACACATGAAATTAACCCATTAGACATAGAGAGATTCTAACTATCCACATATACTTAACGAAATAACTAAACTTTGGGTCAACTGTATGTGTGAATGCAAATGGTTTCCAGATTCGTAACAATACTACCGTTTTTATTGGTTCCTCAAGTCACGATGTGGGTGCCCTCCTCCGGCGGAAAGATCGAATAAATGTTGCCAGATCATCATTGTTCTGCAGTAAGCGGGTGACATGTTCAATTTCGGTCCACCGTGTGTGATGCTCACTGCAGTGCGATTTGGCCCGGTCAATCAAGGTTCGTGCACAAGACCATTTGTATGTAGTCGGGTGACCACTGTTGTAATTGAGCACCTGGTCAGTATGCATCGGTTTGTGGTGCACTTGGGTGCTCAATCGCTGATCTGTTGCACGTGTGACATCCACATCCAGAAAAGCCAAAGGAGGGCACCCACATCGCAACCTTAGGAAAGGGTCAAAACAGTTGGATTACCGTACATCGGCAATGCTTTGGAGATTCCTAACCATTTGCTGCAACCATTTGGAATCCGGGTCACACACAAACCTTGGACAACAAACCTTGGAGCAGCTGTCTAGGTCCAAAGACAGGGTGAATAGACTCGACAAGATAAACGTAGTCTACGAAATCCTCTGTCGAGACTATGATGCCAACTTTGTGGGCCAAACGTCCAAACGACTTGCAACACGGTTAATGCAGCACCAGTAAGCTGTAGCACACGGAGACAAGCTTTCGCTGGTAGCGGCACATTGTCACAATCTCCATCGCACCTTCGCGTGGGAAAACACGGCAGTGAAAGCTTCGACATCCGGCCAGACTAGCCGGGAAATTCTCGAAGCATGGTTTTCGGGCACACAGTCGATTAACCGCCACGTCGACCTGCATGCTGTCAATCGAGTTTTACGCAAATCACCCACAGCCCCCACCCGCGGGTGTGAAGGCCAAACGCAACACACAAACCCGGATCAGACATGGAACACGTGACACCGAACCTGAGACCCAAACATCCAATCCAGAAGCAAATCTACCCTCCAATCCCACTCTGTTAAATCCATACCAAACCTCACAATGATTGGTCTCCCTCGCAGCCTAATTGTGGCACGCAGTTGTTCGCGTTGGACATAAGTACAGTTAATGTCTCTGCACGTGTGGTGTTATAATTTTTTTCACCTCTGAGGATGGAAGATAGTGGTCTTCTGAAACATCAGGTTTTAATAAAGAATTTTATTATTCTTTTCGGCTCAGTGTGCTTTTACTTTTTGTACAAATTATATAAATATATATATATATATATATATATATATATATATATATATATATATATATATATATATATATATATATATTGTTGCGGATTTCGCGCCCGCCGGCGTGCGAACGGCCACGTAACTCGAATCGCGGCACGTCGCCCACCGGACGGACAATCCAGTCGTGACCCTCTCGGACTAACGCCGGGAACCAGTCACGGGTGGACCTTTCGGTCTCACCGCGATCGAGCCAATCAGCCCCCGCGTGGGATAGGGTTGCTCGCCAAATTCGAACTACCTAAGTACCCACGCGGAGGGTAGACCGGGCGATCGCACCTCGCCGCAGGTCGACTTCGGACACGGGCCACTTAAGCGACCCGTTCCGTACTATCAGAATAACCGAGCGGTGTTATCGTCGACCTCGACGGTTCGATTAATTATCGGGCGTATTCAGCCCACTACCAACCCTTTACGTGAAGCAAGATGGGGATTCAAAGAAAGAAATGACGAAGCGAAGCGGGAAACAGTTCAACAATAAAAGCACATTTATTCTCGGCACACGGGAAGCACACAAATACAATTCCACCAAATGCACACAAAAAAAAGAAAACACTTCCATTTACACAAAAAGCAAACATAAAAGTGAAAACACAGTGCAGAGCTAATACCGACTACCGAGCACACGGCAACACTTATACAATTCTACTTCACAGACGGCGCCGACAACACATACCCAAAACCAAGGAAAAGAAATCCCCCAAGAATGAGGTAGGCCTGGGCCCGCGACCGGGTCGGGCCTACCCGTCTGGTGATGAGACGCGGAGCGGCGATGGCCCCGCAACCCGCGGGCCTCGTGGACAGTGCCTGGCAGGGGGTGGGAACGGGGCCCCCTTGGTCGCACTATCTCAGCGCGGGGGGAAACAGGAGGGGGTTGCTGATGCTCGGGGTATAGAGGATCTTTATTATGTGCGACGAGCGTCTCCACCTCGGCCAGGTCGCGCTGTCGGCCTCCCTCGGGTGCAGCTTCCTGCACGACGCGAGCACCCCCTCGTCTGGTGTCGCCGCCTTTCCACAGCTCCGTCCCCTCCGTTCCGACTCCAACGCACACGACGAGCAGCTCCACCGCCCGCGAAGTCTTGACCCTCTGCTTCCGACTCTCCTCTTCTTGACTCTCCGACCCCGTTCTGCTGACTCTTTTCTGACTGACGAACACCGTCCTTTTATCCCCCCCGTAACTTCGCCTTTGACCCCCTCCCTTTGACCTTTCACCTCGCTCCCCATTGGCCCGAGAAAAAGTGGGCGTGAAGGCTTTTTGATCCACAAATTTGCATATATCGATCGTTCTGGAGGCGGGGCCAAATCGCCCCTCGCTCACCGATTGGACGGCAAAAAGTGGGCGTGTGTCGTTTTTGATCCGTTTTTGAAGCAGAAAATCCGTGATTTTGTACACGCTGTTCGACGCGCGTTCTGCATGAGTCCAACACCGGTACCCACAGCCCCGGGGCAAGAACGGTGGCGATGCTACGGTTGTGAGGTGTGCGTGAAGGTCGTGGCGGTGGTTGTGGTCGGTGGTTGATGTTGTGGTTGTGATCATGGCGGTTGGTCCAAAATAAAGATAGTAAAAGAAAAACGGCTATCCTGAAGAGTCGCAGCACGTATAAATGACATGTATTCCCACTAGACAACGGGTTTGGGCCTAACTACACATGCACTTACCGAGATACCTCACCTAAGGGACCTGAATGGTGGTTTGCGAATCTGGTAACCACAACAATATATATATATATATATATATATATATATATATATATATATATATATATATATATATATATATATATATATATATATATATATATATATATATATATACATATACAGACACACATACATATACATATAGTATATTTAAAGTGTATACATCGTGATGCATTTCAATTAAGAATATGTATCGAATTTAATGCTACTTTCAAAAAGCAAACTATGTATTTTAATTGAAAAAAAAACATATCCGGGCATGTGACATCACCACAATACACACTGTTAATAACGGATGTTCCAGTTTGAGTCCTGTACCACACACGTAGAGCGAGAGAGTTATCGTTCGTTTAGAGGACAACTGAATCATGAATAACACAAATGATGAAAAAACATTTTCGGGGCACTCAGAAATGCAGGCATAAAGCAAATAAGGATGAAAATGAAGCAAAACTGCCTCGTATCAGCAGCTACTTCAGTTACAGCGCTTCTGCTTCGACTTCAAATTGTGATAAAAAAAAAAAGATATACAGCTTTGTGCTGTGTTAAAGACAACTTGTGTGTCGATCTGTATTTTGCAATGGTTCCCCGAATTTGCCAAGCCCACAAATGGTTAACCCAGCCCTGACCAGCATTATGATGCTGAGGATGCCCAGGAATTATGTTGGCCATCCTGTTTCTAGTTTATTTCATGTTGGCCATCCTCAGAAATATTTTCAGTAACAACTTACTTCAAAACCCACAAGGTTTTTTGATCTTCAATCCCAAAGAGCTTCATTTTTTGTGCGAATTTTTTTTATGTCAATACAAGAACTAGCTATACAAGATATTTGACTGGCACGATGAAATGTGCACCTTCTGGGTTTGAAGATCACTAAATGCTTCACACAATCAATTCATTTAGCGTTTTTATTTCACCACTGATTTGTCCTCATTAATAAAAAAATTCTGAACCTTATTATAACATGTCATCTACGTGCATCATTAAACAATTCAACCATATATTAATTTATATTTTATGACCTTCCTAATTGGGATATTTCCTTTGGCCTTAAGGCTTAATTGATACACATTGGTCTTCAATTTCAAATGCTACAAAGATTCACTCATATATCGTTCTCAAAAATGAACTCACTTGATTTTCATTGTCCGATTCCAGCAAGTGTGGTGAGAACTCACCATGACTCTCCTTGAATCGGTGGAAAACATGTCTTGGGTGTTATTATATTTTATATAATATGTAATATATATATATATATATATATATATATATATATATATATATATATATATATATATATATTTATAAAATGTATGTTATTTTTTCTACCAGTTACACAGAGCCATCAATTCTTTAAAAAAAAACAACAAAAAAAGATTTGTTGAAATAGGAAATACTGGACTACAATATTTTCTTTACACATGAAACTGTGTAACATTATTCACTGGCTGGTACTTGCGGAAATGTCACCTAATGTAAAATGTGACTGACAATATCATGCAAAAAACAGTTAAATATCATGGGGATTTAATATTATCTCGCTATGTGCTCCCTAAAATTAAAAAAAAAAAACTAAACAATCCCCCATCCCAAGTCCTCAACTTCCCCCCTCCCCAGCCCCATCCATTGGGACCATACTCTGTGCAGAGCATTGGTGCTGCTTCAGCAGTCTCCTTGGCTATTGGGCACAATCCTGGACAGGTCACCTCTCCAACACAGGATACTCAAATGGCTCAATCATCCCAGCAAGAGGGAACTCTGGTACTCATTTAGGAGATCCAAGTCCACAACAACCAACCCTCTGTCTCCTCTATGCCCCCCCCCTTTCCCCATTTCTTCCCGTTCTTCAAAGCAAAAGGGCATTCTTAAATCATTACATATTTCTTCACCAGAAGGGGCAACCCAACACTGCCTAGGATGGGGGGGGGGGGGAGATACTCGGCGCTGCCTAGACGGGTGAGCTTTTCCCAGCAGTGGTTTCGGGACATGTTGGGCAATGAAAAGCCATGGAGTTGTTGATTTCATGGTGATTACCTTTTCCCTGTGGACCAGCAGCAGCACTGCCGAACTACACACCCCAATATACACTTTATAGCAGCCTTTGATGGCCTCAAAATGGATGTCATAGCCAACGTGTGGTAGCTTACAACTCTTCCCAGATTCTGAAGTACTTACACCCAAAATTTGGGGCCTCTACGTGCTACGTTCAGTCAGAAAAGAATAACGTACAAGCGCACGAAAGTATTTTTACGATTTCCTCATTAAAATGGTGGAATATTTAACTCCCTTTCCCGTATCCACCTTATTATAATCACATTACCAACTTCACTTATTCTTACCTCTTCATAATCTGCTTTCCCACCCTCAACTCCTTTCTCCCCATTCACAATCTTGTTAAAAGCAAGATATGTCTCACGAGAACAATTAACCAAACTACCTTCAGGTCCTCACAATCTCACGAGATATGTGCCATGGAAATTCTGTGGAATTTTCACTCTCATGTGATTGTGAGTCGCCTAATTGTGTTAATAAATTATCCTAAATTAATTATCTTTTCCGTGATGCATAAATACAACGTTAAAATTAAAGGACAACAAAACAACTAAGCTCACAATCTGGCGAGATGAGGGAAGCTCACGAGATTCCCGTGACGGAAGGACAGACAAACAGACAGACAGACGTGGCAAGCGTATTACTAGAGAGATTGTATGGATTGTAGGCGAAAATTAAAGCACTATTCATCTTACTATAATTCACAGTCCGTCCGTCTGTCTGTTCCCAGGTACCGCAAAAACGGCTGAACCGATCACAACCATTTTTTGGGTGTGTAATCCTGGGACCCCTTGGAGTAAAATAGGCATAAATATAAAAACATGACCCCCTTGACGGCTCCCGTAGGGAGCGGGTGTTTCTAGTAAATATAAATACAGGTTCATGTAACAGACCTTTGGCTGTTTATAGTGTGCTGTGGTTAGTTATCACATGTGGATTTATTTCACCGCTTACAGATACACAACTCCATATTGATCCCTGTGCAAAAAAGCTGAAGGAATATAAAACATGGTAAAGTGTAGTGTTTTGCAAAAACTTGACTTTAGTTAACTATAAGAATCTTTTTTTACAAGGCCCCATTCTCTTCTTGGGATAGGATAACTTTGCTTTAAGCTATCCATCCTGGGTTTGATTCCTAAGCTCACCCTGGAGGTCAGTGTTTGGGGTAGGGAGAGGTGTGGGGTATATTATTGATCAGCTTGTGTTTCTGCATTTACTTGAAACTCCACATCTATAATAGATTTGGTGCAATTAAGAATAATTCCATTCCTTTCGTGCCATGAAGGCGCATATGGCTGCCAAGGCAGTTTCATTGGCAAGGTGTACAGTCCTGGATGGTTCGCCATGCCAACGTAGGTTACCCCAAATGGTTATTACCCCAGTACACTGGTACTCATTTCACGGACCTCGGAAGGATGACAGGCTGAGTCAACCCCACCTGGTGTTAATTCAATGGTCGACAGGGGCTTGAACTCGGGACCCTAAAGTCCCAAGCCAACCACCATAACCACTAAACCAACATCAGGTATAGATTTGGTGATATTAGCAAGGGTTAATTTATGTATGGGATATGTTTGTGTGCTTGTCAAATTAGATTATGACTTAGGAAAGCTTTTGTCTCATTTATTATATAATTTTGTACAAGTTTTTTGTCAATGAGTTTTCAACTCACCTCGTACTGGTGTTTGGTTGAAGCTGCTTACCTCATACTGCTTGTACTACTGCTGAACTGCTCGTACTGCTGTTCAACTCTGTTGTTGAAAAAAAAAATGCTGTTTGGTTGAAGCTTTGATAACTGCAGAGGATGCTTTGGCAGTGTGGTATTAAATTGTAGACACAAAGTTCCATGCATGGGGGTTGGAGCAGGGGGTTCAGTCCTGTTCAGACCACATGGTGCATACAATGAGAGGGGGTCAAAATTTACACCAAATTTGCGTATTTTATAAACAGATGGCCCAAACTGTTCCACTGTTTTAATGAAGGTCTTCAATTTTCCTCCTATAGTGTCATTAACTCATTTACAATCATACCTATGCACTACTCAAAAATTAAACTACCAAACAGAATTGGGTTAAAAAGTAATTTTCACGACGTGTTTCAAAAGTTACGCACAGAATATGATGAACAGGTGAATGCAACGACTTCATCAGTTATATGCATCCTACAGTATGTTTGCATGCTTTTCACAAGGCGCTATAGACATGCACACTCAATTTAACTTCAGAATAAATCATTGACACAGTGGCTGCTTTAACAATGACATCATTTATTGCTTCGATTTCGTAATTGTGGACATCTGAAAATGTCAGGGTGGTGGCCAACGAATATTCTTTACGAAGATGCAGACTGATCACAGTTGTTCATATGTTGGAATCTGGTTCTACTTAAACATATGTGGCTGGCCAGTTTGTTGTGTCTTCCTTTCTAATTGCCAGGTTATGGACATGGTATAAAACTGCCATCTCGTACAGCTATTTGTTTGGAAAGTTGAGTCTTCTTTTCTGACTGCCTCTCTTCAATCTCATTCTTCCTTTCAGGTCTTCAAGCCACCACCATCTCAGATCATTCCCTATCCAAAACCATTATCTCTTTACCCCTCCCCAAGCCCACCTCTTTCCAAATTTCCAGTTTTTCCTTCCTGAGAGTTTGCTTTTGTATCCATCTTGTCCACCCTGTGCATCCTCGCCTACCCCTCATTCTTACCCACATCCGTTATTTGTCCAAGTCTTTCTCTATTTTGTCCCTCAATCTTATTGTTGGTGTGTTTCTTTCCCAACTCCCTTATCCCCCACCCCCCTGCCACTCTCTTTATACTGTTCCTTTTGCTCTGTTATGTCCTGATCCGTTCTCTGTTCTCGCTTCTCCACTAGTCTCGCCTTTGTATAATAATAAGATTTTTTAAAGTTCTAAGAGGTGATCAATATCTTTGAAATGTGGCATTGAGAAATCATCAGTCTGCTGCACATGGACTAAACATACACTTCAGGAAAACCAGTGGAGCCACTACAAGCGATAAGACGGTGAGGAACAGGTTACATGAATTTGCTTTGATGTCCAGACAGGCTGTACAGGCTCCATGAGAGAGCATAGCTCGGCAGAAATATTTCCAACATCACCAGAACTGGCAGCTCCAACATTGTTCACGGATGAATCCATATTTCTCCTGTCCATCAATGATTTACATGTTCATGTCTGCCTGGTTCCTGAGCAACGTTTTGCACAATATATCATCATCGAGGATGATCGCTTTGGGAGGGAGGTGAAGACGGTCTGGACTCTGGAGCGGTGTCTGCAATGGTGGTGGCCACCGGACTTCACTGTGCTTCCAAGGGGTAGATTTCAATACATTGACAGTGCTGGATAATGCTGTAAGATCCAATGCTGAGGCCATTTTCCTGGTTTTCATCCCGATGCAAGATAATGCTCGTTCATGCTGCCGGAATCATCCCGGAGTATCTGCGCAGGAAGTGATCGGAGTAACGGATTGTCCAGCAAAATGCTCAGACTATATTCTTAAGGAACATATTTGCGGGCTTAAGTATGTTGTGTTTGTTAATGTCTTAAACCTCTATAACACATTAATGTACACAATGACTAAAGAATATACCAGGACCTGACAAAACTTCACTCGAAGTCTGATCAAAATGCTTCATTGATCAAAATGATCAAAATGAACCGCATGGGGATTCAGGAAATGAATCGGTGTCAGTGGAGCTCATTCTCGAAACGAACACACTGTGTGACATCTGTTTCATCTGACAAGGGAACATGATGGGTGCCATCGACGTTCATACCGAACATGCCAGTTACAAACCCCTCTGTTGATATTCCACGAACAGGTGCTGACTTGCACGATGTAATGATTTTGACCTTGGATACCTGTTATGAAATGACATGAAATGCTTCAACTGTTTGGTGCCACTTACTTTTATACAAGGTTGTGCCTGGTGTTGCCTTATCGGTTAAAGTGGCTATCTTAAGATTTTCAGGTCTTGGGTTTGAGCCCCTGTCATGCCGTTAACCAACCACAGGTCGGTTGACTCAGCCTGTCATTCTTCCGAGGTCAGCAAAATGAGTACCAGCTCACTGAAAACAGGGGGCATTGCAACAGCGGCACAGCCTCGCTCTCAGCAATGATGCAACCAGCAGCCATAGGCTACAAACAAAAATAATAATGAAATACAGGGTGGTTCAGGTTTTGTAATGTTATTTCTTTGATATTTTTTTTCCAAAAAGTATTATTCCAATGCACTGTATATTCCGTGCAAGGATAAACATGTTAGAGCACAATAATGTACATTGCTGAAAAGAAAGAGCATTCAGACACAAAAGTACATGAGATGAGCATATCAAGATAATCTAATGCACCTGGATTAGTAGAACGTGCCTGGATGGGTTTGGGGGTAGAGGAGTAGTAGCTGAACCCAAAATCCTACCCAGGTTCCTCCTGATGATTCCATCTTTGCTCTTTGCTTATTCGGGTTCCCTCTGATGACTCCAACGCAGTATTTGGTATGCTTTTGTTTGTACTATATCCTGATGAAGTGTGGACTGTGCTTCCCCACTTGACGGACTTCTGGTAGCTTGTACCTGTTGCTGTGTTTGAGCCGAGGCAGTCACTGCTGAAATCTATCTATCCGGGTTCTTCCTGACATCTTTGATGTTTGTTCCTTTTAACTTCACATCCATTTTCAGTCTTTCTCACTTCTTTCTACTTTTTCACATTTCTCTATATTCATGCTAATTCTTACTTTTTCGTTCCTTTTTGTTAATTTTCTTCTCCTTTATCTCTCCATTATCCTCGATTTCTCTCTTTCTTTATCTACCTGTGTCTAGGGAGAAGTGAATTCATACAAATATTTTCTGCAAGGCTCACTTGGCTGTGCCTGGATGGTTTTGAGGGAAGAGCCGTACCTCAACAATTCATGCTTTATTTCTTAACGATACACTGATATTGCACCTTGAATCTCAGAGCTAATGTGCGCACCTTTGTGCTGTGAAAGCTGTCTAGTCTGGGTTTCATTATTGACCCAACTATAAACTATCATGCAGGCGATTCGCAGGCAAGTTGTTATTGCATCATTGAGCGTGCCCTCCTTAGGGGGAGACATTAAGCCGGCTGTCACGTCTGATAGGATTAGTTGGTGGATGTTAAAAGGTCCCACGGTGTCTTTCACAAGAATATTTTCCAATAGTAGGCAATTGTTTCTGGCACGTCGGCACAATTCCAAATTCCTGCCATGAATACCGCTGGGAAAGGTAATGGGAAACCCAATGTATTGTCTGCTTCACGACCTCGTTGGCAGCAACCACATTGTGGAAAATGAGTGTGCATTTGACAGCATTGCACACGATCTTATTAATGTACACGTACACGACAATCACATCATCCAAAACTTTAAATAAATGCAGTATAATGCCAATTCGTTCCATGCCCCCCTACCCTCCAGTCTGGAGCATAATTGTGTTTGTATTTTACAATTCACCTGCAGATGGTGCCACGAGCGCGCGTCACGGAGAAAACACCTGCATCGTGTTGATTGTATGTATTATTTTATGAAGTTCAAAATATAATTACCTTCGCCAACGTAGACGGAGGTTATATTTTCACTCCTGTTTGTCTGTTTGTCTGTCTGTCTGTCTGTGAGCACGGTACGATATCTCATAAAAGTTATGGATGGATTCGGACAAAACTTGTTGGACAGGTTGGGTGCATGACAAGGAAGAATTGATTCGATTTTGGTGAAGATCTGAATCAAGATGATCAATGTACTGGAATAAAAAAAAAAAAAATTTTAAGTGACTTTACTATTGAGAGATGGGGCTAAAAATGACATGCATTGTTTTTCAATTTTTCAAAATATTTCAAAATATCAAAAAAAATAAAAAATAGCATATTTCAAAAAGTTTTGGATGGGTTAAGACAAAACTCGGTGGATGAGTTGGGTAGGTGATCAGAACAAGCCAATTCGATTTTGGTTGAGATCCAGCTCCAGATGATCAATATACTGGAATGTTGAAATTTTAAAAGTCATTCTTCACAATTGAGAGATGGGACCAAAAACGATATACAACACGATATCTCAAAAGGTTGTGGATGGATTATGACAAAAGGAGGTGGACGAGTTGGTTAGGTGATAAGAACAAGGCAATTCGATTTTGGTTGAGGTCTGAATGCAGATCAGGCCGATCAGTAGGATACAAAATACAAACTGTTCAGCCTGGAGGAAGTATGCACTTCACCCAGTGCCGTTCCAGTTTAACTGGAATTGCAAACATTTGCAATGGAATGCAAATGTCTCCTGTAATTTGCACTCTTCATCAATAAATACAGGGTGTACACAAATTGATGGTGGGGTTTCATGACATTGCCATCAAGTCGCTACTACAATACCTCACGTTATACGCATGTCCACTTATTCACATACTTTTTGAAATGGATATGCATGTACCTCTTTGGAATTGAAAAAACTGCAATGTACAAAACTTTTTGAGTTGGTGAATCAAATAAACACTTTTTTTTTTTTAATCAAAACCCCACCATTCATGTATGTACACCCTGTAA
>NC_140972.1:75131861-75184361 GCF_056783735.1 Eptatretus burgeri | reverse complement strand
TATACGATCAAATTAACCAATTGGAGCAGAGGAAGAGCAGAAGATACTTGGAGGAAAGTTTGTCAAGTCACCGTTTCAACCTTATAAACAAAACTGACAAAAAAATCCACGAAAACAAGTATTATAAAATGTTCGTCAAAGCAAACCATATTGATAAGTAGACCCATAAATCAGGTGGCCACCAAATCAAGGTTATTGAACATCGCAAGATATTGCTCAAGCATTTTGGCCACATAAGACAGGTAGCCACATTAGTAAGGTTTACGAAACAGCAAAATAAATCAAAGGTCAGTTCACCTAAGGCTGGAGATGGTGACCAGGTTTACGTGAAGGCTTCTATGACACCCCAAGATCTATCATCACCTACAATGAATGCATAAACCTTCACCAAATCAAGAAATAAAGTCGTGAGCCCAATGTCTTCCTGCTTTCGTCTGTAAGTGCTGTGGAAAGGAATTTATTGTGCCAAGTCTTGTCTGCATTGGTTTCAGTGTACAAGTTTGATAGGCCTGAAACCTTAATCTCGAGTCTCATTTTGACCTTTGAACCCTTTGTGGAATGGAAAGAAAAGCACGAGTCTGGTTCACTATGTCAAGAGCCAAACTTTCGTTCAATATCGATGGAGATTTGTAACTATTCCCATTTTTGGAAAGCCCTTTGTCCACTAAACACAAAAACCAGTTTCCATTTGAATCGAATACTTTTTTCAACCGCCATTAAGTGTCTGTTTTTATTAATAACTCAAAAACTAAGCAAGATTTGGAAGCACAATGGGAAGGAGGAGGATTTCTACATATGTGCATCCATGACATTTGGAGGCACAATGGGAAGGATGAGGATTTAGATGGGGGGGGGGGGGTGGGGAGGAGGATACATGGGTGAAGAAGCTGGATACAAGCTCAAACACAGCAAGAAGAGAAAAGGGAAAACTGGGGATGAGACAGAAATGGAACAAAAAGATCATCTCTCAACAACATATCCCATGTTTTCCTCGGACGGCCTTAGCTCTCCTTCTATTCACATTCATATTTATACACCTCTTCACGCAACTACCCGACCACATCCTTTCCACATGTCCAAACGATCTCAACCTACCCCTACGCATAACTTCACTAATGCTTTCTGTACCTAACCTATCTCTTAATTCCACATTTGATTTCCTATGCTTGTGTCACATTACACAACCACCTCACCATTCTCATTTCATTTCGTTCACACCTCTGTTCATCCTCCTTTTTGATCACCAATGTTTCACTGCCATACAACATCATGCTTCTAACGCAAACTGCATAAAGTTTTCCCTTTAATCAGAGAGAGTTCCCTTTTCAATATCAATAGGGGTAGCAACTCCCTAAACTTCCTCGAGCCACTTCTAATTCTTGCATTCACTGCTGCCTCCACACCACCACCTGCACCAATCGTATCACCAAGGTCACATAATTTATCTACACATTCCAGAGATATATCCCCATAAACTAACCTTTCCGCTCTCACAGGAGTCACTTGTTTACCTGCGCAAACAGCACATTTGAAGTTAGGCGCCATGTGCAGTCTACCCCTGATGCCACTACACCTCTTGTGCACCCAGCAGTTGCAGGATTTACCCAATATTGAATTGCTCACAACACCTTTTCTACAGACAGCACAGAGCTACGTTCCTCTTTTTTCCACACTTCCTTCTCCCGCACCACTAATCAGTACTTTCGTTTTCCCTGTATTCACTTTCAGTCCTCTGGCCTCCATACGGCATATTTACCCATTACCTCTTCCACAATGTCAGCTATCAACACCAGGTCATCAGCATAAAGGAGTTCCCAAGGTGATCCTCCTCTAAATTCTTGTGATATAGCCTCGAGAACCATGATGAACAGGATTGGTCTCAAGACTAAACCCTGACGAACACCTACTCTCACTTCAAAATCCTCACTCTGCACTCCATTTACCCTCAGAGGTTTTTGGGCCATCATACATTGCCATGACTACCCAAACTAACCAATCCTCCACACGTAACTTTCTCATGGACCATTGCACCACTTCCTGAGGCATTCTATAGAATGCCTTCCCCAAATCCACAAATATAAAGTACAGTTGTTCATTCTTCACCAGATATTTTTCGTGTAATTGCATTTCATATATATATATATATATATATATATATATATATATATATATATATATATATATATATATATATATATATACACACACACTCTGTCTTATCAATTTATCCATGACTCTCTCTCTACCACTTTCATTCCATGGTCCAGCAACTTCAGACCTATATAGTCGCTCTGAACTAAGTTGCCTCCCTTCCCTTTATAAATATTCACCATTACTCTTCAACCAGTCATCTGGGATAGATGTCCCCCTTATAAATTGCATTTATCAATTTAGCGATTAAATTCACTCCAACGAGAGGGGGAGCACTCGGTAGAGTGCAAAACCTCCGCCGCCAATACTGCTAGGTCACTCAGATGAACCTGATATCTTATTCATTCAATGTGACATCAACAGTGCTCACAGAGTTATAGTTTGCAACTTTCCCTTTTACTTTTGTCATACATTCATTTGTCATAACTAGTTTCCTTGAGACAGAAATTGATTTTACGTGGGTATATCCACCTGAAGTTCCAAAATCAGCCGCAATTATAATTTTGGCATGTTTTTTTGTTGGAAATCACTTATAACATGTAGAAATGCAAAAAAAAAATCGAAATTTTGTTGAAAAAAAATTTGCAAATTTTTTTTTCTATAACAATTTTTTTTTTTTGGGGGGGGGGGGGTTGGAAATCACTTAAAACATGTAGAAATGCAAAAAAAAAAGAAATCGAAATTTTGTTGAAAAAAAAGTTGCAAAAATTTTTTTTTCTCTTACAAATTTTTTTTGGGGGGGGTTGGAAATCACTTAAAACATGTAGAAATGCAAAAAAAAAAAAATTAAAATATTTTTTCAAATTGGCCGCCATAGCGGCCATATTGGATTTTGGACCAGGTCTAAAATCTAATGGCATGATCCTTGGACCAGACCTAACCCCCCCCCCCCACCAAGTTTCGTCGAAATCCGTCGAGGAGTTTTTTCCGTAATACTGTTCACAAGCAAACAAACAAACAAACACACAAACAAACTAGAGGGGGAGCACTCGGTAGAGTGCAAAACCTCCGCCGCCAATACTGCTAGGTCACTCAAGTGAACCTGATATCCTATTCATTCAATTTGACGTCAACAGTGCTCACAGAGTTATAGTTTGCAACTTTCCCTTTTACATACTCAATTCATTCGTACTCACTACTCAATTCGTACTCCACATACTCAATTCATTCTCTAAAAAAAATTGTTGGAGAAAAAAAAGACAAAATTTTCTAAGTTTTTTTTTCTCTAACAATTTTTTTTTTGGTTGGAAATCACTTAAAATATGTAGAAATGCAAAAAAAAAACAATTCAAATATTATTTCAAAATGGCTGCCATAGCGGCCATATTGGACATTGGACCGAGTCAAAAATCTAATGGCATGATCCTTGGACCATACCTAATCCCCCCACCAAGTTTCGTCAAAATCCGTCGAGGAGTTTTTCCGTAATACTGTTCACAAATAAACAAACAAACAAACAGACAGGGGTGAAAACAGTAACCTCCGTCCATCTTTGATGGCGGAGGTTAATAAATCACCAGATGCTTTCAGCATCTCTGTGACAATACCAGTGCTACTCACCGCTTTACCATTCTTCATTTCATTGATGGCTTTCTTCACCCATTCATTCCTCATCTCAGGTGGTGGGCCCTGCACCGGTCTACTGCCTCCAGAATATCCCTGTTCCAAGGAAACTCCTCATTTAGCAAGTGCTCATTGTAACTCCTCCAAGCATTTTTAATCTCCCCATGGTCAACCAGTACATTTCCCATATCATCCTTCACACATTGTTCGCCTATAAGATCCTTATTTTGACTGATCATTTGCTTTGCCATCCTAAATATCTCCCCTCTACTATCTGCATTATTTATCACACCTGAAAGTGAATCCTGTACTCATTTTTTAACCTTGTAAACCTCCCTTCTTGCCCTACGTTTAGCCACTAAGTATTCCTCCTTATCCCCTCCCTTCTCCCAAATCCGAAACAATTTTCTTTTTTCTTGAATCGCCATATCCACCTCATTATTCCACCACCATGTAGCCTCATGTCGAGCTGGGCATTCGACCAGCCACATGTCTTTTCAGTAGCTTGCAGCAGCTCATCTTTTAAAGAGTTCCAACAACTCTCTACATCCTCTCCTACTATAAGGTTTCCAAAATTAATTTCCAAAAGTTCCCGATAGAAATGTTCCTTTACATTCTGATCTCTTAGTTTCCATACTCTTCTCCTTGGGACGTAAGGTGTCCTCTTTTCCCTGCTTCAACTTAACTTTACATCACACACGAGCAGTCGATGTTGTCAGGTACATTCTTCTCACATCCTTAACTAAATTCCTATCTAATCTTGTTACTAGAAAGTAGTCTATCTGGCACTTTATACCTCCTGACTCATAAGTGATCAGTCTGCTCGGTCTTTTCTTCAACATTGTGTTGCAAACTACCATATCTAAAGCATAAATATGGTCGTCTGCTAAACAATGTTGAAGAAAAGGCCGAGTTTGTACATTTAGAAAAAGTGTAAAAGGTTTTCATACATGTATAAACTGGTCATTTATCACACGGATTGGGAACATAGCTAACAGTTGCATTATTTTTAGGAGTGGAGCCGAGTCCATATTTGCAATTCCACTCCCTCTCCCATCCCACCACCCCAGCCATCGATCAGGACGAGAAGTTAGAATAATGGCTTGTTATTGACACACAATGACCTCATATTTTCGAAAACTACCACGGGATCTTTACACACCGACCAGTGATTAATTATACAGCAGACGAGACACTCTATTTAATGTCCCCTCTGAGGGATGCTGTCCTGACTGATAAAAGTTTAAATGTAAAAAAATATATATATATATATATATATATATATATATATATATATATATACATATATATAACTAGAGAGTTCATCGAACACGTTACATCATGCAGTGTTCAAGTTTATACTTCAAGTTAAATAAAATAATGATTTTAAAGATCGTTTAAAATTTTTCGAAAGTTTCGCGCTATTGAAGCAATCTTATACATCATGCTGATGCACCATCCCATTTAACATGCCAAAATACTACAAAACGGAGAGTTATGAAAGTACAAGTAAGGTGATTTGTGTTCTTCAGTGTTCAAGTATAGAATTCAATTGAAATAAAATAAAGATTGTAAAAGTCGTATAAAGAAATCAATTCCGGAATTTACTGCCGTTTTATCACCGTTAACACAGTCTATTACACCACCCTTTCTAACACATCACATTAGTTATTTGTGTCCTTTATAACATCCTTAAAACCCACAAGTAGCCTGTTTGGAATGATTTTCAATTTTGTTTGATTACCAGACAGGCAGATAGATTAAAAAAAATTATTTCACTCCTCTCTACACATGTGTTATCGGGACAAATTCAGAGCCAAAGTATTGTTAAACTCCAGATTTGTTTTCCCAATTCGTGTTCCAATTCATGTTCAAAATATAATATTAAATTTAAATAAGTTGTTCCTCGATCATAAACGAACATTTACAGACGAATGGGCGGACATGAACCAATTGCTTGAAGGTCCTCTGACACTCAAAAGTTTCTGGTTATTTATATATTAACTTGACCTTCCAAGTGAAGAAATCACCCATGTTTCTTTTTTTAAAATCAACAATGCGATAATTATACCAATATTTCGAACATTTGTAGTGCTTTTCACAACTTGCTATGCCCCGCCCCTCAAAAAAAGTTGAGTTCAGCGAACCGCAGGTCACGTGACCGTTGACGTCATCTCCAGAACGCGACTCGCTCAGAGTGGATTGATTAGACGTCGCACGTCGTATAAAGTATGTACAAATGCATTGTGCACATGTGTTTGCTATCTCACTGATCGTCTTAATTCCTGTGATTGTTTTGCGGAAAATAAATTCTGCTTCTGAGCCGTGTATGCACAACAATCACGAGGCAATTATTTATCCCTTTACTACCTTGTCGTTGTCGTGGACAAATCCAATACATGTATGCACAATAAAGGGCTATACCATGTCCACAAAATATAAAATGTGACTGTTGAACCTTTCCATTAAAAAAGAAACTTACAGGGACATACAAGTAAAATACTAAAGAATAATATTGCATCATTTCAAGGTGCAGGGAGATAATTTTAAATTCAAACAATGTGAAAAACCTGCACCCACATTTTGCAGCTCATTGAATTGTTCGTTGAAACCAGCCTGCTGGGATAGGTATGATTCCACATACAGGCAAGCCAGGTATGGCCGCACTCAACATACATGGGTTTATTCTAAAGTGAAGGTACTGCTTCCATTGGCTTGCTATTCATTAACAATTAGCAAAAATGCTGTAATAAATGAACAGGGAAAAATATGTTGGCACAACTATGAAAGACAAATTTATCTGTCCTATTACACGGCCTCATAGCCTCGGGACTCTTACGCATTAACTTATACATTGTGTGCATGCTAATACAAGTTACTTGTCAACTCTTGAGTCTAGACTAGTCCGATAAATCCGTCGTCCGTCCGACTAGTCCGATAAATCTGACATGCTGTAGCTTTCTTTTATTATTCTCTTTTCTTCATTGTTTTCTACTGGCGCTACATGACGAAAGTAGGAATAAAATAAATAAAAATGCAACAGAACGTCAGATTTATCGGACTACTCTAGACAATTGTGTCACAAGGTGTGTTCTGCACACAAGTTTTCATCGTATCCGGACAGCGAGATTGCTTTGTTTTATGCGCGGAGAGATACGGCCAATGACATGTGCTGGCCTTACGATTCATTCGCCGTGGTGCAACATGTCCGCTGCACTGCGCTGGTCACGTCACCTCACTAAAATATTTCTGATATCGAGCAGTATGCAAATAGAATTTACATTATTGAATTACGAATAGGATTTAGTCGAACCAGTTGTTATTGCCAAGTCTTCCTTCGATGTCCTACCGATCATCATGAACTCCGGGAATTTCATCGCCAGTTTCCTCTGCTTGTCCTGCTTCGGGCTCGAACTGCTAAGGCCGTATTCCATTTCCAGCTGCCTGAACTTCACCTCCCGAGACTACGTTATCCGACAATTCTCCATCTGATTCAGACCAAAATCCTCCATTTCTCTCACACTCACTGTTGCGACCAGACAAATCAAAGTCCATGTCATCCATTATTCAAAAGCAAATGTTTGATTTTTTTAAAGCAGAAATGAACGAAGTGTTTGAGTCGAACAATCGAATGTGGAAACACACAGGAAGCCAATACAATCACGTAGACCAACAAACTGAGTAATTTGCGAGCAGCCTTTGTTGTTCTGGAGATGTCGTCATGTGGGTTACGCGTCGTTCAGTAGATTTCGGCAGAATTTTTAGGGGCGTTCCCTAAGAGGTTTGTTTTTTAAATTTTACATTTTACAGAACGAGTATTGTGAAAAAATTGTCAGATCAGAAATCACGATGAAAAACTCCTATAGGACATATATATGTATGTATATATATATATATATATATATATATATATATATATATATATATATATATATATATATATATATGCAATTTCAGTACTTGTGTGTGTCATGGGAACTTTAACCTCACTTCTCGTGCGCTGGGTAAAGATTGTGATTTTCTTTTATGACTGAAAATTATTTCAACACCATTATTAAAACTGTTTTAAAAGCCAAGCTGGTAATATGGAAATGAACCTTAGAAACAGGCAAACAAGTGTTTTCTTGAAACCATTTTGATACTAAATTTCCACATCCTATAAATAGAAAAGTGAATGAAAAAAAGTCTATACTTTTTGTTTTTTGAAAGCTACCAAGGGATCTATAGAACATCATCATGATCATCATGTAGCATTCTCTATACAGAGCATCGGTTCTGCCAAAGCTGTTTCCTGGCAAGGGCTTACAATCCTCGCCCACTTCGACGCTGGATACTTGATTGAGTGTGCAAAAAATTGTTATTTTTCAGAGTGCCGGTGATAGTTGACTGACTCTTCACAAAGGACACCGTGTAATCATTTAAAGTCCACCAATTAATGCAAGCAGATGGGACACCCGATTTAAAGTTCATCCGAGGGACGGCACACTTTGCGATGCAACGCCCTGCCTGCGAAACACCAATCCGACAGTTAATAATTGAATCAGGTGAGGGAAGCAAACCAAGATTAGACATGTGCATTTACTATATTGTCACATCCTTTGGAGGGGATATAAAACAGACTGTCCCATCTGCTAGCATTAATGATTGGAGGATATTGTATAGGGTTGGCAGGATAGCCTTGAGGTGTGCACACTCACATCTCAGAATTCTAGCCTGAGCTTGAATCTCGGCCCAGCTATAAACTGCCATCCTGGAGTTTTTCAGGCAGGGCGAGGCATCAACGTGTGTGCCATTCCTCAGATGGACGTTAAGCTAGGCATCCCGTCTTCCAGCATTAGTCATGGGATGTTAAATATCCCATAATGTTCTTCACAAAGCAGGGGTTCCCCTGGGTTTTAAAATGACTTGGGTAAAACTGCCAACATGTATAATTTTGCGGGCCGCTCAGCGGCCCGCGGCGGCCACAGTATGTGGGCACAGGGGGGAGAGTGGGAGAGGGGGTCTCCTCCCCCCTTCCACTGTTGGGGGGTCTAGGGGTTCTCCCCCAGGAAATTTAGCAATTTTAGATGCTCGTAGGTACATTCTGAGCATGCAAGTAGAGACACAAATTAGTATCTTGGCATCATCAATTTTGTAAAAAAAAATTCTCACTTACAACATATCTTATATTTAGCATGTATGTATCTTCACCATAAATATTTAAAATCCGTTTTTTAATCTTTTTTTTTTAAATTTAAAAGCAGTTGGGCGGCCAGAAATTGACTTAAGCGGCCGCCCAAGTGAGCCCTATGGAGGGAAAACACTGCAAAGAATAGGAGCCTCATCTCCAGAAACATGGAACAATGTACAAATCCCTGCATAAATCACCTGCAGTCGAATGTCAAACCTCGTGCCCAGCCAGTTCGTGAAAGACTTGGGCGCAAAAAAGAAAAACTTTCCCCACCCGAGCTGACAACAAGGTGGGAATAAATGGGGCTGACCCAGGCTTTTAAAGACATATAGTCATAGGAGTAGCATGGCAGCTGGAAGATATTAAGCCTGGTGTTGGCTTAATGGTTAGGGTGGCGGCTTGGGATCCGAGCGTCCTGAGTTCAAGCCCCGTTGGCCACTGAATTAATACACACCAGGAGGTTAACTCAGCCCCTCATCCTTCCGAGGTTGGCAAAATGAGTACCAGTGTACTGGTAAGGGGGACACTGCATCAGCGGCAGAGCCGTGTCGCAACCAGCAGCCACAGGGAGAGACAGAGACAGAGACAGAGAGAGAGAGAGCTGGAGGATATTAACACAGCATTGATGCAATGCCCTACCTGTAAAGTTTATTAGAGTTTATTGGGGGATGGCAGTTTTTTTGGAGCGACAACATGCAGAAAAGCAAGAAAACAACAATTGGTGTGTGATCACTGTATGCTGAAGAAATACTGCCTAAAGCAAAAACAATACACAGTGAAGATGAAATATAGAGGCCTCATGATCTTGCGTTTTTATTACACAATTGTCTTTCTCAGTGTTTTTGACCAAAACAACTTTTCCATAACTTCAGCATCTCCCTCTTACAAGTTCGACAATCGTGATCAGGATTAACGTAGCTGAAGAAATGTTTCCAGGAAAGAGGAACGTTCCTTAAACATGGTCTTCCTTACAATTCCCACTTTAGCATTGACCACAGCACAAAATATCATGTAACAACATTTGATGTCAATTTGGACAAGCGTGGTGTTGGCTTAGTGGTTAGGTGGCTGACTTGGGATCTTAGGGTCCTGAGTTCGAGCCGCATTGGCTACTGAATTAACTCCAAGTGGGATTGACTCAGCCTGTCATCCTTCTGAGGTCAGCAAAATGAGTACCAGTGTACTGGTATGGGGGCACAGCATCAGCGAAATAGTTGTGCCTCAACAAAATGATAGCTACCCAGCAGCCAAGATGCCATACGTAAGAAGAAGAAGAAGATTTCAATTTGGAAGATGCATTGCATTAATGATGATCTATGATCCCATGATTAATCTAGTGTGCAGCCACTGAAAGATTTTGACTTACCCGAGAGAAAATGTAAGCCAAAACAAATACATTCGCCCTTCACTACTCTTGGGTTCTCAGTTATTTTCTCACCATTGGATGGTGTCCGAGAATCCTTAAATTGACCTGTGGATCAAAGAACTATACCTGATATCATATCACCATTCTTTGTGATTTGATTGATGAGGTTTTGAACCCGGCATGGTTGCCAACTCTACTGAGTTTGGTGGTGGTCCACCATTTTTAACCTCCGCCATCGAAGATGGATGGGGGTTACTGTTTTCACCCTTGTCTGTTTGTTTGTTTGTTTGTTTGTTTGTGAACAGTATTACGGAAAAAACTCCTCGACGGATTTCGACGAAACTTGGTGGGGGGGATTAGGTATGGTCCAAGGATCATGCCATTAGATTTTGGACTTGGTACAAAGTCCAATATGGCCGCTATGGCGGCCATTTCGAAAAATTATTTGAATTTTTGTTTTTGCATTTCTACATGTTTTAAGTGATTTCCAACCAAAAAAAAAAAAATTTTGTTTGAGAAAAAAAAAACAGCAAATTTTGCAACTTTTTTTCAAAAAAAACTTGATTTTATTTGAAAAATATTTGAATTTTTTTTTTTTGCATTTCTACATGTTTTAAGTGATTTCCAACCCCCCCCTCCCCTCCCCAAAAAAAAATTGTTAGAGAAAAAAACAGAAAATTTTGCAACTTTTTTTCCATCAAAATTTCGATTTTTTTTTTTGCATTTCTACATGTTATAAGTGATTTCCAATAACAAAACATGCCAAAATTATAATTGCGGCTGATTTTGGAACTTCAGGTGGATATACCCACGTAAAATCAATTTCTGTCTGAAGGAATCCAGTTATGACGAATGAATTGAGTATGTAAAAGTTAAAAGTAAAAGGGAAAGTTGCAAACTATAACTCTGTGAGCACTGTTGACATAAAATTGAATGAATAGGATATCAGGTTCACTTGAGTGACCTAGCAGTATTGGCGGCGGAGGTTTTGCACTCTACCGAGTGCTGCCCCCTCTCGTTTTGTATACTGTACTTGAACAGCCAACAAACATTTATTGTCCAATAATTGCGAAAAAATACTGCTTTCACAAAATATTGTCTCATTGAAGTTTTTAATCCATTTTCATGTTATGACAAGGTTTCTGTCGGCCTTTGGATGATGGTCTCCCTCGACGCTGCGTGGAAAATCATATCCGTAATCTTATTACGTTTGATTGGCGGCAGCTACTGTTGGAAGTATGTGGCAGCAAATGACAAATTCTGTCCCATTTACAAGCATTATTGACCCATGACATGTAGAATGTTTCTCAATGGTTGACTGACATAGTGTAACTCAGAGAGAAACATTGTACCAACGTGAATCGCACTTACGCTGCGTTAGCCGTGTGCACGAGTCACACGCACAGAACATGCACACACATACACAATATCGCCTCGCCGGCCGACCTGGAGGTAATTGCAGTAGATCCACCTGAAGTCTGTATTGGAGAGCAGGGCATGGCCAAGTCTAAATTTATCTGTAAATTTAAGCTTTTTACCTCTGCCATTGAAGGTGGAAGGAGGTTATGTTTTCACCCGTATTTGTCTGTTTGTTTGTGTGCAGGATATTTCAAAAAGTTGTGGACGGATTCGGATGAAATTTGGTGGACATGTTGGGTGTGTGACGAGGAATCATTGATTCAATTTTGGTGAAGATCCGGATTCGGATCCGAAATTTTTTAAAGTCGTTCTTCAACCATTGAGAGACGGGCCTAAAATGATGTATAGCATGAAATCTCAAAAAGTTGTTGACGGATTATGCGGAAACTCAGTGGATGGTTTGGAGGTTTGGTGTGTGACAAGAACAAATTCATTCGATTTTCGTGAAGATCCGAATCCAGATCCAGATATGACAATTTTTTGATTTTCAAAGTGATTCCTCACCATTGACAGATAGTGCCAAAATTGATATATTGCATGATATTTCAAAAATGTATTTGGCCTGATATGTTCAACTGGATCAGGCATTGTGTGGCAGAGGTATAGACTCTAACGAGTGCTCTTCCAATTTGTTAGGTAAACAGAGTCAAGGCTCATGGAAGACCTAATACACTGAACAGATCAGGACACAACAGGACAAAAGGAACAGTACAGGGAGGGGGAAGGGACACCAACAGTGGAGTTGAAGGATAAGATAGTGGAGAACTTGGGCAAACAATGGATGTGAGGAGGAATGATATGGGGGGGGGAGGAGGGTAAATGACACATGGGGTGGACAAGATGGATACAGAAGGAAACTCTCAGGAGGGAAAAACTGGAGATTTGAGAATAGCAGGGTTTGGGGTGGGATTGGAGGAGAGGAGGGGGTTGGGGGGGGTTAGGTGAGGGTAGAAAATATCATGGTTTTGGATTGTGGAAGATCTGAGATGGTAGTGAACAGCTGTCTTGAGGACCAGGAGAGAAGATTGAGATTGAAGAGGATGTGGAAGTTGATTCGACAGGCAGGAAAAAACGAGGAACAAATGAGTGGAGGTGGGTAGTGATCCTGGATTTAGGTAGTTTCCCCAGAAGGGGTTTTGGAAGAAGTCTTTTCTTTCAAGCTTCTAGGTCTCACTATCTGCCATGACCTTTCCTGGGAAAGTCACATTTCCAACCTCGCCTCAAAAGCCAGTCGCCGTCTGGGAATCCTCCGTTGTGCAAAGTCCTTCCTCGGCCCTCTTGAGCTCCTGACCACTTACAAAGCTTTTGTCCGTAGCCTGATGGAGTACTGCTCTCCCCTCTGGGCTGGTGCTCCTGCCTCCCACCTTTCTCGGCTTCACGCTGTCGAAACCAGGGCATTTAAGATCATCGGCATCTCCCGCAATGAAGCTGAGTCTTTGGGCCTCTCACTCAATCACCGCAGGTTGGTCGGTGGTCTTTCTGTCTTCTACCGACTCCTCTCCAGCCTTGCCCCCCCTGCTCTCTCTGCGATTTGTCCCCACCACATTTCCACAGGGCGCTCAAGGTCCGCCAACAACCCCCTTCTGGTAAAACTACCAAAATCGGGAATCACTGCTCATCTTCACTCTTTCATTGCTCGTTTTTCCCGCCTTTGGAATAAACTTCCTCACTCTATTCTTTCCCATTCTTCCTTCCAGGCTTTCAAAACAGCTGTTCACCACCACCTCTTATCTTCCCCCATCCAAATCCTCGATCTTTTCTACCCCCGATAATCCACCCAAGCCCTCTTCCTTCATTTCTCCTGCTTTCCTTCCTGAAAGTCCCTGAAATGTCCCTCTTCTCTTCGCCATGTTCCCCGTCCCATCCCCATCCCTCTCCCTTCCACAGTTCACCTAATGTGTCTGTTCCCCACTGTTTTGTCCCTTCCACTCCCGCCCCTCTTGTCTCATGCCTCCTTGCTGTGAGTTGTGTGTTCGCTCTCATACGAGCCTCGACCAAGGTATACAAAAAAAAAAAAAAAAAAAAAAAAAAAAAAAAAAAAAAAAAGGGGTTGATGGTGGATCATGTGAGTCCTGCAGAAACTTGGGAGGCCAAAGCATGGAAAGAGCAGAGGGTGCAAGACCAGAAAGGAGGCGGAAGAAGATAGAGAGACCACCTACCTGTTTGTGATGGCAAAGTGATAGGCCCATAGACTCAGCTTCATCACAGGAGATTCCAATGATCTTGAAGGCCTTGGTTTCCATTGAGGAAGTCAGGAAGCCATGTGTGGGTTTGTAATTGACCTTGTATGCCATGTGCAGAGAGTTTGGAGAGTAATGCAGGATTCCAGACTGTATCAAAAGCATGAGATATGTCTTGAGCGTCTGCCCTGATCTCACGTCTGATACTTCGGGCCTCCATCTATTGTTGGTTGAGTAGAAGCAGCATGCCAAAGGTGGAGTGTCTTGATCTGAAAGCTAATTGGCGATCTGAGATGAGGTTGTTGGAGAAAAGGAAGGTTTTCATATCAACTGCGATGATGGATTCCATGTCCTTGCTGATGATTGGATGCAAGCGGATATGTCTGTAGTTAAGGGGATCAATTTGAACCTTTTAGCTCACCTGGAACATAGTTCCGGGGAGCTTATGGGAGGGCGCGTCGTCCGTCCGTCAGTCCGTCCATCCATCTGCAAACACTTGCAACGTATTCTCTGAAACTACACACACGATTTTGATGAAACTTCACCACAACCTTCACCACCCAGTCCGTACCAAAGTTTGTTCATGGTATTAAAAAAAAAAAAAAAAAATCAGGTCCCAAGGTGGTTTATGGGGGGTTGCCCCCCAAAAGAGGTGTTTGTTTTCTTTTCAGAAACCACACACACAATTCTGATGAAACATGACCACAACCCTCATCACCTGTGACATACCAAAGTTTGTTCACACTATTTAGAAACTAGAAGAGCACTCGGTAGAGTGCATACCTCCACCCTGTAATGCCTGCTCCACGAGAACATATCAGGCCCAATACATTTTTGAAATATCTTGCTTTACATCATTTTTGAGCTCCATCTCTCAATGGTGAAGAATCACTAAAAAAATTCTAGTAGTCAGATCCAGATCCGGATCTTCACCAAAATTGAATCATTTCTTCCGTGTCACACACCCAACATATCCACCAAGTTTCGTCCGAATCTCTCCACAACTTTTTGAGATGTCGTGCTATATGTCCTTTTTGGCCCTATTTCTCAATAGTGAAGAATCACTTAAAAAATGGTAGTAGTCGGATCTGGATCTTCACCAAAATCGAATCAGTTCGTCCTTGTCACATACCAAACCTGTCCACAAAATTTCATCCGGATCCGTCCACAACTTTTTGAGATATCCTGTACACAGACAAACAAACAGAAAGGGGTGAAAACATACCCTCCTTCACCTTCGGTGGCGGAGGTAAAAATCATGGTCTCGACCAGTGTTTCTCAACCTTTTTTGTTCCACACCCCACTTTGATTTTCAAAAAAATCATATGCCCCACCATGATTGGAGATACTACAGTATATACCACATATGTATTCAAAAGGCTTTATTAAAACGTTATTGCAAATTTTATTCAATTGTTTCTCACTTCAATGGGAGCCCTGCCCTTGACGCTGGCTGCAGATTTGTTTGATTTGAAGAACCAATTCTGTCAGTTTCAGCCGTAAATCACCACGTTTCGTGATTTCCAGTCGATTTCTCTTAGCTTGCAGCAAATTGGTAACAACACTAAATCCACATTCGACGAAATAAGATGATGAAAAATTTATCAATACTTCCCTTGCCAAAGTAGTCGAGTTTGTGTATTTCTTTTTGCTCTCCTCAGACAGCCACATCATGGTTCCTTTGATCTTGAAAAGAGTTTTCGCAGACTCATCTTGTTGCAACTCGCATAACTCCTCTTGGTATTGCTCTGGTACTTCAGATAAATCCTCCAGAAATGGCTGAGTCAACCAAGAAGGGAACTCCATTGCTTTCAAATCATGAAATCTGTCATTGAAATCATTAACCAACATTTTCAAGCGGTCAACAGTGACGTTCTTTGCCTCCTCAGTTACCATCCTTTCAACCAAGGGAATTAGCTAAAATTTCTCGACGATATGTTGCATCGGCACAAACCCAGAAATGTCACAAATTCAAATATCTTTGCTTTTTTGCAAATTTGAAAGTGCAAAGCTATGAAAGCGATCATATATTGATTCATTAATTCTGAATCCTCATGCCCCACCTTGAGAAACACTGGTCCAGACGGATGAGGGGGGGGGGGGTTCCCCCAAAATAGGTATTTACTAAAACATTGGTTTGTTGGTCCATTTCGCCGATTCTGTCCCACGTTGACCTTCTCCTCAGTATCAATAATCCAGTCGGTGAGCACCCCAGGGGTATCGCCCCTATTTTATGCAATGCATTGATGTTACCTGAAAACATCACTGAAATGCAGTTTTTGCACCTGAAAAGCTGTTGTTTTACTCATTACAACATATCAAATAGCAACATATACGGTATTCAGGAGTTACAATGTAAAAATAATAATCGGATGAGGTGTGTTTTTTCCATCCAAAATGGCCGCCAAACCATGTGACTTGTGACGTCATAATTTTTACTATGTATGCAGACATGATGGAAGATGATAGTTGCAAATTTTCGCTTCATTAGGTTATGTGATTCCAGAGAAAACATTATTTAATATTTTCTTGAATCCAACATGGCTGCCAAACCATGTGACCTATCAATAAGAAAATATCAAAATGCACCAGGTCACCATTTGCTTGATATGTGTACCAAATTTCGTAAATATATCTTGAGGGGATTTGTAGTTAAGCTCCGGAAACAAAATGTGACGGACGGATGGAACCCATTTCTATATCCCCGCCAACTTCGTTGGTTGGCGGGGGATAAAAAAAATAAAAAACTTTACTTCATCAGGAAAACATGACAATTGTGGTTTAATTTTGCATAAAAGGATGCCTGAGAATGTATATATTTTAAGGTTAAATTAGTAAATTTCCATACCATGGCAAGGTGCACCTCCTTCCCAGACTTTGTCACCCCCTCGATCGCTTCGCTCCCTCGCACGTCACACCACAGATCCTTTCATCATCATATTCGTCTTCTTCTTCTTCTTCTTCTTAACCACCTCCTTCGTAATCTGCTTCTTCTTCCTCTTCGTCTTCTTCTTCTTCGTATTTGGCTTCTTCTTCTTCTTAGTATTCTTCTTCTTATTATTATTATTATTCTGCTTCTTCTTCTTCTTAGTATTTGCTTCTTCTTCTTCTTCTTCTTTTCTCCTCCTTCGTATTCTGCTTCTTCTTCTTCTTAGTAATTGCTTCTTCTTCTTCTTTTCTCCTCCTTCGTATTCTGCTTCTTCTTCTTCTTAGTATTTGCTTCTTCTTCTTCTTTTCTCCTCCTTCGTATTCTGCTTCTTCTTCTTCTTTTCTCCTCCTTCGTATTCTGCTTCTTCTTCTTCTTAGTATTTGCTTCTTCTTCTTCTTCTTCTTCTGTTCTCCTCCTTCGTATTCTGCTTCTTCTTCTTCTTCTTCTTTTTCTTCAAAAGGTGTCCAACCATATGATTACACCACGACTCATCTGGTTCCTGCCAACTACTCCGACAATGTTGGATCACGTGCTTTGACAACAAAGACATGATTGCGGTCGCGGGGATGTGTTCAGTTACTAAATTTGATGTCGAGCGCTTGGGGAGTAGCTTAAGCACTCAAGCAAGCACTCCATTCGAAACCGTTGATGAGGACAGGTTGGCTTGGCAAGCGCCAGCTAGGTTATGGTAACAGAACATACCTCTGGTGAAACCTCTGTTTGGCAGGGCGCCGGGTCCAACTTGTTATTTTCGAGACATCACTGCAGCTAATCAAATTTCTATTTTCAAGCTGAAAAATTATAACTGGTGTTTTCATGTCTAGTCTCGATATGGAGCTAAATAAACGTTGACGTTCACGTGGGAAACATGACAATAATGAAATGATTTTAACATTGACTTTTTAAGTTGTGTCGAATCTGTTTACGGAAATATGCTGCTGCGTCGAATCTGCTGAGGGGAATGAGCCGCTGCGTCGAATTTAGTGAGAGGAATATGCTGCCGTGTCGAATCTGCTGAGTGGAATGTGCCGCTGCATCGAATTTAGTGAGAGGAATATGCTGCCGGGTCGAATCTGCTGAGGGGAATGTGCCGATGGTGTTTCTTATTCACTCGGGTCGCGCTGAACCGGCTCGCTTTACCCCAGTTCCTGACCTGAAAAAGGTGCCCATGAAAAGCCGGCTGACGATGGCCTTGGATTTTTTTTGTTTCTTTTGATGAGTAGATGTTTGCTGCTGCCAGTACGAGCACTTTGAGCAGGAGCTGAGGAGAATCGAGCAAGCACCAAGACTCGAAGCGGCTGTGCGGAGGGTTGGTGGGGCACAGGTGCCTGCAGCTCGTCGAGCAGGGTGACGGGGACCGAATAGTATCGGGTTTGCCGGGTTTAACATCCTTGGCCCGTCGAGTGGCCGTGAACGCCTCCGTTAAGGCCTCGGTCCTGTCTATGTGAGGCCTGTGGGTTATAACATGGCGTTGATGTTCCGGCCATGTCTCTCCTTGCTCCAATATCTGACCATATCCCTATGTCTGTGTGTCTGGACGTCCGTGGTGACCGGAAGTCTGAGTTTTACCGCCGTACGCTTAGAGGACACCGGGGAGACGGCGAACATGCAGGACGGTGTGATCAAGGTGCAAGAGAAAAGTCGTGTCCGTCTGCGTCTGTACGTCCGACACATTGGGACAACGAGCAACGAGTCCTGGCCTCCGGTCGGGGACTGGGTCGCCTTCACGGACGCCGAGCAGACCGAGGGTCCGTACTCGTGCGTCAAGACTCTGGACATCGTGGTGCTGGAGCTCGGTCCTTACTCGAACACCTGGGTCATGGTGGACGTCCAAGTGAAGGCACTCCGTAAGACCGAGCAGGAGCGGAGTTACCACATTTGCACGCTGGGACTGAACTCCAGACCCGATGAGTGGCTCTCGCATTTGGGAAACGACAGCAGGATTGTGGTGGTGGAGGAGAAGTCTTCGTTGCTACCCTACTGGCTGCAGGTGGTCTTCATTGTGCTTCTGCTCTTCCTGTCGGGCATGTTCAGCGGTCTGAACTTGGGGCTCATGGCTCTGGATCCCATGGAATTGCGCATTGTGCAAAACTGTGGTACGGTGAAGGAAAAGCGGTACGCCAGGAAGATTGAACCCATCCGTCGCCAAGGCAACTACCTATTGTGCTCGCTTCTGCTTGGAAATGTCCTCGTCAACACCACCCTCACGATCCTCCTCGACGACCTCATTGGCTCTGGTTTGGGCGCCGTCATTGCATCCACGGTGGGCATTGTGATTTTTGGCGAGATTGTCCCGCAGGCGCTGTGTTCGAGACACGGTCTTGCCGTGGGCGGGAACACCATCATCCTCACCAAGATTTTTATGGTGGTCACCTTCCCGGCATCGTACCCCATCAGTAAGCTCTTGGACGTGGTACTGGGTCAGGAAATCGGCACGGTGTACAATCGAGAAAAACTGCTCGAGATGCTGAGAGTGACAGAACCGTATAATGATCTTGTCAAGGAAGAGCTGAACATCATCCAGGGGGCACTGGAGCTTCGGGTCAAAACTGTCGAGTCGGTACTGACGCAGCTGAAAGATTGCTACATGGTGAGTTCAGATGCCGTGCTCGACTTCAACACCATGTCAGAGATGATGCAAAGCGGGTACACGCGCATCCCTGTGTACGAGGGAGAGAAATCGAACATCGTTGACCTCCTCTATGTTAAAGACTTGGCTTTCGTCGATCCCGACGACTGCACGCCGCTTAAAACGATATCCAAGTTCTACAACCATCCGCTGCATTTTGTCTTCATCGACACCAAGTTGGATGCCATGCTTGAGGAGTTTAAGAAGGGTAAGGCTATATACGTATTCCAGCAAGGGCTTGAAATATCGTTGCTAAAATGTTTCATTTGATTTGATATGTTAAAGTGAGTTTTCTACACTTTCCCTTTCTGAATTCTCCAATTACGTCAGTTGATCAGTTGATTGCGAGCATCAGTCGATGGACGTAAAATATCCCACGCTGTCCTTTGCCAAGTGGAGGTGAGTTGTTGCCGGCATCCTGGTACAAATTCCAAATTCCTGCCACCTTCAGTCGAACGTCAAGCCTGTTTAATGAAAGATTTGGGCCAAAAACATTGCTCAAGTAACACCAAGAGACAGTGGGAATAAATGGGACCATAAAATAAGTAGTAGTAGTAGTAGTAGTAGTAGTAGTAGTGGTGCTGTTTCTTCCTGCAACATGTCACTGGTCTACAAGAGCTCCACGTTGCTGGTTGAGAAACTCCTGTATACTTAGTAAATGGGATAAATATGTTCCTTATAGCAAGAATGTGGGTGTTTCACCTTGTTCTGACTGCTTATTGGCTTGTGGCAAAGCACAGACGACGGTTTTGCTCTCCACGGTATGCCAATTAAAAGAAACACGCACGTAAACAAAAGGATATATGTCATTTGCCCTTGCCATGTTTGACACAGTCTTTCTGGCTACTATTCATAGGGGAGATTAAATGTGTGTGGTCTCCTTTTGCTGTGTGTGTGTGTGTGGTGTGAACGTACATACGTACGTCCGTCACAGTGTGACCACTCCTCATTTTCATAAATGCCAAGGTGAGCCAATGAAAAAAGCCAAGAATTCACAAGGTTTCGGAAAAGCGATGATAATAGAAAACCTATAGAAAACCAAGACGCCAAGGTGAACAACGAATAGCCAAGATCTTGTGAAAAAAGCCAAGGAGTGGTCACACTGGTCCGTCCGTATGGTAAAAGATTAATGCACATCTTGACAAAAAACAATCAGCCAATACTTGTCGTCCTTTGCTTGCCAAAGTTGTTTTGGCTTAATGTTTTTTTTTTTTTTCTCAAAACAGGTACATCAGGATTGTACAATGTGCATGACCATATACTATTACGTTGTTCCTTTCACATTTCTTTCTAAAAAAAATTTTCACAATTTTCTTTATTCATTCTAATTCTTGCTTTATATTCTTTTTCATTTCTTGAACTCTCTATTCCTCTCTTTCGTTATCTGTCTCTCTCAAGAGCAGTGAATTCTTGCAGAATTTTTTTCTGTAAGGCTCACTTGTCTATGCCTGGATGGGTTTGAGGGTTGTGGAGTAGTGGCTGAAACCCGAATCCTATCCAGGTTCCTCCTGATGACTCCATCTTTGCTCTTTACTTCTTCGGGTTCCTTCTTGGTCTTCCATTTCATTACAATATGTGTCCCTTCCTCCGTACACCCCGACCTGAACAATATTCATGAAATCCATACGGTTCAGTAATGACTGTTTTTTTTTGGCAGTGTTTTTGCTGCTTTTATCAAGGTTGCAGATATTGTTTTTTTTTGGGGGGGGGGCTTTGTGTAAGTGTGGGTTTTAACAGAAGAATGGATTTCTCTTCATGCTGTTGCTGTGACTTTCATTTTTTTGTGGAGAACTCCCACCTTCTGTTTTCCATTGATTGTGATTGAAAATGTCTCGTGCCAAAGCATGTGCTGCCTTCGGTTTGGGTTATTCAATTGTGAAAGGCAAAATGAAGTGGTTCATGCCATTTTCACAGCTCTGAAATTTTGGGAGCATCAGGGGTTGGTTAGGTTATTTCTCCGAAATAAGCTCATAGAGTGGGTCTTGGTGTCCGGTCGTCCGTCCGTACAAACGTACGTCCGTTAACATTTGACTGAAACATCCTCTACTCACAAACGATATGACCGATACAGACCAAATTAGGTACGTTGCATCACAACAGTAAGGTCTCATGGGGTTGTGCTCCCCGTCCAGATATGCCCCTAATAGGATGCTGAAAAGGGAGGTTTCGCCTCATATTCAGGTAATTTGTTTGAAATGTTCTCAGCAACCGATGGCCAGATACAGACCAAACTCTTTATGAAACATAAGAACCATGCCGTGAACTTAATTTGTGCTCCCCATGACCGTACCATTTCAGGAAAAGGGGTGGGGGGCATGGCCTCTTCCCCCTAATTCCTCAGTTTCACTCTGCCTGGTAGGGAAATAACCATCAGTCCCCCATGGGCTATTTTTTTCTTTTGCTTTTCTGCATTGATCTCTAGCTCCTGGAGGAACTTGTACATGTATCACATGCAGGATAAAGACATTCGTAGACATCGGTCTACCTTTTGCACAGGAATTTCAATGACATTAGTTGAGTCAATAGTGGGCAAAAATATTGCATATATTGGGATTTTAACCATGGGTTCAGATGCCAATGCTTGCAGGCCAACCCAACTATTTCATAACCATTCTGGAAAAGTGGCTTTATAAAAGGGCCTGCTGATTATGAAAAGTAATGTTTCTCTTTGTACAGAATGCAGATGTGATCGTGTGTGTGAGTGTGTGTCATTTTACCAACTGGCAGTAAGTGATGTTGCCAGTAGGCTCTCACAACGGTGCTACTGGTTGTCCTTCTAGTTGGTATCTGCCATTTGTATTGTTTACCGTGATCGTGCTGTTTTCATTGTTTTCCGTGATCGTGCATCCCCTCATCACTGCCTCGAATAAACTTTCTACAAGCAAATTTGAAAAACGGAAGAGGGTGGTTTTGATTTTCTGGGTGTGCGCTGCCGCTCGCCATGTCGCCACAGAGCGAATCCCCCTTACCTGTGGCTAATATTTTAAACCACCCGTTAGCCACTGTGGCTAATCTATGTTTTAGTGTTTTTTTTTTTACCAGTTTTAGATGAATTTTAGGTGATTTTAGCACAGAATTTAACCTTTGTTGAGACGGCCGCCATTTTGTGTTTTGATTACGGGAATCACGCGTGATTTCGTACAAGCTTATATATACTAACTTTAGTAGTTTTAAAGTAGTTTCTAGTAAAAAAAATCGACCGAAATTACGCATGATTCCCATGATTCTCATCTTAAAATTTTATTTTAATTATTTTGAATTATTATTTTTTTTTTCCGGAATGATTCGGCATGATTTGGCGCTACTTGGCGCTACATGCTTCGTTGGGTCAGTGGTTGCCAGGTGAGTTTTGACACAATCAGTAGTAGTACCTGTAGTAGGACGAGTTTGTTTGGGTGAGTGAGTTTGATAGGTGACTTTGGTTGGTTGGATGAGTGAAGTTAATGGGTGAGATTGGTTGTATGAGTGAGTTTGATGTGTGAGATTGGTTGGATGAGTGTTTGACTGGCATGAGGTTGGTCCAATCCTGGTCCACAACCACCCCATCCCCCACTACCACCTACTAAAGGCACAACGACCATACCCCAGCCCCCCCCGACACACACACACACACACACCATCACCACCACCACCACCACCACCATCCCTCACAATCACCACCTCCCCTGATGGTCGTTCAATCAACCAATCTCAAACGTCAAACTCACTCATCCAATCAATCTGAACAATCCAACTCACTCATCCAACCAACCTCACCCATCAAACTCACACATCCGCCTTAAAATGAACTTATTATTTCATATTGCTAAAAAAAAAACTTTTGAATAAAATGTGGCTATTTCCTTTCTCCTGTGGTTAATCATTCTAAACCTGGATTAGCCACAGTGGCTAATTCCTTTTGAAAGCCAGAGCACACCCAGATTTTGCATTACAAGATCAACATTTGCAAGAGATTGGAGAAGAGAAAAATAGGAACGTGATAATGAATGTGTACAACATAGGCTCCTCTGCCATCTACGACATAAATGTGCAAAAAGAAAAGTTACTCCAGTTCTGTTCAAGTTCGGATACTAGTAAGTTGGTGAAGAAGCAGCATAATCTTCATAAACCATAAAAACTGGAGCAGTTAGATAACATAACTGTCAAATTGGTTTTCACAAAATAATTCCAAAAATATCACTGTCTCTGGGCCTTCCTTCATCTACATTGTAAACCAGTGAGCACACTTGGTTCAGCACACCTGGTTGGTAAGTCTCCATATTCTCAACCATTTTTACGAAGGTGAATGGAGGTTAGGTGTTCACCCCTGTTTGTTTCTTTTTTTTTGTCCGTTTGTAAGCAGGATATCTCAAAAAGTTATGGATGGATTTGGCCAAAACTTGGTGGACAGGTTGGGTGTGTGACAAGGACAAATTGATGAGATTTTCGTGAAGATCCGGATCCGGATACTAAATATGTTAAGCGATTCTTCACCATTGAGGGATAGGGCCAAAATTATAGATAGCATGATATTTCAAAAAGTTATGGATGGATTTAGATGAAACTTCGTGCATGATTTGGGTATATCCAGTACATCGGAGATGGAGGTGAAGACAAAAGTGTCGTAAGTGCCAATAAGTGCTTGGTAAACAACCCAATTCTCTGGCCATTCATTACTGCCCCTTTTAAATAAAAAAAAAATCAAACTGGAATAGCACAAGGTAGAGTGCATACCTTTGCCAGGCTGAGCAGTTGACTTTTTTTTAATCCCACTGATTGACCAGATCTGCATCCGGACCATAACCAAAATCTAATCGGCTTGTTATTGTCACCTACCCAACTCATCCAACGAGTTTTGTCATAACCAGTCCACAGCCTTTTGAATTATTGTGCTATACATAGTTTTTGGTCCAAAGTTGAAAAACTTGCAGAAGGTTTTCTCAATGGTGAAGAATCACTTAAAAACTCTAGTATCATATCCAGATCTTCACCAAAATCTAATCAATTCGTCTTTGCCACGCACCCAACCTATCCACCAAGTTTCGTCCGAATCCGTTGAGATATCCTGCAAACAGAGAGACAGACAGACAGACAGAAGCGAACAAACAGGGGTGAAAACACAACCTCCGTCCACCTTCAGTGGCGGAGGTAATCACTGACCAGATTTTTGCCGAATTTCTTTCCATTAAAATCCTGCATACTTTCACTTTGAGTTGATGAAATATGAAGGCAGAGGATGGTTAGACCGGAATGCCCACAAGCAGATGTGTGATTAAAACTTGCTGTCTCACACTGCCCCATTATCCTTGTGTTCCCCCTGCTTGTAGGCTTGGTTAAGGTATAAGAATATGGCACTGTTGTAACCTCTCCTTCCCAATTCCATGTCCAGGCGATGCATGTGCCATCGCTGGGCGCCGAAGGAAGGGAGTACTCAGTATTTTCACTCCGTTTTCTTGTTTGTTTATTTGTCTGGGCGATATCTCAGCCATCCTTTGAGCTTGGAAGCTGAAATTTGGGGGCAAAAGTGAAGATAAGCTTTGGCAAAACGGTTTTTTTATTTATTCATAAATTAATTTATTAATTACTTAATTAGTATCGATTCATTCTTTACTTATTTATTTTATTTCTTATCCTGGCAATATCCCAGGCATATTTTGAGCTGGAAAGCTGATATTTGGACATGACAGTGACCAAATGATTTGGCTATAAAGGTTATTTTTGATTTATTGATTAATCAATTAATTATTCATTTTTCGATTAATTCCTTAATTTTCAAAATGTTACAGATTCGGATGAAACAGTGGTGATTTAGGTATGCTATTTGGCAATTGATTGAGAAATTAATTATTTTGTGATTATTGTTTATTTCTTTTAATTCTGCTTTTAATTAATCAATCAATTATTGTACACTGCTCCCTCCCAATTCTGACTCCATGTGCTGCAAGGCAGCATCGCCGGGCACCGAAGGTGCTGCAAGGCAGCATCATCGTTGCCCGGCGATGTCGCGTGCACTGGAAGATTGTTATTTATTTATTTGGCATGGGGGCAGTGTATTTTGAATGTACCGCTACTTGTTTATTATCACTTTAAAAAAAATGTTACTGTTCAACTCTTGGTGTGTGGAGACATATTTTCCTTCAAATACTATTAAGAGCCAGGCCTCGGGGTTTGCACACTCGCCTCTGAGAAGTCTAGCCTGGGTTCGCATCTCAGTCCAGTTGTCAACTGTCATCCTGATGTCTCGTAGGTGGCTGCTGGTTACATCTTTGCTGTGAGCGCAGCTGTTGCACCGATGCAGCGCCCCTTGTAGGTTCGAGCAGGAATTCGGAATTTGTAGTTCTCTGTACGTAACAATACTCTTTCAACATTTAGTTGGTAATAGCCATTGTTCATAAGCACAAACAATTTTTCAGAGGTTATTTCAACCTTGTTTGTTTTTGAGAATTCTACATTTGACAAATTTGTGGTTCAGAGTAAGTTTCATCTTTTTGATGGCATGTAATGTCATTGGGTAATTCTGGTGCATCTCTGATAAGTACTTCTTCTAACAGATACCTCTTGGTGCTTGTCAACAATAAGTTGACATTGTTGTCAATATATATATATATATATATATATATATATATATATATATATATATATATATATATATATATAAAATCCTGTTTGGTACTGTGATGAAGCTTGCACCATGTGATTTGTGGAATGATGCAAGGTAAACACAGAATAATACATTCCTCCCAAAATGTGTTTCATTTTAATGATTTGCATTGTTTTCACATCATAACTTTACTCACCACTTCCTGAAGTTTTCCAGTCTGCATTTTGCTTAAGTTTGTAAAATGCCATTTCTCCTTGTTGCAGGTAGAAGTATCAACTTATTTCAAAGCGAGTGACTGCAGTCCCCACAGATGCAGGTAAAGAAACGGAGTCTCTGGCACTACTATCCCCACAGATCTTTATCCAATCGTAGACCAGATTTTCATCCAACTTCATTCCTTCCAAATCCTGGTTCTTTCATTTTAATCTGATGACATATTATGGGTTAGCAGTTAGGGTTAGTGTTAAAGGGTGAGGGTAACTGAATTTAGCATGCCTTCATATTTCATGAACTGAAAGCTGAAGAATTGGTATTTGGAAGAACTGTGATTGGACAGAAAACTGGTCTATGATTGGGGACAGGAGTGCCAAAGATCGCTTTACTTGCCCACCATCTGTGGGGACGGTTTTGTAGGCCTTTTGCAAAAACAAACTGAAGATAAACTTTCACCCTATTTTGTTTCCCCCCACCCCTCTGACAAGGTTGGAGATCGGGGATAATAAAAATGAGGTTTGTCGCTTCGACCGATCATCCGTCCATTTACTTTTGTGTTTCCGCAATATTTCAAAACACTGTTGACCTTTTTTTTTATTGCAGATATCTATTCCTCATGACCTTATCTCAACCTGATTAGATCACGACTGTGATTGGCTGAATCTGTTGCCATGGCCACCATCTTGGTAACGTAGCATTTATATGCAATATTTCAAAAAACATTCAAGATTTAGCTTTTGTATTACACAAATCTATTCCTCATACCACCCAAAAGGCAGGGCACCAAGACTATCAGCTCATTGTTAAGTACTAGTACGTGCCCGTACGTGCATGGCCGTACGTGCAAAAAAAAAAAAACTTTCAAACCGCAAGCCAGAAACAACAAACACACAGGCCGTTCCTTCGCTCTCGCGTGCCCGTACATGCGTGGCCCGGAAGTTTGCATATCGCAGTTACGATTATTCGCAATTTAGTTTTAATGGCCAATTATTCAATGGGCGTCAACGTATTTTGCCTTTTCGCAATGTCATCGCAAGGAAAAACGCAAAGAGAAGAGAAGAGAAAAGAAAAAAAAAAGAAGAAAAAAACCGTACGTGAAAAAAAAATTACTTTCAAACAACCACACAGGCCGTTCCTTCGTTCTCGTAAACGCCGACTGGATTGGGGCATTGTGTTTATCTATAAATGCGTATAAGAAATCGAGAAATTATTAGAATACACGGTCATCACTTTCTGGAAGTCAGTACATCGTAACCCGTAATGGGGAACGCGGCTGAGGTTCTCTTCCCCATTGGCCATGCCCACACAGCAACGTGTCTTTGTCATTGGTTGGTAAATAAATGGCCATAACTTAGGAAGCACTTGTCCGATTAATATCAAACCTTGAAAAGGCACATCCACAGGGCCCCAGCAATATACCTGGCAAGTTTCAATTAGATCGGACCAGTGGTTATCGAGAAACAGCGGACACACACACACACACACACACACAAACACACACACACACACACACACACACACACACACACACACACACACACACACACACACACACACACACACACACACACACACACACACACACACACACACACACACACACACACACCTGGAATTATAGATAGATTGCTTTGACACATCCACTGTCATTCCTGCAGTGGATTCTTTGTTCCAACTGGTACTTGAGCACACTTGTGAAGTCATCATACTTGGTTCTTGTTAATGTATTTTATTGTGCTATTTATGAAAGGTTTAACTCTATTTATGTGCGACAACAACGCAGAGTGTTTTTGGTTCACGAGCACCAGCCAGAGTGACCACTACATTCGTTATGTCTGTCTGTTGGGTAGTCAATCTAGTCTACCCTTATTATCAGTATTTCTGTCTATGTTGGGTAGTCGATCTAGTCGAAAAAAAAAAAAAAATTTGAGATTTGTTCTGCCCTTATTGTCAGTATTTAAAATGGCGATTTCAGTTAATACAATGGCGATTTCGATGAAACTTGGTTGGTAGGTTCATACCATAACCTAGTTGTGTGCAAATGAGAACCGTTGCTATGGACACCACCGTTGCCTAGAACGGGACTTTGAAATTTTAGAAAAATCATAAAAAATGTATTTTTTCAAAAATCGGGCCACGAGCGACTGTGGGCAGTACATTCAGCCATATTATCAAACATTTCCAGCCGGATCCTATGAAAACTGTCGGAGAAGATAGACTTTGAATGAACCCTGGTCGAAAACAATAAAAAAACGAAGTTCGTTATATCTCAGAGACTATGAGTCAGACATACATTAAACTGGTATGGTAGATTCATGGTATGTCCTAGTTATGTGTGAGAAAGAACCGTTGCTATGGACCCCTCCGTTGCCAAGCAACGACCGAAAAACCTCTAAATGTGGGGGTATTTTAACGAAAAAAAACAATCTGCAGCATTAACCCTTGAAGCTAGAATCATGAATTTTCTTGTGCTTAATCCTCAGGTCATTCCACATCGAACGGGCCCATCGCATCAGGTTCTATTGGGTAGTCGACTACCCATGTCCACCTACCGGCTTGTTATCTTGCCAAAACGAAGTTTTTGCAAGATATGTTAGTCAGCTTTTATGTTTTTTTTATTTTTTATCTTGTCAAAACGAAGTTTTTGCAAGATATGTTAGTCAGCTTGTATAGTTTTTTTTGTCTGTAATCACGTATAAAAAATTCTGCAGAGCACAGTAATCATTGGAAATTTTTGTAACTTCGCATATCAGAGGCCTATAGAGGTCACTTTCAGCGCACAAAATTTTGAAGGTCAAGGTCAAAGGTCAAGGTCACTTTGTCGCAAATCAGGGGAGTCGACGAAACCCTTATTTTTTTGAGTAATTTTGATCGGATCGTCTTCAAACTTCATGGGAATATAGTTCATGGTCGGGCGCTCAGCTGATTAATTTTTGTTGGCGATTGGCCTTGACCTTCATTTGTTTTTTTGTTTTTTTGTCTGTAATCACGTATAAATCACTCTGCAGAGCACAGTTATCATTGGAAATTTTTGTAACTTCGCATATCAGAGGCCTATAGAGGTCCCTTTCAGCGCATAAAATTTTGAAGGTCAAGGTCAAAGGTCAATGTCACTTTGTCGCAAATCAGGGAGTCGACGAAACCCTTATTTTTTGAGTAATTTTTATCTAATCGTCTCCAAACTTTATGGGAATGTAGTATATGGTCTGGCGCTCAGCTGATTAGTTTTT
Organism: Eptatretus burgeri; assembly: GCF_056783735.1. Lineage (NCBI taxonomy): Eukaryota > Metazoa > Chordata > Myxini > Myxiniformes > Myxinidae > Eptatretus > Eptatretus burgeri. Next base: position 75,154,931 of record NC_140972.1, on the reverse strand, counting down.
GGTGGCGATTGGCCTTGACCTTCATGGTTAGCGCCTGAGGTCAAACATATTTGACCCCAAGGTCAAATTTTCAAGTTTTAGGAACCATATCGTGTAGTACCTCAAATTGAACACCTCGATGAGTGCTTTCTAGATATGTCAAGCTTGAGACATTATGACGTCATTTGGTGACGTTATGAGGCAAACACATATTTTTCATGGTTACTCTGTAGAACGATTCTCATCGGAATCTCTCGTCGGCAGATATTCCTCAAGGAGTCGCTCCTGGTGGATAGCAGCTCTGTTCACCTCAGTTTGACCTTAAAGAAGTCACACGTGGTCACCTTTTGGCAAGATGCGGGTGACATTGGTTTTATTTGTCTGTCTGTCTGTCCCTCTGTTCGGTCCAGTGCTCCGTTAATACAATGCCGATTTCAATGAAACTTGGTTGGTAGGTTCATACCATGACCTAGTTGTGTGCAAATGAGAACCGTTGCTATAGACCCATCCGTTGCCTAGCAACGGACCTTTGAAATTTTCAAAAATATCTCAAAAATTAATTTTTTCAAAAATCGGGCCACGAGCGACCGTGGGCAGTACATTCAGTCATATTGTCAAAAATTTCCAGCCGGATCCTATGAAAACTGTCAGAGAAGATAGACTTTGAATGAACCCTGGTCGAAAACAATAAAAAAACGAAGTTTGTTATATCTCAGAGACTATGAGTCAGATATACATGAACCTGGTATGGTAGGTTCATGGTATGTCCTAGTTATGTGTGAGAAAGAACCATTGCTATGAATGCTTTTGTTGGCTAGTAACGGCTGAAAAACGACTAAATTCGACTTGATCGACTACCCATGTCCGCCTACCGGCTTGTCTGTTGGGTAGTCGATCCAGTCGAAAAAAAAAAAAAAATTAATTTGTTATACCCATATTATCAGTTTTTCCGTCGATATGTTTGTCTGTCTGTCTGTTTATCTGTCCCTCTGTTCGGTCCAGTGCTCCGTTAATACACTCGCGATTTCGATGAAACTTGGTTGGTAGCTTCATACCATGACCTAGTTGTGTGCAAATGAGAACCATTGCTATGGACACCACTGTTGCCTCACAATGGGACTTTGAAATTTTTGAAAAATCATTAAAAAAAATTTTTTTCGAAAATCAAAAATCGGGCCACGAGCGACTGTGGGCAGTACATTCAGCCATATTGTCAAAAATTTCCAGCCGGATCCTATGAAAACTGTCGGAGAAGACAGACTTTGAATGAACCCTGGTCGAAAACAATAAAAAAACGAAGTTCGTTATATCTCAGAGACTGAGTCAGATATACATGAAACTGGTATGGTCGGTTCATGGTATGTCATAGTTATGTGTGAGAAAGAACTGTTGCTATGGACCTCTCCGTTGCCGAGCAACGGCCGAAAAACCTCTAAATGTGGGGGTATTTTAACGAAAAAACAATCTGCAGCATTAACCCTTGAAGCTAGAATCATGAATTTTCTTGTGCTTAATCCTCAGGTCATTCCCCATCGAACGGGCCCATCAAGTCAAGTTCTATTGGGTAGGCGACTACCCATGTCCACCTACCGGTTTGTCTGTGTGTCTGTCTGTCCAGAGCATAACTCCGTGGACTTTGATCCGATCTTGATGAAACTTGGTTATGTGTTCGATATTGATGTCTAGTTGTGTTTTCCTGGATGAGGGTGTGCTCTGCCCATTGTGGGTGGAGCCACGCCCAAAAAAATAGCCATTTTTAGGGGGTAGTCGGATTAAAAATCTATCTTCTCCAAGGGAATTGGCTTAATGGAATGGGTTCTTCGGTATTTTAATAGCAAAATGAATTACTTAAAACTTTTCGTTGTCTGATTTGTCATTTTCGTCCCAAGGTCAAGGTCACAAGGTCAAAAACTTAGAAAATTGCGAATTTTGACATAATAATCATACGACCGCCCAAACTTTGAGAGCTAGGATGACAATATTTTTTATGTATAATCTTGAGGTCATTCCCCACCTAAAGTCTTGAAACCATTTTGCTCTTTCTGGAACACCTTGCCCGTGGCATCCCGTTCATGTTTGTTTTTACGCTGATTTCATCAAAGCATGGATAATAATCTGAGTGTGAAATGCCATATAGCCTATATGACGTTATATTGTTCCTGGAATGTTCCAGAGGACGTTTTGCACCAAAGGTCATAATCCTTGACCTTTGACCTTTAAAAGCCACAAAGGTCAAATTTTCAAAGTTGTGGGAATCGAACCGGGTTTTCGACCTTCGATGAACTAACTCCAATAAGCTATCTAGCACGTATCCTGTTTCCTTATTTTAATGTCCACAACATTGTTTTGTGACCTTTAAAGGTTATGCAAAGGTCAAATTTTGAAAGTTGTTGAACGAAACCGGGTTTTCGACATTTTGCAGCTAATAACCTGTCACCCGTACCACATCATGTTGATCATTTTTATAACTTGGTCAAAAATTATCACATTGTCTCATCCTTGACTTCTGAAACAATCTACATCGTCAAATATCGGTCGTGAACCATTGTCGTCTTCAGACTTGTAATTTATTTATATATTTTTTTTAGATCTACCATTGGTTTGTTTCTTGTCAAGCAGTTTCTTCTCAATCTCAGCAGATTTTAGACCTGTTCAGCCAGATTCTAGTCGATTATTCTCAGTCTTGTCAACAAAGACGAGTCGAGTCATTGAAGAAAAACTTTGCAAGCACAAGTTTACGATTACACAGAAAATCATTTCTTCCCACTGCTTTCGTACTTCTTGATGGAAAAATAATACATTATCCAACCCATTAATGGTGCCATGCAGTTCAACACTGTGCATCTCCCACACTGATGAAATAAAAGGCCCGTGTGCAACTGCTGTTGTGGTAATCCATGAAATACGTGTCTCAACAATCTGTACTAGTGCTTGCCTGACATCCCGCAAAATTATTTTATCACATCATGGAGCTTTGGTGTGACGACAAAAGTTGCGTCCCTTCCACCTAACAATCCATGACGGTTATTTTTCTCTTGAGGTGCCTCTTGATCATCTGCCAAATTCATCTATGGTCATGGGTGGTGTTGCAAGTTTGTCTTGCATTCCATGATGATGTACCCTCTGGTTGATTCTGAGATTGCTAGAACTGGTGAAATTGGCCTGATGGAGGTGCGAACATGCTAAAAACCACTTATCATTCTACACTGGAACTCCGTTAATCTCCTTCCTCTGCGACATGATATTCTGGAATTGAGCAATCTTTTTGATCTATACATTTCTTTTGATGATATTCATGGTTATTTGATTCAGATGAACGTTTGGGCAGTTTGTCATCAGAAAGGTCATGTCGTACATAAAAATAAAGAAACTTTCAAGTGGGATTTTTGGTGGGAAACCTTTTTCTTTCATAATTTGTTGTTCATCACTCTTGTATGGGCCTCAATATCTGTAAAGTGAAAATAGAATGAAACCCAAACCATTCGGCAGATTTGATTTAATCCTAATAATCACATTTATTAATTCGATATAACTACTTTGCATCAACACCATGTTTTAGCTCCAGGCTCGGGGGGGGGGGGGTGGGGGAGCTGCAAATCATGCACGCACATGCAGACAAATACCACAAAACATCACTTGACTTTACCTCAGACAAACAAAGCTGCCGATCTTGGTGATGTCTCTATTCCTTCTATCGTCAGACAATTAAGGAGAAATCTGTCCTTCCCCCAACATAGGATGTCAACCCATGGGGTTCGTCCATGCTCTATCCTCTAAATGCTAAGTGTCAAGCGAGAGAGCAGCACATGTCATTTTAAAAATGTTTTTGGTACGACTCAGCCAGGGTCATAGTCAAACCGCCAACCTCCCAGACTCGGAGCACATGATCTCACCATTATGCCACCAAGTCTGGCAGTTTTTGTGGCATTCAAACAAAAGTGGATTTCTCTGAGATGTGATAGTACAGTATTGTGATGTGTTCAATGTTCTTTGCATGCTTTTTAAGTCACAACTCATTATCTCCATGCTTTTTTAACAGACATGGGGGGGGGGGGGGGATATTGTAATTGGCTCTGTCTGTCTGTGTCTGTCCTTCCGTCAGGCTATCTCCTCCGAAAGTCAAAATGGTTCGGCAGAAGTTCACTATACTTAGCAGTTATGATCACCACATGGCGCGACGGTGCAAAAGCAGTGTCATTTTTGGCCTTGCCCCCTGGGGCAGGGTTAAAAGGTCAAATACCACAAATGCAATTAGAGGCACATTTTTAACATCTGTTAATGAAACTTTATATATGCAATCAACATTTGAAGACGCATAAAATATGTAATGATTTTTTGGTGATTTGACCCCCGGTTCATTTGGGGACTTTGGTTCACAGGGGTCCAAATTTTACATTCGGCCATTCATGGTAGAACTTTTTGTCTCTTTTTCAGCTCTGCTTTAGGTGGGAAGCATGGGGATTTGTGATGGCATACTATCGACTTCACTGGCATGCTATGTGATTGCATGCCAGTTATATTTAATAGACCATCTCACAGGAGGTAGTGGTTAAAAGAAAGAAGCTGTGATAGGTAATACTAGCCTGTCCATGACTGTCAGTAAAAACTGTTAAAAGCACGGTTCTTCTCAAGTTTTATATATTTGTGGGAAGTCGAGTTCGTAATAATCATTCCTTTTTCCACGATAATCTGTGACAGCAATGTCCATCCAGTCCTCGTGATTTTCATTTGGGAACATACTGTCAAGTATTAACATGACATCTTTTATGTTCTTCTTTCGGTCCTGAGTGCCTCTCCTTCATTTGCTTAGTTTCAAATTAATTTTTTTTTGTGCACATCATAGAGCTGTATACAAGAACTAGAGTGCGCTGTCCCTATACCGCGCACATAACCCCACTGTGCCACCATGTACGACCCGCCGCCATCACCAAAACGGGAAACTTGATTGAGGAAATACCCGGATGTGCCTGCACTCACCGTATTTATGACATAGTGATGTACACGACGAGTGTATCGTACTGCACATTATTTCGCTCGTATTGATAAATTGTACTATTGTACAATGTATCCCCCCCCCACCCCTCCGGTCTCTTTCAAAAAGTGTGGGGATAAAAAAATGTAATCCCTGGAGTTTTAGAGACATACATACATACATACATACATACATACATACATACATACAAGTTGTGGACCAAAAAATGGATACACAAATGTAAAGTCCCTTAATAGGGTGTTGGGCCACCATGTGCAGCCAGTAGGGTCTGTATGCACCGTGACAGAGTCTACCAGCATCTGGAACTCTGCACGAGGGATGCAGCACCATTCTTTCATCAGGTCAGTCAACTCACACCTGTTTGATGGAGGTAGAAAATGCTGTCTCAGGCGGCGTTCCAGAAAGCCCATAAATACTCGATTGGCTTCAGATCTGGTGACTGAGAAGGCCATGACATCTGGATAACATTAGCGTCATGCTCATCAAACCATTTAAGTGAGCACACGTGCTCTGTGGATGGGGGCATTTGGCGTGTGTCTCATCTTGTCTCATCTTGGGTGTGTCTCATGGGGGTGGGGGGTGTCATGTTGCAGCCATGCTTGCCATAATTATAGGCAACCAGACCTGTGCAGCATTTTATATATGATCCTAAGCATGCTGGGATATTATTTGCTAAATTACCGCATTGGCCACACTTGTGTAGAAGTCGTTGCTTGGTGTCCCTCATTTACCCAGGTGTTTCCATTTTTCCTCCCCCCACTAACTGTAGATACATACACACATATGCCATAGCTCCATGATCGTATGATTGTAGTTTATTTTTATGCAGGCCCAAAACATTTTGATAGATCGGAATGTTTGAAAATGTAGCAGTGCTTTCACATGAATGCAACTGTTGACAAATGACGCCAACAACAATGGAAAAATAAATTGCTATGCTGGCCACAAGGTTATTTTCAAAGATGGGCATTGGGCAACCATATCGCTTTTCTTTTGTCTTTGCACTAGGAAAACATGCAGGGCGTGTGAAATGTTTGTGCAGCGATTTTTCCCAAGCACACAGATGTCGGTCGTTTCCTCTTCCGCCACGGATTAAGTGTCACCATTGTTATTTAGGTGCATCAAACGCTGAGCTCGGCACTACCTACCATCGTGACATTGGAGAAATGTTGTTCCCCATTGAACCCACTTGGTTTCGAGCGAGGGATCTTACCCTTTGATTTTATGCATTTCATGCCTGCTTGTATCAATTTGAAGCCTTTCAAACCAAAAATAAAATGTAATGGACTGAACTTTGTTTATTTATTCATTTTATTTTAATTGTGATGTTTACCAACATTTTATTATTTTATGTTTTGTTTTGTGCCACTCTGGTCTTTGTTGAGTGGAATCCTTATCAATACTTTTTTCTTTTGATTGTGCATGAATGATAATTTGAGGTAATTTAACTTTAGAATGGAGTGGATAACAGCGGCATGCACACTCTCCTTTATATGATCTCCTGTAAGCTATTACCTGTCATCCTGGTGTTTCGCATGCAGGGCGACACCTCATTGTGTGTGTCGTCCATCAGAAGGACGTTAAATTAGGTGTCCTGTCTGCCATCCTTGCTTTGTGGATGTTAAAGAACCTGTTAAATTTGAAGAACGAGAAGAGGAATTGGGTGTTATCTGGTACCTTGGCGAATTTAAAAATTATGCACCTTCATTTAACCCTTGCCAAGAGACTGCTTTGATAGAACCAATGCTCTGTCCAGCATATGGTATAGAGCATGTGCGTGCACACACACACACACACACACACACACACACACACACACACACACACACACACACACACACACACACACACACACACACACACACACACACACACACACACACAGAAAAATAAAATACAAAATGGTCTGGTTATATCCAAAGACATGTTTTCTGTAGACTTATCAGATGCAAGAGGAAATGGCATGCCCTCATCCAATGTGTTGGAATACTTGTGGCACAATATGTCTGCTTGCACACAATATATTTTTATTTTCGGAAAAGTACCAATTAAAAAAGTTCCACAGATATTGTCTATCTCTGTTCTTAATAGCTTATTAAATTGCAATTTTTTTAATGGCAAGTATGTAATACAGTAATTATCACCGTGCTTTTTGAGAAAAAAGAAAACGGGGATTTTGTAATCAGCTTCGTCTGTCTGGTGCATGCGACCCGACCTGACCTGACCTGACCTGACCTGACCTTCGTCTGTTTGACTGTATCCGTCTGTGTGCCACACACATACACACATACACACATACACACACACACACACACACACACACACACACACACACACACACACACACACACACACACACACACACACACACTTCATCAAGGCAGTTGTGGTAAGAAAGGTTTAAAGTTATAACAAAAATAAATTGTCCACTTCTACCACTGCACAATGCCAGAGAAGACTGCGTAATGTATCGTGTAAGAAAGATTGATGAGCAAATAATAAATGCAAGCAAAATGCCTCCAGGGATTAAGTATGTTTGACTGATATGAGAGATTAACAAACACGACTCTCATTTAGTGTTGTAAGCGCAGTACAACTGGAGGATATGAAAAAGGAAAATAACCACAAAGACACGACTCTCTTGCATAGAATTATGGAAAAAGGACTGCAATGTAAGGAAGAGTGATGGAGTAAGAGCAACACTTAGAAAGAGAAAGGAAAGTCCATGCCTGAAGACATGTATAACTAAGGGGATTAGAATGATGGGATGACAGGCCAAAAATATGCCATCTGTGGTGATCTCTATGTTCAGTGTTTGGGTGCTTTGTTTCAATCATTGTGCATTGCACATCAGTCTGCATGTTTTCTTTCCGCAAAATGAACGATATTTATGGAAGGGTAATTGATATTCTGAAGGATTTGCAGGTTCTGCTGTGTTGAGTTATTTTCTGCTGTCTTTTTGGTCCGATGTATGTCCAGCTGTGGTTATTTTCAAATGTTTGGTCCTTCTTGAGTAATGTCTTTTTAGGCATGCACATGCAGTTTCACCACCTTGGTTTCATGGTTTCCTTTCTGTTTCACTGTTCTCTCCTGTAATTTATTCTTCCCATTATAATTCAACCTTTTTGCTATTTTGTGCATGCTTGTGTGCTGTTTTTTTAAATTATAGATCATTGATAACTCCAAACCCTGTAATCGATAATATTAGCAACAGGAGGTGAAGCTAAGTGTCGATCAACTTTAAATTATGTTTCCGCATTATAAACACATTCCACATGACAAACTTTTGGCAGCATTTGACAAAGTGATAAATAAAAGATTTATGGGAGGGAGTAAAGTGTACATTGCAGTCTATCAGTACACAGCACACTGGTTTGTAAGGAAAAGTCCATTTTGATGTACTCGGAGTTTTTTAAAAATATTTTTTAAAAAAATTTTTGATTCTTCTTGAATGATGACTATTGTACAATATCCCCCCCGGTTTCTTTCAAAAAGTGTGGGGATAAAAAATGCAATCCCTGGAGTTTTGGAGACATACATACATACAAGTTGTGGACCAAAAAATGGATGTATGTGTATAGGGACCATACTCTGTGCAGAGGGATGGTGCTGCTGAAGCAGTCTACTTGGCGATTGGGCACACTCCTGGATGGGTCGCCACTCCAACACAGTATACCAGCATGCTGGCACTCACTTTGCCGACCTCGGAAGGTTGACAGGCCGAGTTAACCCCACCTGGTATTAATTCAACATCTGAGCGGGATTTGAACTCCTGTCCCAAGGATCCAAAGCCAACACCAGGCATATAAAAATGGATACACCAATGTAAAGTCACGTAATAGGGCGTTGGGCCACCACATGTGTCTAGTACGGACTGTATGCGCCGTGGCATAGAGTCCACCAGTGTCTGCAATTCTGCAGGAGGGATGCGGTACTATTCTTTCACGAAAGTCAATCAACTCACACCTGTTTGGATGTCATGCTCATCATGGGGGGGGCGGGTCTCTTTTTGCAGCCATGCTACCTATAATTATAGGCAACCAAGCCTGTGCAGCATTTTTATACATGACCCGAAGCATGCTGAGATGTTATTTCCTTTAATATTACATGGGCCACACCTGTGTGGCCGCGGTTGCTTGGTGTCCCTCATTTACCCAGGTGTTTCTCATTTTTTTGTCCACTACCTGTAGGTCTATATGTACAGTGTCTATAGAAAGTCTACACCGCCTTTCAAAATTGTAACCTTTTGCTTGCTTTATAGCCTGGAATTAAGTTTTATTAAATCAGACTTTTTCCACCTTTATTTACACATCGTAACCCACAACTTCCAAGTGAAAAACAAATTCTGCAAATTTCAGAAAATTAATTAAAAATCACACACACACACACACACACACACACACACACACACACACACACACACACACACACACACACACACACACACACACACACACACACACACACACAAGCATTTAAAGGCCATTTTCCCCGCTAAAGCAGGGGTTAGCCTTGCGGGCCCCATGACAATCTTCTCCACTTTACCCTGTATTCTGCATCTCCCCTTCTTAATCCCCTTGCCCACATTTCCTCTTCCACCACATTTAGCCAAGTTTTTCTCAGTCTTCCCCGTCCTCCACTTCCGACTACACTCATTTCCAACACTCCTCTCACCCAGTCACTTTCATCCTTCCTCAACACATGACCCAACCATCTCAACCTGTTTCTCTTCACAACCTCCATCACAGACTCTTTTCCCATCATCCTCCGCAAGTCATCATTTGTCTTCCTCTCTCTCAACGATACTCCACACATCCACCGAACCATTCGCATTTCCACCCTTTCCAGCCTTTGTTGCTGCTCCATGTTCAGTACCCATGTCTCACTCCCATAAGTCATCGTACTCCTCACACATGTAGCATACACCTTTCCCTTCAGCTTCAACGACACTCCCCTCTTCGTCAGCACGCCACTCAGTTCCCGAAACTTCTTCCATGCACATCTCACTCTAGCAACCGTCGAAGAGTCTGATGCACCTTCTCCATTCAGCATGTCTCCGAGATAGCAAAATGTTTTCACCCCTTCCAGCTTCACACCATCTCCAAGATCCAACTCAACAATTCCTTCATCTGCTGCTCCCTCGATGCACACCTTACACTTGAATGTAGCTGCCACACTGGATAATGACCCTCTCACCCCACTACATTTTCGATGAACCCATTCAGCACACATTGTACACTGAATGGAGTTCACTCCGACACCCTTCCTGCACACAGCACACGGCCACTTCCCAGTCCTTTCCACCTCACCACATGCTTTACCACTTGCCATCACCTTCGTCTTTCCGATATTCACCTTCAAACCTTTTGCCTCCATACATTCCTTCCACTTGTTCATCTTCTCCTTCAGTCCATCCATACTCTCTGCAATCAACACCAGATCATCTGCATACAGCAGCTCCCACGGTAAACCCTCCTTTACCCTCCGAGCCAGCACCTCCATCACAACTACAAATAGAAGTGGACTTGGTACCGACCCTGGTGCACTCCTACCCTCACCTCAAACTCACCACTGTTCCCATCCTTCGTCCTTACAACTGTGCGTGCTCTCTCGTACATGGCCATCACTATTCTGATCAACCATTCCTCCACTCCTAACTTCCTCAATGCCCATGTCATAACTTCACGTGGGACCCTATCAAATGCTTTCTCCAGATCAACAAACCCAAAAAACAACTTCTTCCTCTTCTCCATGTACTTCTGCAACTGCCTTACAATAAAAATTGCATCTGTCGTTCCTCTTCCTGGCATAAATCCAAACTGCATTTCGTCAATCTTTACCTTCTTCCTTATCCTCTTCTCCAACACCCTTTCCAATACCTTCATTCCATGCTCCAATAACTTTATTGCTCTATAGGAGCCACAGTCCAGAGGGTCACCTTTCCCCTTGTACAGAGGGACGAGGGTACTCAGTTCCCAATCCACTGGAATGCGGCCTTCTTTCACCACCAGATTACAGATCTCTGTCATTCTCTTCACACCCCAACTTCCCGCTGCCTTCAACATATCTCCCACAACTCCCGTCGGCCCTCCTGCTTTTCTACTCTTCATTGCTCTTATAGCTTCCTCAACTTCCTTCTCAGTTATCTTCTCTGCTGGTCCTAAAACTGGGTTACTCTCGATGTTTCTATCCCATTCATTTTCTACATTCAACAGCCTTTCCATATATCTCTTCCATCTTCCTTTAATTCCATCTGAATCCACAACGATTTGTCCCACTTCATCCTTCAAGCAACTCACCCCCGTCACATCAAATCTCTCTCTCGCTATCTGTTTTGCAATCCTGAATACTGCTCTCTTACCCTCCTCCGAATCCAAGCGTTCTCCAAACATTTTCCTATGGGCCTCCTGCGCCTTTGCAACCTCTTTCTTTGCAGCCTTCTTGGCTTCCTTATAACTTTCATGTGCAGCCTCTTCTTCCACCGTATCCTTTGCCTTTTGCCATTCCTTGAACTTCTTCCTCTTCTCTTCAATCGTCTTTCCAACTTCATCATCCCACCACCATGTTTCCGAGTGCCTCGGTGGTCCTTTTGTCCATCCACATACCTCACCAACGGCTCCCAATAGACTATCTTTCATTGACATCCAACCACTTTCAAGCTCAACCACATCATCTTCAACCATACTCAGCCTCTCTCTTAATGCTTCCTTCACTGTCGCCTCTTTCAACCTCCACACCTTCATCCTCGGTTGGTACTTCACCCGCCGAATTCTCCGCGCACCTTTCACCCTTATATCGCAGACAACCAGGTGGTGCTGCGAAACAGTCTCCTCCCCTGGGATCACCTTTGTGTCCCGGAGGTTTCTCCTATCTCGCTGACGCACCATCAGGTAGTCAATGGTTGTCGACGACCCACCTGACATGTATGTAATAAGCTTATTATTCGCTTTCTGGAATTGAGTATTACAGATCAACAAATCAGCTCCATCAGCAAACTCCAAGATCCTTTCACCTTCTCCATTTCTCACACCATATCCATAACCCCCATGGACTCCCTCAAAACCGTCTGGACTCCTTCCCACATGTCCATTCAAGTCTCCTCCAACCACAACAACTTCCTCATCTTTCACATTTTCCATCAACTTCTCCATCGCACACCAGAACATGTTCTTCTCTTCATCGCTTCGACCGACCTGCGGGGCATATCCCGAGATGACGTTCACCAAGAGATTTCCGATCACGATTCTCACCATCATCAACCTTTCACTCACTCTAGTCACACTCACTACACCGTCTACAAACTCCTCAGAAAACATGACACCAACACCATGCACGCCTTCTGGGCACCCTTGCCACATAAACTTGTACTTCTGCCCCTGCCTTCCCTTCACCATTCTCACACCACTTCCCTTCCACCGTGTCTCCTGCACACAACATATGTCCACTCTTCTTCTGACCAATGTTTCAACCACTTCTCCAGATCTCCCTGTCATTGTCCCTACATTCCATGTACCAAACCTCAGAAACCGATCTCCACATGGGGAATCAGACGATTGGTCATCATAAATGGAAAAATTTCCTCCCTTGCTTCGATCGGGTTCCCCACCTTGAGTTTTAACGAGAGGCGGTGAGGACCCCCACGGGGTACTTCGGGCTGTACCCTGCCCATCAGTTGTACTCATCATGGTTTCCTTTTGAGGCGATGTTTTTATGGCCGGATGCCCTTCCTGACGCCAACCCTTTTAGTCGCCTTTTACGACACGCAGGGATACGGTGTACCTATTCTGACCGGGGTACACACCGGGATAATTATGGAATTGTCTCATTTATTTGGTGATCATTAATTGGTAACCTTTAACATTGTGACTTCAGCAGTGTCTCAGGAGCTTTATATCCAGCTTTATATCGACGCAGTGATTTGTGCGTTGTCCACTGGTTACCCAGCACGGTCATGGTTTTCCAACCACACTTGCATTAATTAGCACTGAAGATATTTGGAGAATCTCAAAAGGGATGGAAAATGTGGTCTTAGAATGTAAAAAAAATTTTTAATTAGTAAAGCCATTGTGAAAGTGTGTAGGACACAGAGGTGTGACATGAACTGTCATTCACCTGTTGCTTCGCAGCTCCATCCTTTAATTGATGTCCTGTGAATATTTCTTTATGATGGAGTGTTGGTTGCTTCCTAGATTGGTCATTAGCTCTAAAAGTCTTAGCTGCTGTCACTTTCAAATGCCTTTGTGTGGATGCTGATGCTCTTTGTTGCAGTTAAATGTGTTTAATGCATACAAAACTTGGTTTAGTACTGTATAGTGTATTCACGACGATGTTAACTTGTTTAAGTTAGACTCTACTGAATATCAATACAGGTTATAGACTCCTATAGAGAAGGACTGGAACCTCCCATGCTCGGGGTTTGTAACTTGAGTCTGAAGGATTAACTTGAGTCCAGGGCTTAAATGACTTCGAGAAGGGCTAGAGACACGATCTCGGGATCCATACATGGGGTTTTTGAGGACGGCGAGTTCAATAGTGTCATTTTCAACACCACCTGAGGTCGTCTTCAAGGTCAAAAGGTCATATTTCAAGGTCAAATTACTGAATTTTGGTATTTTTTGCCCGTTTTTGTGTCTAACTCGTAAACTGTGAGAGATGGCTGATTGTTATAAGATGCAAGTGTGTTGAGCTGTCAAATTTTGATATTTATTGTCATATATCATATTACATAAACATTATATGCATGTCACAACACTATGCCTATTACAACTATGTCTATGTCTATCACGAGTTGGAGAGCTTTTCTTGCCTCCTGAGGCATCCCAAAGCTTTTTCTTTGTCACTTACATTGAGGACGTGAGCTTTCAAGAGAATGTGAGCTAAAGTAGTACATGCAGCATTACTACTAGCTCAAGGTGCATCGACAGAGGATAACAGCTCAGCAAAATGAAATCGGCAACGCATTTTAGTCTTGTCATACAAATTATAGGCATTATGTACAAAAAAGATGGTTGACATCGTCGGCACACTCAATCCACCTCTATTCAAACTATCTAGAAACTCAGATGACACCTAGTTACCATCTTCATCATCAATGATCTCCTCCATACTAGTGCTATCGCCATATTTATGAAGAAGGTGGCCGGCCAAATAAACTACTTTATGCTTAAGGGCATCGTCAGACCCCAAGAGATCCTGAGTGTCTTGAGGAGTAATCTCGTCAATGAGTTCACTTCGCTCATCTGGATTTATGGAAGTTGTATAGTTCTTGTCGCAATCAATCACACGAGAACTAGATTCGGGCATAATGTCATGCTTAATCTTCTTCTTCTTCTTTCGGCTGCTCCCGTTAGGGGTCGCCACAGCGGATCATCCATATGATCCGCATAGTGATTTGGCACATGTTTTACGCCGGATGCCCTTCCTGACGCAACCCTGGTCGCCTCTTACGACACAGGGATATGGTACACCTATTTTAACCAGGGTATACACCGGCCCAGTACAACTGGTACTCATTTCGCCGACCTCGGAAGAATGACAGGCTGAGTCAACCCCCTGGTGTTTTCGACTTGGTTTTTTTAATATATATATATATATATATATATATATATATATATATATATATATATATATATATATATATATATATATATATATATATATATGTACCGTTTTTACAGCCATTTTTCCCTGCCGTGCAGGGGTTTGGCTTTTTCTTGAGGCAATGTTTTATGGCCGGATGCCCTTCCTGACGCCAACCCTGGTCGCCTCTTACGACACACAGGGATATGGTACACCTATTCTAACCGGGGCACACACCGGGACCAGTACACTGGTACTCATTTCGCCGACCTCAGAAGGATGGCAGGCTGAGTTAACCCCCTGGTGTTAATTCAGCAGCCAACGGGGCTTGAACTCAGGACCCTGGGATCCCAAGCCACCACCCTAACCACTAAGCCAACACCAGGCTTATCTATATCTATATATATATATATATATATATATATATATATATATATATATATATATATATATATCTATATCTATATCTATATCTATATATATATCTATATGTATATCTATATCTATATCTATATCTATATCTATATCTATATCTATATCTATATCTATATCTATATCTATATCTATATCTATATCTATATCTATATCTATATATATATCTATATATATATCTATATATATATATATATATATATATATATATATATACGCACACATATTAACTCAGTGTCCCAACGGGGCTTGAACTCAGGACCTTTTGGGTCCCAAGCCACTGCCCTAACCACTGCGCCAACACCAGGCTTGATGAGTGTCATGCTTAATGAGTGTTTGCAAATTTACAATTTTAGCTGCAGCTATAATGTCAACTACGTCAATGTAGAAGCTTTCACTGCTTCTTTGCCAGGCTTGGCCAAAAAACTTTTCCAAGGCTTCATCTGCAAATATAGCAGGAAGAACGTAGTCAAAGTCTTTCTCTGCCAGAAGCAATTTGGCAGCATCCACATTATTACGTGTGGACACAGTGAAGGCTTCAGCAGTTTGCTGAGTTAGCTTCAGCTTACGACCACCTCCTCCTTGCAATGCACAGATGGATATAATTTGGCAGGCCTGCTCCAGCCTTGTGAAATTTGTACAGTCTGCTGTCCAAGGCTGTCTGGATTCGTCGCGCAGATGGATAGCTGAGAAACGGTCTTTCACGTTCATCATATTGAACCACTCACTCATTATCTGGGTGAGGATGATTGTGCCTTCGCTGATGCCCAGTGAATCCTTGAGGGTCTTTAAAGCAGCGACAGTCTTGTCATTGAACACTTGGCATACCAATGGTACGCTCTGGCGTTGAAGGGGCTTGGGGAAAACAGCGGTGTGCGTCAGCTTGGTTAAGCGAATAGGAGTAGCCTAATCGATCTCATAAACCTTCTGAATATCACTCCTGTAAGCTTTGTACTCATTACCATCTACGACAAATGAGAGTGTCTTGCCATCAACAGTAATCCAGTTGTTGCGAACATTTTTGAAGATGTGCACGTAGTCATACACTAAGAACATAGATTGCTCTTGAATTGACAGCACTTGGCAACTTCCTGGTCCTCCAAGTTTTGAATAAACACTTTGGTTTGTATTGCAATTGTCACATATCAAAGAAATCACAGCACCGCCAGCACCAACTACAGCTGATGCAGCTTCGATAAGGAGTTCCATCAGCTGATCGGCAGTTAGTTTTTTGCAGAGCAAAATGCGTAGAATATAGCGTGGACCACCGAAATGGCAGGCAACTTCAACAACCATAGCATGTGAAGCAAGCTTTTCGTGTTCACCACCCGCTGCTGCATTTTGAGCATATCCTACAACATGTCCTCCAGAAAATCGCAATGTCTTGACCAGCTTTACCTCGTCAAACATTAAATTGACCAAACGCTGTTGTGGTTTAAGCTGGTCGAACAAGGTTTTGAGGTTGGAGTCCTGCTGACTACTAGCAAGCATCTGTTTTACCTTTTTTGTTGATGGTAGAATGATTAAGCCGGATCGACGAATCATTTTGTATGCACTGGGTGAATGTTGTGAAGCTGCATTGCGAAAACCATAGTATCAGTATCAAATCGGCGATTATCAAGAGGTTTGAACATAAGATGCAGCTGCGACAGAAGGAAGGTGAAATGAGGAAGCTCGTGTGCCTCAGTCATCCAACAGAGCTGGCTTATTACAAGCTGAAGAATTTCCTTGCTTGTGCATTCATAGATGTTTACCTGGTCAGTTATGGATCTAATCTGGGACCATTTTGAGAGCAGGCTGTTCTTCTGCAAAGGAAAAAGTCGTTTGGGCACCTCAATGCCATCTTTCTCAACTCTATTCAAGAATAGAAATCCAAAAGGTGAGTGAACTTGTTGGAAATGAAAGAACTGCTTGACAGTTTGTCCAGTAGCATCAGTTCTTGATAGGTAAAGGTTTTCCTGGTCTTTTATGACGTTAAAGCCAGGAAAATAGCAGCTGATTTTAGCACAGAAGTGGTCGAAATCTTGGATATTATCTGCAGCCTCATCAGCTGCCTGCATCTTCTTAGCTCTTGATTCTGACGTAGAAGATGATGTTGGGCGTGGGGCTGAGGTCACCTGCTTCAAAGCTGATTTTGGTACTCCAGGAAATATTGATGGGGGTTCTTTGGGTCGTTTGCCACCCCTAACCGACACCCAATCACAATTGAAATGTCTCATATATATATATATATATATATATATATATATATATATATATATATATATATATATATATATTATATATCCTTTAAGCACCTCAAGCTTTCTTTCTCATTTGGCACTGCCAATATCCATCTCTCCCTCTCCTCAGGATCTTTTGGGAAGGATATGACCTTTACATAAGGCATCCCATCATAGTTTCCTCTACAACCAAAGCAGCTGAAATGATGTGGCATATTGTCACCAAAGCAAGGAAACAACACAAAGATCCTGTGAGATCACCAGCTGGACAGTTTCTGAAAGAGAAACAAACAAAACATACATTAGTTAACGATGATAGAAATCATCAAGTAGGTGCAGTAAGTGCACAATGTCACGTTTTGTCATAGACTTTACAAAAGTTTTCCTCTTTGAGTTAGACACAAAAACGGGCAAAAAATACCAAAATTCAGTAATTTGACCTTGAAATATGACCTTTTGACCTTGAAGATGACCTCAGGTTGTGTTGAAAATGACACTATTGAACTCGCCATCCTCAAAAACCCCTATATGGATCCCGAGATCGTGTCTCTAGCCCTTCTAGAAGTCATTTTAGCCCCGGACTCAAGTTAATCCTTCAGACTCAAGTTACAAACCCCGAGATCGTGACGTTCCAGTCCTTCTCTATAGGAGTCTATGATACAAGTCGTCTTTTTAATTACTTATTTATTTATTTTTGCTCAAGTATAAATGTATGTGTGACCTTGCACACAATCCAAGTGATGAAGGATTATAGGACTACCACAAGCCACATCCATTCCCTTTACTTCCTCGAACAATCGATAATGGTTGTGGCTTTGCATAGCATAGAAGGAACAGAAGTGATATGTCAGAGAAGAGGATCTGAAGTTGATTACCTCTCCCCAAGGGTTGACTTTATCCTGAAATGAAATCGAGAATATTTTACACGTACAGACCATCAAACTCCAACGAAAGGGGTCTCAAGGATGCACCCAGCAGGATGTTAGAAACCTCCTTCCAAACTTCAGTAATGGATGTCGACTGAGAAATAGCAAGTGGTTGTAGCCCCCAGCCCTTCAATAGAAGAAACACCCCAAAAGGCATTAGATCCAATATAGGACATCCAAATTGAAACAGACCTAGAATGAAGACACACAGACAGTTGCGTGCCAGCACAGACAGACAGACAGGTGTCCCAGCACAGACAGGCAAGTGTGTACCAGCGCAGATACAGACAGACAGACAGACAGAAAGGTGCGTGCTAGCACAGAGAGACAGGTGTCCCAGCACAGACAGACAAGTGTTTGCCAGTGCAGACGGACAAGCAGGTGTGTGCCAGTGCAGACAGACAAGCAGGTGTGTGCCAGCGCAGACAGACTGACAGGTGTGTGCCAGTGCAGACAGACTGACAGGTGTGTGCCAGCGCAGACAGACAGGTTTGTGCCAGCGCAGATGGAGGGACAGACTGAGAGGTGCTTGCCTGCGCAGATGGACAGACGGACGGAGAGGCACGTGCCTGCGTGGATAGATAGATGGATGGACGGACGGAGAGGTGCGTGCCTGCGCAGACAGACGGACGGAGAGGTGCACAGACGGACGGACGGAGAGGTGCGTGCCTGTGCAGACGGACGGACGGAGAGGTGCGTGCCTGCGCAGACGGACGGACGGAGAGGTGCGTGCCTGCGCAGACGGACGGACGGAGAGGTGCGTGCCTGCGCAGACGGACGGACGGAGAGGTGCGTGCCTGCGCAGACGGACGGACGGAGAGGTGCGTGCCTGCGCAGACGGACGGACGGAGAGGTGCGTGCCTGCGCAGACGGACGGACGGAGAGGTGCGTGCCTGCGCAGACGGACGGACGGAGAGGTGTGTGCCTGCGAAGACGGACGGACGGAGAGGTGCGTGCCTGCGCAGACGGACGGACGGAGAGGTGCGTGCCTGCGCAGACGGACGGATGGAGAGGTGCGTGCCTGCGCAGACGGACGGACGGAGAGGTGCGTGCCTGCGCAGACAGACGGACGGAGAGGTGCACAGACGGACGGACGGAGAGGTGCGTGCCTGCGCAGACGGACGGACGGAGAGGTGCGTGCCTGCGCAGACGGACGGACGGAGAGGTGCGTGCCTGCGCAGACGGACGGACGGAGAGGTGCGTGCCTGCGCAGACGGACGGACGGAGAGGTGCGTGCCTGCGCAGACGGACGGACGGAGAGGTGCGTGCCTGCGCAGGCGGACGGACGGAGAGGTGCGTGCCTGCGCAGACGGACGGACGGAGAGGTGCGTGCCTGCGCAGACGGACGGACGGAGAGGTGCGTGCCTGCGCAGACGGACGGACGGAGAGGTGCGTGCCTGCGCAGACGGACGGACGGAGAGGTGCGTGCCTGCGCAGACGGACGGACGGAGAGGTGCGTGCCTGCGCAGACGGACGGACGGAGAGGTGCGTGTCTGCGCAGACGAACGGACGGAGATTGCATCAACCGGACGGACGGAGAGGTGCGTGCCTGTACAAACGGACAGACAAAACGATGTCTTTTCAATTCTTGAAAACGAAAACCACATTGTCTTGCATTTTGTGTGGGGAAAAAAATACAATGTGATATTATTCTTGTGAAAACCCATTGATCCTTCAAAAAGTAATTAATTTGTTCCATTGTATTGGATTAAATGTGCAAACCTCAACATTGCAGTGTTGTTAAAAAATCTAAACATATTTATCTCGTCTCCTGTTTAAAGAGACTCACTATTTGTAGAGACGTTTTAGCCTCACCCATCCCCGAAGGGACACGAGGCAATCGTAAACCTATGCATGCGTGCGTGCTCACGCGCACATAGGCGGATA
Source organism: Eptatretus burgeri (assembly GCF_056783735.1). Lineage (NCBI taxonomy): Eukaryota > Metazoa > Chordata > Myxini > Myxiniformes > Myxinidae > Eptatretus > Eptatretus burgeri. The sequence goes on along the minus strand of NC_140972.1, from coordinate 75,134,913 downwards.
GATGTTTTGAAATAGATTGTTCATTCTACATACCCAAGTGAGATTCTGCATTGACTGTTAAATGCTGTCTTGTTAAATACTGTAATGGTTACAGAACAGCAAGGGTTCTGTTAAGAAAAGGTGGTCAGTCGTACTGTTTGAACAGTACAGGGAGTTTTGTAATTTGCTCAGCATATGGGTTCAAAGACGTGATATTTGCAAAAGATACTGTGAGATGCTTAATGACTGCTTCTTCTTCCTTCTTTCGTCAGCAGCACATGGCTATGGGTAGCATCATTTGCTCGGGGTCCAGCTGTGCCGCTGATGCAATTCCCCCTCGAGCTTGGAGCAGGAATTTTGAATTTGTTAATGTTGCCTGCGGTAGCTCGCCTACTCTTTGAAAAAGACAACATGGGATCTTTAAAGTCGACCAACTAATGCCAGCAGATTGGACGCCCAGTTTTCCGTCCATCTGAGGGACGGCACACACATTGATGAATCTCCCTACTTGTGAAACCCCTGGATAACAGTTTATAGCTGGGTCGGGATTCAAATCCAGCTCAGATGTGTGTGTCCCTCTTGGCTATTGGTGCCAACCCTCTTAACAATTGCAAGCGAATATGACATCGCCCCAATGTTATTTGTCTTAAGTATACTCGATGGTCTAATACCCTAACATCACCGAAACAGTTTGGCACGGCACCAGAGAGTAGTTTTGAAGGTGTGTGGGGTTGCAGTCCAGAATTACTCCCAGAAACAGACTCGTGTAAGATAAACTTTGCTGCCACTGAGTGTTCTCGTGAGTGTCAAGTCTAAAGAATAATTTCAAAAACATATTTAAAGCTGCACCATAATCTGAAACTGTTTTGCCACCTTGTAAATACTTGTATCGACGTGAGTTCTCGTGAAGGAAATTGATATTTCATGATGTTATTACTTTGCTAAATGTAGCAGCTGGATTAGAGGAAAACGAACAGGTTTTTCTGGTTGGTGTAGGCCTTTTTTTCTGTTTGTTTACAAGGTGGGCGGAGGGGTTATGTTTTCACCCCTGTTGGATGGTCGCTAGACTACCATTATTCTCAGGTTTTCCATCTGTCTGTATGTTGGGTGGTCGCTACAGTACCCTTATTTTCAGTTTTCCGTCTGTCTGTATGTTTGTATGTTTGTTTGTATGTAATGGACAGCTCTGGAAGCCAGAGGAGTCAACCGATTTTGATGAAACTTGACAGCAAGGTTCATACCAGGATCTAGTTGTATGCTTTTGAGCACCGTTACTATGGACACCACTGTTGCCTAACAACGGGACTTTGAAATTTTTGAAAAATCATAAAAAAATAATTTTTTTAGAAAATCAAAAATCGGCTTCCATGTTGTTATGCGCACTATAATCAACCTCTTTGTCAAACATTTTCAGCCCGATCCGTCAAAAACTATGACTAGTATGCAATTATGTAGCGACCACCCATGTTTCCTACCGGCTTGTCTGTTTGTCTGTCTGTGAACAGGATATCTCAAAAATCTGTGGATGGATTCGGATGAAATGATTAGATCTTTGTGGAAGATCTTGATCCGGATCCAGATATGAGAATTTTAAAAAGTGATTCTTCACCATTGAGAAATATGGCCAAAAACGATATATAGCACAAAATTTCAAAACAATGTGGATATATTCGGATGAAATTTGGTGGATAGGTTGGGTGTGTGACAAGGAATACTTGATTCAATTATTACCTCCACCACCGAAGGTGAAGGTAGTTACGTTTTCACCCCTTTCTGTCTGTTTGTTTGTCTGTATGTGTACAGGATATCTCAAAGTTGTGGACAGATCTGGATGAAATTTTGTGGATAGGTTCGGTGTGTGTCAAGGACGACCTGATTAGCTTTTGGTGAAGATCCAGATCTGGATCTGGATACAAGAATTATTTCATTTTTAAAGTGATTCTTCACCTTTGAGAGATAGGACCAAAAACGATATAGTGCTGTATAGCATGATATTTAAAAAAATATTGGGCCCGATATGTTCTCATGGATCAGGCAATGCGTGGTGGAGGTATGCGCTCTACCGAGTTCCCTTCTAGTTTTTTTAAGAGATTCTTCACCATTGAGAGATGGGGCCAAAAACTATGTATGTATATGTATATATATATATATATATATATATATATATATATATATATATATATATATATATATATATATATATATATATATATATATATATACATATATATATACAGTGGGGAGAACAAGTATTTGATACACTGCCGATTTTGCAGGTTTTCCCACTTACAAAGCACCGAGAGGTCTGTAATTTTTATCATAGGTACACTTCAACTGTGAAAGACGGAATCGAAAACAAAAATCCTGAAAATCACATTGTATGATTTTAAAATAATTAATTTGCATTTTATTGCATGAAATAAGTATTTGATACATCAGAAAAACAGAACTTAATATTTGGTACAGAAACCTTTGTTTGCAATTACAGAAATCAGACGTTTCCTATAGTTCTTAACCAGGTTTGCACAGACTAGAGCAGAGATTTTGGCCCACTCCTCCATACAGATCTTCTCCAGATCCTTCAGGTTTCGGGGCTGTCGCTGGGCAACACAGACTTTCAGCTCCCTCCAAAGATTTTCTAATGGGTTCAGGTCTGAAGACTGGCTAGGCCACTCCAGGACCTTGAGATGCTTCTTACGGAGCCACTCCTTAGTTGCCCTGGCTGTGTGTTTCAGGTCGTTGTCATGCTGGAAGACCCAGTCACGCCCCATCTTCAATGCTCTTCTTGAGGGAAGGAGGTTGTTGGCCAAGATCTCACGATACATGGCCCCATCCATCCTCTCCTCAATACGGTGCAGTCGTCTTGTCCCCTTTGCAGAAAAGCATCCCCAAAGAATGATGTTTCCACCTCCATGCTTCACGGTTGGGATGGTGTTCTTGGGGTTGTACTCATCCTTCTTCTTCCTCCAAACACGGCGAGTGGAGTTTAAACCAAAAAGCTCTATTTTGGTCTCATCAGACCACATGACCTTCTCCCATTCCTGCTCTGGATCATCCAGATGGTCATTGGCAA
>NC_140972.1:75091861-75126861 GCF_056783735.1 Eptatretus burgeri | reverse complement strand
GCTGCTCGCACCGGGTCACAACACATTCCCCAAGCTCCCCCTCATTGTCCCTCGCTAACTCCATGTGTGTGTGTTCATCTTTAGTTTCATTTAATTCACCCTCTATCTCCCGTGTCTCTGCTTCCGTTGTCTTTGCTTTCTCTGTTATTTCTTTTATTATCTCCGTCGTCTCTACGTGTCTCGCTTGACACGTCTCGGTCTCCCCATTTAATTTTTTCCTCTCTGTCACCGTCACTTTCTCCGTCACCTCCACGAGTCTCGCCCAACACGTCTCCCGAATTATTGTGACGTCGCTCGTCATGACCTCGCCCGTCTTTATTGTGGGCCGGACAGCCGTTGCACTCCCTCTCGTTGGTTCGATCGTACTGCCACGTGGTGTCGCCATTTTCTCGCCCGCGGTGCACGTTTCGGCGCGCGCAATCGCCATTATGCCCGCCTGGAGGCCTCGCCCCATGCTCTGCATCTCATCTCTTCCATTCGTTGCGCATTTGTATCCATGTTATCCTTCATTTCAAGCGCATTTGTATTTATGTTTTCCTTCATCGCTTCCATTTTGTTGCTCGCTTCGCGCGCATTTTCTTTAATTTTGTTTATCAACGCCTCAAACATCTGCCTCATGCCAAATAACCCTGTGGCAGTCGATTCGCCATTATCGGCCACGGAAACGGCCGGGATCGGGGAGGGATTTTGACGGAGGGGGGAAGTGTCATACACCTTGGCCCCCCCCCGCTGCGCCCATTACAAGCTCTGCCTGTGGTTGTGGAGGAAGTTCAACCTGCATGGGAGTGTCCTGCACGATGATTTCGTCCTGAGCCATAGATTCTATTAACTCGTACTCGAAACCACCCTGCCCTTGCTCGCCTTGAGCTGCCGTTTTGCGTATCGGAAATGAAAAATTTCAACGCTCGTAATTTAATGGAACCGGAGGGTCGCTTCGCACACCCTTTGATCCGGTTCCGTTAATTTTGCTGGAGACGGGAGAATTCTTGTCCCGCTCGCTGACACCAGTGTTGTAGATTTCTGCCCGTCCGGCGTGCGGACAACCGCCTTTAGCCCAATTGCGGCCGCGCGCGCCTACCGATCGTGGCAATCCCGTCGCAGCTTCCGGATCAACGCCGAAACCCAGCTACGGGTGTTTTTAACACACAATAAACCAGCCAACTCTTCTGTCCACGCACTACAGGGTCAATCGCCGAATTGTCGATATACCTAACTATTCGCGCGGACAGAAATGCCGGGAGTATGCGATTGCCGAGCGGGTTTATATTGCCAAGTCCCATCGGACCAAATGTACGTTTTATCGGCTTATAATCAGCCAGATAATATTCCGAACGCATCATGGCAGAAAGTGACACAACGAGCAGGTTAATATTCAAACAATAGGGGTATTTATTTTAACTGCACATATGCAATGAATGGGGGGATAGGGACAAGACACGAGCAAAAACCTACAGCCGATGTCTATTGTCATGTACACAGTCATGCACTTAATCAGTTCTACTTAGTAGACAAGGCGCCACAGACTTTTATCCAAAACCCCAGGAAGAAAGAACCGGGCTCATGAGCCTTTATAATTGCTCGGAGCCAGGATGACCGAATGGGCTCCGAGAGACCGGGTGGGATACCTGGCCACCCTCGTGGTGACTCGCTGGGTCCTGGTTCGGCGACCCTCGGTGTCTTTGCCCGGACCCCCGAGCTCTGACTGGCTCCCTTGGTCGTCCGGCCTCCACTGCGGCCTGGCCTAGCCGACGACGCGCTGGAGGAGTGAACGGGTCTCGACTCCGGCCTCCTTGTTGCGCTGGCGGACCCCCAGTGAACCAACTGCCTGAACTCCGAACTCTCCAGCTCTCAACGGGGCGTCTCTCCACTCCCACCGCCAACCGTAAGCCACGAACTCCAGCGCAGCATGAACTCGAAGCAACCAGCTCTCCACTCCAAGCGCTCTCCCCAACTGCCTCCGAGCTCCCCACACCAACTCAACTGCAGTGCTCACCTCAAGCGCTCCCGTCAAGCGCTCTTCTCAAGCGCTCCCAACTCCACTCAACTCAACCGCTCTCTCTCTCTAAGCGCTCTCCCCAACTCTACTCAACTCAAGCGCTCTCTCCAAGCGCTCTCCCCAACTCTACTCAACTCAAGCACTCTCTCCAAGCGCTCTCCCCAACTGCTCTGTCGGCGAGTGAACGCAGCTTTTTGTAGCCCCAAGGGGAGGGGTCGTTCTGGGCTTTACCACCCGAAATCAGCGCCCTCCCCCTTTTCACCTTTGAACCTTCACCCAGGCTGGATCCGCCCTTCTCACTTCTGATTGGCCAGCTCTTTCAAAGGGTAACGCTGTTTTGATCCGATCTTGCCATCAAACGCGGCCGTGTTGGAGATCACCGTCAAAACACGGCCGTGTTGGAGATCACCGTCAAAACGCGGCCGTGTTGGAGATCACCGTCAAAACGCGGCCGTGTTGGAGATCACCGTCAAAACACGGTCTTGTTGGAGATCACCGTCAAAACACGGTCTTGTTGGAGATCACCGTCAAAACACGGTCTTGTTGGAGATCACCGTCAAAATGCGGCCGTGTTGGAGATCACCGTCAAAACGCGGCCGTGTTGGAGATCACCGTCAAAACGCGGCCGTGTTGGAGATCACCGTCAAAACGCGGTCTTGTTGGAGATCACCGTCAAAACGCGGTCTTGTTGGAGATCACCGTCAAAACGCGGCCGTGTTGGAGATCACCGTCAAAACGCGGCCGTGTTGGAGATCACCGTCAAAACGCGGCCGTGTTGGAGATCACCGTCAAAACGCGGTCTTGTTGGAGATCACCGTCAAAACGCGGCCGTGTTGGAGATCACCGTCAAAACGCGGCCGTGTTGGAGATCACCGTCAAAACGCGGTCTTGTTGGAGATCACCGTCAAAACGCGGCTGTGTTGGAGTTCACCGTCAAACGCGGCCGTGGGTTGTCGTTGTTGTGACGATGTTTTTTTTTTAATAAAGATAGAAAAGAATAACACTACCTCAAAGATGCACAGCCCGGCACACGAACAAATCCCGTTATACATCGGTGGGGAAATCTAACCTGGAACACACACTTACTGAAATAACTGACCTCTGGGGAACCTGAATGGTGTTCTGTGAATTTCCACAACCGTAACAAATATATATATATATATATATATATATATATATATATATATATATATATATATATATATATATATATATATATATATATATATATGCACACACTGACATTAATTAGTTATAGATTTAGGACTATAACGTGGCAAGTGGAACTAGCTTGTGCATTTGGCCGTTCGCACAACCCCCTCACCCAAAATCTCCCCCAGCATAAGGGTCTGTGTGCACGTGACACCACTGTGGAGGGGGAGAGTGCTGGGCCATGCTGGGGATGTGACCCATGGATAGCCAATACCAGGCCTCATGGTAAATATAATGGTCAACAGAAAATTATTCATGATTAACTGAAACCATGGACTGCAATCCCGTGGGTAACTATGGGTTAATGTACTTTATTTTGTATGCTTTTCCATATGTGTGGACCCTGTACTTTTGGAATAATTGTTGTTGGGATGGATGAATGAAATATAACTTTTTTGGGGGCTCCAAAGAGTAATAGTTGTGAATCTCCAAAGCAATAATGACCAACCAAATAATTAATGCTGAGAAGCAATGTGTTCATGTTATCGTTTGCTAATCATTCATTATATTACATTGATTAGTTACAAGTGGTGTTTTTTTCCCCATGTTACAGGGAAGTCGCACCTCGCTATTGTACAACGTGTCAACAATGAAGGTGAGGGAGACCCATTCTATGAAGTGATGGGCATCGTTACTTTGGAGGATGTCATCGAGGAGATAATCAAGTCAGAGATATTGGATGAGACTGACATCTACAGTGAGTATTTTGTGTATGGTGGAGGGAATGGAAGGTGGAAATGTGAGAACATTTTCTTAATGGCAAGATTCATATTTTGTTGATGTAAAATCCTTTAATTTTGGGTCTCACGATTCCTAAAGAGCAGAATTTTATACATATTGTTGCATGTCTGGCCCCCACTCAAGACCACAAGTGGTGAAATATGGGAATTGTACTCACCAGAAATTGAGGTCCTGCGGATAGCTAGCTTAAAGGGGAACCCAAATGCTCAGACCACCTCAATGCTAATCTGTCCCTCGATACCATACAAAAAAAAGATGTGATGTGTCGTTTTCTGATTTCCGAATTATAAAATAGGTGAATTTGCAGTTAAAAGTCGGAATCTTCTTCTTATTCAGATTAGCCATGACGTCGCACCCTGAAGTAGACCACCAGATCTGTACTGTGTACGGGTTACATCACGGTATGATTTAACTCAAATGGCGAATAATTTTCAATTTTCCACAAGTATGCCAATTCGATGCGTCCTTGGTGCTTTTATAGTAACACAAACCGAGATGGATTCATGCTACACCAATGGCCGAACGACCCTAAGCTTGCCAGAAATTGGACGAGGTTTGTCCGAAATACCCGCGTGTAGATCGGGCCTCCAAAATATTTGCTTTTGTGTTCAGAACATTTTACAGAGAACTATGATGAAACAACAGAGATGGCTCGATCTTGTGGTTATCCTTCATGATTGAGAGAGGATGCTACCCCTGGAATTAAGCAGAAGAAACAGCTGTTGCTCAACAGTAACGCCATCTCTACTTAGCTACCAGCATATGTGCACGGACAATTTGAGCGGTAAATCAAACACCTGTTGCCATTGCCCGGCAGTTACCACAAGAGCACCTGAAAATAATTATCTATTATCAACACAAATTTCAACAAATTAAATGAACTACCCTCTATTTATAGTGGAGAGAAAGTATTATGTGTCATCATCTGCTCCTCCAAGAGGATTTGACCTTGGATGCTAAAACTTTCAGGGTCCCCCCCATCCTCCCCCTTCACCACCCCCACAATCCCCCATCACCCTCACAATACCACCACCACCATCCTACACCCACACCCTCCTCCTTCTTCCACAATCCCCCATCCACTGGGGAAGGACATCGTCGTCTCATGGACATGACAGTGGACCACATCAGACTTGATACACATCAGGACACAAATGGCATCCGGGGAAAGTATGAAACGGGATGATCCCTTTACATACAAGATGCCTGGTCAGCCTGTGACTGTGGGACAAAGCATTCATTGCCCATTTTGTCTGTGGTGTCGGCTATCGGGCGATGATGGGAATTTCTGCTCGAGTAATATAATGAACTGATTCATCAATTGAACGGAAAATCAAACCCTACCGAGCTGAATTGATCATGTGATCAGCGTTTTTATCTTCACGAACACTTCTGCCTTCTTCCTCTGAATCGCTCGCACAAAGCTCAAAATGATATGGCTCTACAATTCCCCCGAAAGCATTTCCATTAATAATGTTTTCTCCAATGGTATCTTCAAAATCCCACTGATCAGTTTCAACGTTGAGAGAACCTTCAGAGTTGCTTATGACAATGGAATCAGTATCTGAATCCGAGCTCAACATGCACTGTTTCTCTATGAAAAGCCACCGTTCGGATCAATATGGCTTCAAGCTGTGACGTCACTGGCAAAATTGAAAATCGATACTCCAGGGCTTTTTTCGACACTTTGTGATTCAAAATTTTTCCCTTTCAAATTAGACCACAATTGATTCTCATTGGTTTTCAGAAGAAAAAAAATTGCGTTTGGGTTCCCCTTTCAGGATAAATTTGGACGACTCGCCACCCGAGAGGTAGTGTGACAGGACTGTTCTCTTGCCATGTATATGTCTGGGATGCTCAGAGTACCTCCCACTCACCCAGGCCATACCCTGCCAGACTTGGAGGTGACAGGATGACAGAAACTGACTCTAATTAGGCTAAAATGACTGGTAGATCCATCTAACTGGACCACATCAGACAACCTTACCCTATCAAAAACACTTAATACATGTGGTTCAAGCATCATATTGCTGTGTTCAGGCTTTAAATTCTAACAACTGACCCCCTCCACCACACCTCCACCCCTAAATCACCATAACAATATTTTTTCTGGAGATATACCTCTGTTTAGCACATAACTCTGTGATAGGTACTTTGTGCCCTTTCACAGTAAATGTTTTGCTGGGAAATGTCAGTTATGCACCGAGTGCCCTGATTACATATATACCTGAGGTGTAAATAATATTACAGAGTGCTACATGCTGGGTGTAGGTGACCCTGTCTCTTCTAACTACATGTAGGCTTTTGAACAAGAGAGCCCAGTTGCTCTGATCTTTTGTTTAATTATTCTTTAAAATAACAATGGTTTATCTATGCTTGGATCAGGAGAAAGGGCACTTAGGAGTCATGTGCATGGGAACGCATTTTGAAAGGTATTTCTCACATACCAGGCGTCTGACACTTCCATCTCCACAAAATTTAGTTTCTTTCTCCATTAATTCAAAAAGGCTGCATCAGTCTTGATCCATTTTATTTACTTATGACTATGTTGTATACAGTGTAATGGTTAAAACTTCCGCTCTTAGTCTGGGAAGTCGGTGGTTCAAACCCCGGCCGAATCATACCAAAGACTTGAAAACAAAATGGTATGTGCTGCTTCCTTGCTTGAGGCTCAGCATTTAAAAGGATAGAACACAGACAAAGAACGTTGGGAAGGCAATGACAAAGCAGTCACCAAACCACCCCTTTCCCAAAACCTTCTTCAGCAGCACCAACGCTTTGTAAATAGACTATAGTACAGTTTAAAAAAAAACAATACAGTAGCTGCTTTCTTTTATTGCCACTACTTTGCGATAGTTAACTTATTTTGAAACCACCCATTATTCGAGTTAAAAAGGGTGCTCGTCAGACTGACCTCAAATAATAAAGGAACATACCTTGTATTTGGTGTCTCGTGTTTTAGAAGTCAACCCTATAACTAGAAAAAGTGTGATTTGCTTTATGTTACTGCACTATTTATACAGGTGTCTGGAGTTACCCATAGTAGGCCAGTGGGAGTGTGCGTCTGCTTTTGCTGGGCTGTGTGTTTATATGTTCTCCCATGTTTGCCCTTTTCCTGAATCAATCTTTATCCTCTTTCCCCTCCTTCCTTTTTCAAATGGAATAAAAACGAATCCACTGTTGCTGACAGACTAAGTGTGTTTGTGTGGTCGGTTGTCTATCTCTTTGTGGTTTAATTGTTGCATGACCACACCACATTTGTACGCTGCCTAACTTGTTCCTGAATTCCATGATTGGTGTAGATAATATGGCGCATGCGAGTTAGCTCGAATTGCCTTTTTCTGCATCTGACCTTCTCTGTGCAGTATTTTTCTTCGCAATAAATCACATGACTTTATAATAACATGAGGCTAAAAGGGCTGTTGTGCATCAACTTTCTTTTGTTTCTCTTTGCCAGACTAAGACTGATACGGGATAAGATTGATGCAATTGCCGAAGGCTCATTATTATCTGTTACACTGGTTTCTTTACGGTCTTGTTATTTAAAAAGCGAGCCCTCTGGCAATTCTCCCTTAAAAGTAATGATTATTTTCAACTTCCCACTCCAATTTTCTTGTGCTATCCACATACCACGAATGGTTTAACATGCCCAATCCTATTGCGCTCGAACCGTGTGTGTGTGTGTGTGTGTGTGTGTGTGTGTGTGTGTGTGTGTGTGTGTGTGTGTGTGTGTGTGTGTGTGTGTGTGTGTGTGTGTGTGTGTGTGTGTGTGTGTGCGCGCGCGCGCGCGCGCCAGCAAAGGTTTGTATTTCAGCAAATATTCCTCCACCCTTCTCGTATGCCTAATCAGCCTGCTCTTTGGTGCTTGTTATTCACACCAATACATCGTAACTCGGTTCAACAAACTCTGTGCCGTATTTTGATTAATTGTCAAAATCAAAAAGTTCAAAAGCATACACACGTGCGAGCCACAAATGGACCAAGCTTTACATTGCCTTTTTGCTTTTTTCGTTGTTCATTCCCTTTTACTCATTCTTTCAGCACCTTCAGCTTACAGAGCCATATCTTGTTTACTATATTATTCACTCACCAAGTTAACAGTGGATATGCTTTATAACTTCCCTCGATCGTGGGAGCACCTTATTTGTGTAACCAATAAAAAAGATCAACAAGAAGAAGTTTTACATTTGCTAGGGGGGGGGGGGCACAATCTTAGACAGGTCTCCACTCTGATGCAGGATAATAAAATGGCTCATTATTCCCAGGAAGATTTTTTTTGTCGACCTCGGAAGGATGACAGGCTGAATCAACCCACCTGATGTTATGATAACAGCATGACAGAAGCTCGAGCTCAGGACCCAAAGATCTTAAGCCAACACCAAGCTTGTCGCTAATAAGTGGGACATTATTTCATTTGATATATAAGGATTTTATTTTTGCATTGATCCTATGGTTCACAGTTGAGCTCACATACAGGATGAAGACATTGGTAGACAATAGATATTCATGTACCTTTTCATGAATTCCTGGGAAATTAGCAGAAAATGGACAAACGTGTGTGATGTAAGAGATTTGAACCTGGATTCACCGACATGCTGGAATGCTAAACAGGACAACCCAAATCATTTTCTTTCTAAGATCACCTATTTAATAAAGCAAAACAAAGGTCTGATTTAAAAAATAATAATTACTACCTCATACATCTTGCATCTCATCGTGATTGATGCTTTTTTTCTCCACCTCACATGCTTACTATGGATTCTCCGCTTCAACAAACCAACAAAAGATAATATTGCCAAACCTCTGATGACTATGTTGATATTGTTTGTTAAGTTGAGTAAAAACTGTAACCTTGGTGAGTTGTCATTGCACATCTGGTTTGCTTTTGTACAGTTGTGTAACTGATTTGTTAAATATGCACAGCACTTCCGCATTCATCCTTTTGTTGGAAAGACCTCAAAACACCAACATAAACCCTAATGGTATAAAAGTGTTTCTTATTTTTCTATTATGAAACGTTCAAATATACTTGTGAGTCTATGTTGATAGCTCCCGCTTGTGAATGCTCCGTTTGATTCAGATGTTTCTTTTGCCCTTCTGTAAACGGTGGTGAGTGTCTGATGTGAATGGTTGGACGTTGTTGTGAGCTTGGTAACATTTGTAACTCTGCAGTGGCATCTTGCCAGTGTTGCTTTGCTTTCTTGCTGAGACGCCAATTGCTTTGGCTAGCTGTAATGCTGTCAGCCTTTCCAACCATTATGCTATGCAACAGCCAACGGGCCATGTGAAACGGAGTTGGCGCCGAAACATCTCCAGTCAACATCTTCAGTGTGACTTGCCGTTGCTCTCACTTCTGCTTGTATCGATGGGCTCTGTGGATGTACCCCCTTCAGACATTTGCTCACAGAGTCGAGAGTTTTTTCATCCATGACTTTGACTCTCAGACCAACTCGAGACTAAACACTTTTTCCTTTTCTCTTTGTCATCCTGGTGCTTCTGATTCTCAGGCCTACCTGACTGTCTGTATCCCTCCCAGTGGAAGTGTTACCATCTTCAACAAACCTTCACATCCCTACATTTGGATTTGTAGCTTGTATTCATGAATTCATTTGTTTGTATGCCTGGTGTTTGCTTAATGGTTAGGTTGGTGGACTTGGGATTCTTGGATCCTGAGTTCAAATCCCGCTCAGCTGTTGAATTAATACCAAGTGGGGTTGACTCTGCCTGTCATCCTTCCTAGTTCGGCAAAATGAGTGCCAACTTGCTGGTATCCTGTGTCGGAGTGGCGACTCATCCAGGATTGTGCCCAATAGTCAAGGAGACTGCTTAGGCAGCACCAATGCTCTGCACAGAGTATGGTCCCAATGGATAGATGGATTTGTTCATGTACCATGCTCAATACAGAGCATCAGTGCTGCCGAAGCAGTTTATTGGCGAGAGTTACAACCCTGGATGGGTCGCCACTCCGACACAGGAAGTCAGGGCAGAAATTTTGGAATTCGGCCAGGGTGCTGGTAAAGGACACTGTGGAATCTTTAACATCTACCAATTAATGCTGGCAGATGGAACCCTCAGTTGAACGTCCGTCCAAGGGACGTCACATACATTTATGAAACGCCCTGCCTGTGAAACAGTTTCCAGCTGGGCCATGATTGGAACCCAGGCTAAACAGTTCAGAGGTGAGTATGCCTACCTCTAGACCATCCTGCCAGTTCTGTAGCTTATACATCATATATAATGGGGTTGCACGACTGCATTTTATGTTTCTGTCCTTTCTTGTCTTCTGTCCTTTCTTGTCCTTTTTGTACGTTTATAAACAGATTAGTTACTTGCTTACATTTTGCTTCGTTTTTATATTGCTTTCCATTGTCAATGCCGCAGTAGATTCCTGTAAAGCTTTATTGTGCATGCTTATTAGTCCCCTAGCGGTTTCACTAGGTGGGACTATAGGTTCACTCTCCATGTGTCCCTTTGTCTGTTTGTCCATCCTTCTGTCCGTCCATCCATCCCACCTGTGCTTTATCAGATTTTTTCCCATAAATATAACATATTCAACTGATCTGAAACTTGGTTCATGGCTTTATTATGATAAGCTACAGAACAAGTTCTAGTTTCAGGGCGTTTCGTCAGTTTTTCAGTGTTGCCCTTTTTGGACTTAGAAAATATCACATCAGTTGGGGAGTACATATTGTAAAGCAATTCTCGTTTTTGCTTAACTCCTCTCATCATACCCTGTCTAGATTTCATTTATGTGTAGTTTGTCTTATTTTGATTGCAAGCTCTTCCACGTGTCTTTTCTTTTGTTTCTTTTTATAAATTAGCATTTTAATAGTGTTCTGCTTTATTTGAATAGTTCTGCATTCTTTAAAAGCTCATTGCATATTTACCTCTGCCATCGACGGTGGACAGAGGTGTTATGTTTTCATCCGTTTGTCTGTGAACAGGATAACTCAAAAAGTTATGGATGGATTCTGATTAATCTTTGTGGACAGGTTGGGTGTGCGACAAGAACTAATGGATTCAGTTTTCGTGAAGATCCGAATCCGGATCCAGATACGATAATTTTATATTTTTTAAGTGATTATTCATCATTCAGTGATGGGCCCAAAAACTATATATATTGCATGATATTTCAAAACGTTGTTGACGGGTTGTGACAAAACTTGGTGGTTGAGTTGTGCAGGTGACAAGAACAAGCCGATGAGACTTTGGTTAAGGTCCGGATGCAGATCTGGCCTATATCAGTGGGTTACAAAATACAAACTGTTCATCCTAGCAGAAGTATGCGCTCAGATAACAAGTGCCATTCTAGTTCACAACTGTGATGTTTCACAGTAGTTTGTGGACCAACAAGGTGGAACCTATCACGATCGTTGAGTTTAATTTAGATCTTTGTGATACTTAAAAACATAAATAAAAGGATATTAAATGAAAAATTCAACAATGATGTTTGAGATCGAAGAATTCTCAGTTTTTATGCCTCCCCCACCAAGGCATTGTGTTTTCGAGTTGTCTGTCCGTGATCAATTTTTGTTACTGTGATAACTTGTGAACCACTGAAGGGATTTTTTTTTCTTTCACAAACTTGATATAAAGGTGTTTATCATGCAAATATTAAATGATTAGATTTTGGTTTCCAAAGGTCCAAGGTCATGTGACCTTGAGCTGAAAGTAGCAGATTTTCATTTCTGCGATAACTTTTGAACCACTGAAGGCTTTAGGAATTTTGACCAAACTTGGCATAACTATGAACTGTAATCCAAAGATGAACCAATTCAATTTTGGGGTGAAAAGGTGAAAGGCTGACAGTCATGTGCCCTTCAATTGAAAATCTGTGTTACTGAAATAACTTGTGAAACACTCAAGAGATTTCAACCATACTTGACACACTTATGGACTGTCATACACTACCAGTCAAAAGTTTTAGAACCCCTCATTTTTCCAGTTTTTACTGAAATTTAAGCAGTTTAATGTTTCAATGTACTCTGAAATGAAAGCAAAGAACAAATAAACAAGCAGTCATAGACTGGTACTTACGAAATCGTCAACTTGACCTCTGACCTTGTCGAATAAAAGCTGTCTCAAGAGAAGGTAGCGACGCAAACCAGAAGTTTTTACGATGATTCTGTACCAAACCATCAAAAATCGAATGTTTGACCTCACTGTGACCTTGACCTTTCACCGATTTTGACCAAAATCTAATCAGCGTGAGCCATCACCCTCCTGAATCACTTGGTGTAATTTGACATTGGAAGCTTCTTCCGTTCTCGAGTTATCGTGCCTACAAACAAACACACAAACACACACAAACAGAGGACGGAAGTCATCAATGTACTTACGAAATCTTTAGATTTCGTAAGTAACAATGGCAGATAAAAAAGAAATCATGGAATTGTTTTGTTGAACAAAATTTAATCTAAAATTTTGACTCATCAAAGTAGCCACCTTTTGCAGATAAAACAGCTGAACATCCTCGTGGCATTCTTTCTGCAATGGAAATCAAATATTGTTCAGAAAGTTCTTCCCAACACTGTTGCAGAAGTTCCCACAAATGTGTTGCACTTGTAGGTTGCTTTGCTTTCACCTTTCTGTCCAGTTCATCCCAAACCAGCTCGATGGGGTTTAAGTCTGGAGACTGTGCTGGTCATTCCATGATTTGAAGCCTACCGTCTTGCTTATTTCTTCTAAGATAGTTCTGACATAGCCTGGAGGTATGTTTTAGGTCATTATCTTGCTGTGGGATGAATCCCTGTCCAACTCGGTGTAGACCAGAGGGTATTATGGCGCTGCAAAATGCTGTGGTAGCCCTTTTGGTTCAGGGTGCCAGTCACTCTGTGCAAGTCGCCAACTCTGGATCCAGCAAAAGAGCCCCAGATCATCACGCTTCTTCCTCCATGCTTGACAGTTGGTGACACACACTGAGGAATCATCCTTTCGCCTACTCGACGGTGTACAAAAACCCTACGTGATGAACCGAAGATTTCAAATTTTGATTCATCGGTCCATAAGACCTTCTTCCAGTTTTCAGTAGTCCACTGGCGGTGCTTCGTGGCCCAGGCAAGCCTATTTTTATTATTTTGCCATCTTAGCAATGGCTTTCTTACTGCCACTCGACCTGTCAAACCTGCAGCTCAAAGTCTTATCTTCACATTTGAAACTGAGACTTTTCTACTTTGACCAGTGTTAAGCTGTGCTTGAAGCGGCTGTCCTGTGAGCCGCCGATCACGCAAGCTGTTGACTCTCAGAAACTTGTCTTCTGATTGTGTTGTGGCTTTGGGTCTGCCAGACCTCTTCCTGTCAGAGTTTCTTCCAGTTTCCAAGTGCCTTTTGATGGTGTTGGAAACTGTACTCACTGACACTGTGGCTTCCTTTGCAATTTTTCTCAAGGAAAGACCTACACTTGTAAGGGTTATAATGGTCTGTCAATCTTCCTTTGTTAATTGTCTTTTTCTCGCCATTATGATAGCAATATACGACTTCCTGCAGTGCAATATTGTCCAAATAATGCTTCAGAGGGTTGTCCAAATATTGTCCAATATTGTCTAAATAATGCAAATAATGCTTCACAATAGCAACACAGTCTGTTCCAACACTGTTTTTATACAGACAGAGAGTTTGTAACCAATCATCAAAAGTTTGGACACCTGTAGGATTTGTTTGCATCAACTTTCAAGGCTTAATTTACTTCCATTGCTGCAGAACAGCTGCAGTTGCTAACCCATTACTTGTTCCCTGAAAAGGGCCTTTTTAACAACTCTGAAGTTTACATTATTTTTCAGTTTTTGGTAACCTAAACTTTTTTTTAACCTCAGCAGTTTACGCCAAGCCTGGTGTTGGCTTAGTGGTTAAGCCTGTCACATTTGGCATGGCGGCCGTAGGGTCTACAAAATCTACGGCCACTAGCAATTATAGGACGGCCGCAGTATTTCCACAGTCACACAATGTCGCAGTCACATATGTTTTTTTTTGGGGAGCCGTACGGCATATTTAGAAATTGTGTAGACCCAAAACGTGCGGGTGCCGTACGGTCCTTGATTTGATGTTGCACGGTGAGCTTAGGGCGTTCCTGCGGCGGCCATAGAATTTTCAAAGCAGACGCAAGGTCGCCTCACGGTGCCCGCAAGGCTACCGCAGAGGGGCCCTAATATTATCTGTATTTTCTCTCTCAAGGAACCTTTAATTTTTCATGTGACTTAATTGAGCTCAAACATAACAGTGAATTGACATCTAATGTGGGCAAAGGCATATCCATGGACTCATTTGCATCAAATTCTACTTTCAAAGTTGAAATATGACTTTTGTTTTACTTCAGCACAATCAGTGGATTGTTGAAAACAGACTTTCTATCTCTAGGGCCTGGGCCAATTGCTGTAATCATATCACTTGCCACGATGTAGTGTGCCACAATAATAAAAATACCTGGGCAATGCTTCTTTAGTCCATATTCTCAGTTGAATGGTTGAGTTCATTTATTTATTTACTTATTTTGAAGAAAGCATCCACTCGATGCGCAGTGTCCTTCCTTTACAGCATGCCTCAATTAAACTGCAGGGTCATATGACATAATTTTGTGCATCTCTGCTGCCACCGTAAGACTCTTCAATGAACAACAGACGTGTTATTCCAACCTTGTAAAATGCACACATTTTGGGTAAAAATGCAACTTGGCCAACCTCTTAATATTTATTATTTCATTCATTCATTCATTTTTTTGTTGTTGTTGTTTATTTATTTCTCAAGTATTTATCCGATTGACTTGAAATTTGCAGAGGATTTATATTTCAGGTCACTGAATTCAACCACCATTTATTTTTGAGGTCAACATAGGCGAAAGGTCAACAAATAAGGTGAAATTTCTAAAATCCTCAATCGAAACCACCATATTTTGGCTGAATCTGTCCATAACTTTTTGAGATATCCTGCTCACAGATAGACAGGGGTGAAAACAACCTCCATCCACCTACAGTGGCAGAGATAAAAAGAACACCAACTCCACCTCCTCACTTACAAACCCTGGGAAAATGTTTAAAGGTACACCCAGAAGGCTTCAGGTCAGCAATGACTGAGTTATGCCCTTATTGGAGTTATGTCATTTTTCACTGAGTTATGCCCTTTTTGGACTTAGAAAATATCACATTGGTAGGGGACATGTATTGCCAAGCAATTCTCGCTCTTTTGAATGTTTTCTCCCTCTCCTTCATATTTTTATTTGTTGTCGTTTGGTTTCTTCCTTTTCTGCTTCATTCCCACCTTCCCCTTCCTCGTCTTGCTGTGTTTAATTCAGCTTGTGCACTCCCATGTGTCTTCCTCTTCCCTTGATCTCACTCTCGCTCTTCTACTCTGGTATTGGTGTTTCCCCTTTAACATGCTGTTCCCTTCCATTCTGCTCTTGCTCTTCCACAAGCCTCCAACATGTATATAAAAATATAATGATGTATTACTTTTGTTGTGATAATTTCATTAAGCATGTAAATTTGACATTGTTGGGTCATACTGGATATGATCCATTATTGGGTACTATGTAGCATACTATGCGTACTATGAGCGTACTATGAGACGAAGGATTTATCACTCCTTGGGTGTCGTTTCCCTGGTCTCTGCATATGCTCCGACTGAGGCGAGTGATCTCACCGTGAAGGACACATTCTATACCATGCTTGAGTCTGTGGTTGATCAGTGCCCCAGGCAAGATACTCTTCTAGTCTTGGGGGATTTCAATGCATTGACTGGCACTGGCAATGGGATGGTTATTAGACATGAGTTGGTCCCCATGGGTCTGGAACTGTGAACCAGAATAGCACTTAGTTCTTTGACTTTGCAAGAAGTCATGGACTTAGGAGGATGGCTGGTTCATAGTTTCAGCACCCACAAGCTCATCGCTGGACTTTGTATTCCAACACTGATGGTGTGGTAAAGGAGATTGACCAGGTGCTCGTTGATGGTCGCTGGAGGATGATCCAGAACTGCAGGGACTACTGGAGTGCTCAGTTCCTCAATATCAACCACAGGGGCGCAACTCTGAAGTTGCAGCTTGAATCCGGGAGAATCGTACCATCCCAGCCCAGGCTGGATGTTGGCAAGCTCAAGGATGAGGGGTAGCTGAGGAGTTTGCGAACAAGTTGAGTGGGGATTTGGGTGGGTTTGGGTCCATTGAGGAATCCTGAAATGTTGTGGAGGGCCTGCAAGCCCACCATCCTTAATGTTGCCGGTGGATGTCTTAGAACGCACCGTAGGGTGAAGAAGAATTTTGTCCCTCGTGACACTGGATACCAGAGTCCAAGGGGGGCCAGGTTTAATGGCAGAGCTGAGCTGTTTAGGGAGTTGAAGCATAAAACTGAACGTGTGCTGAGGGTGGACAAGGAGGCCTATGTGCGAGGAATCTGTGAAGAGGTAGAGTATCACCTGTGGACAAGTGATTCTCGTCCTGGTTACAGGGGAATTCATGCATTGCGTTCCGCTAAGCCCATCCCTCGGTGTACTGCATTTAGAGCAGCGGGTGGTGGGCTCTTGACAGAGGAGTCTGAGGTAAAGGCCTGCTGGGCCAGTTACTTTGAGTGGCTGTACCAGGCTGACCCACAAGCTGTTGAGTTGGATGTCAGGGGTGTTACCATCCCTATTACTGTTCCTCCAATCAAATGTGATCTACCTTCCTTTGTTGAAACATAGGCTGTGGTGAACTGGTTGAAATGGGATAAAGCACCTGAGATCTGTGGCATTCATGCTGAACTTCTCATGGCTGGTGGAAATGCTGTACTCATGTCATTGCATGCAGTTCTGTATTCTGCTTGGAACACAGGCACCATCCCAACTGACTGGAAGAGGGCCTTGTTGTCTCTCTCTGGAAAGGGAAGGATGATCGCCAGGACGGCAACAACCACCAAGGGATGATGCTGCTTTCAGTGCCGAGCAAGGTCTTTGCTCGGATAATTCTTGATATGGTTCCCATCATCTGCTTGAACACCAGAGCAGTCAGGCTTTATATCAAAGAGGTCAACAATTGGCCATATCCTTGCTCTCCAGGTCCTCACCGAACACAGATGAGATTTTCAGCAGGGGCTGCTTGCAGCCCATGTTGATCTCTGTAAAGCGTTTGATTCAGTGAATTGGGATGCCCTCTGGAGGATTCTTGGTCCTCGTGGGCTGCACGAAAACTGATCAATCTGATGTCTGAACTGTACTCTGGTACTGAGAGTGCTGTGAGATGTGATGGTACCATCTCTGACTTATTTCCAGTTGTTACTGGAGTTCGTCAGGGGTGTGTACTGGCCCCACACTTTTCAGCACTTGCATGGACTGGATTCTCGGGAGGATGTTGGAGAGATCAAGCTGTGGTGCATCGTTTGGGAATGTCAAGATCTCTGACCTTGATTTCGCATATGATGCAGTCATCTTTGTGGAGACTTTATATATCCTTTTGGGGGCCCTCGAGGTGCTGAATGAGGAGTCTGAGCCGCTGGGATTATGGGTTTCCTGGGTCAAAACTGAGATCCACGCTTTCAATGACATCTCGGATGCCGCTGTCCTGTCTGTGCCTGTTTGTGGTGAGGATGTTGAGGTCGTGGAGAGATTCACTTACCTTGGCAGTGATATTCATGTCTCTGCTGGCTGTGAGTCAGAGGTCAATAGACGTCTGGGTCGGGCCTGGGGAGTCATGGATTCACTGGATCATGGGGTGTGGCACTGCCGGTACCTGTGCGGGAGGACGAAAGTCCGAGTCTTCAGGTCCTTGGTGCTTCCAGTCTTGCTCTATAGATGCGAGACTTGGACTCTGACCAAGGATCTGAGACGGAGACTTCATTCCTTTGGTACCAAGTCTCTTCGGAGAATCCTTGGCTATAGCTGGTCAGATTTTGTGTCCAACGAGTGGTTGCTGAGAGAGACTCGGATGAGATTTGTTACCTGCATTGTCCGTGAGCGTCAGTTGCGGCTGTATGGACATGTGGCGCGTTTTCCTGACGCTGATCCTGCTCACCAGATTCTCTCAGCGAGGGAGTCTCGTGAGTGGAGGAGGCCAATGGGCCGACCACGTGCCTCGTGGTTGCAGCAGGTTAGGGTTAGATGTTGTTGAGGTCATGGAGAGATTCACTTATGCTGGCAGTGATATTCATGTCTCCGCTGGCTGTGAGCAAGAGGTCAATAGACGTCTGGGTGGGGCCGAGGTATTTATGGATTCACTGGATCATGGGGTGTGGCGCTATCAGTACCTGTGCAGGAGGACAAAAGTCCGAGTCTTCAGGTCCTTGGTGCTTCCAGGCTTGCTCTGCAGTGAGGCTTTGACTCTGATCAGGGATCTGAGATGGAGACTTAACTCCTTCGCTACCAGGTCTCTTCTGAGAATCCTTGGCTCTCACTGGTCGGACTTTGTGTCCAACGATCGATTGCTGAGAGAGACCCTTAATTTCATTTGTTTCTTGTGTCGTCTGTGAGTGTCAGCTGCGGCATGTGTCTTGTTTTCCTGTCGCTGATCCTGCTCTCCATATTCTCTCAGCGAGGGAGCCTCGTGAGTGGAGGAGGCCAATGGGCCGACCACGTGCCTCGTGGTTGCAGCAGGTTCATCAGCATCTCAAGGAGATGGGGATGGGCCAGGCATCTGCCTGTGGGATGGCCAGACGGAGGCCCCTGGAGTACCAGCTGAAAGTGGATGCAGTGACACGCTGCTCCGACGCATGCTTCCATACCTGACCTGACATGACTGGATAAGTGTTAATTTGGTGTTGTTCCTGGTACTCATTTTGCTCACCTTGAAAGGATGACAGACTGAGTCAACCTGTCTGCTGTTATTTGGGCACAACTGGTGTTTTAACTCATGACCCTTAGATCCTTAGCCAACCGCCTTAACCGTTAGGCCACCACCAGCCACGGGTCTTAGATGGCCATTTTATTTTGTAACCCGTGTCATTTTTCTATACTTTCCCCTCAACTTGCACTAACTGCTAACCAACAGGTGCGCTGAATATTTGAATATACTTTTGAACATTCTCTACAATTGACTGGTTCAAGCTCACCTTAATTTAGATCAACCTCATTGTTGTAGGTTTGAAGAGAAACCATTGGTGGAGCATAGGGTGAGACAATCTTAGTGACACACATACAACAGTGGGCAGTCTTAGTTGGAGAGTTATAGGGAGATTTGAATGGTGTTGAGCAGTTAGGGAGTTGCAGCATTGAAGAAGAGGTTGGAGAGAGGAATCTCATCCAGCTTTTAAAGTTGGTGTGCACAGCAACACTGGTTCGAAGTGATGCTTGTTTGATAGCGTTTCTGTCTCTCTTCATGAGCTACAGTTTGACTACCCTGTTTTTAAAGATGGTGATATTTTCAAGGCTCTTTCACCTGGACCCTTTGCTGAGCCAATCTGCACACTTTGGTGCCTTCAGGATTCCTTCACTTTCTATGAGACTGCAATGCCACTGCAGCTGTTCTCATGCCCAGATTACCTTCAGGGCTCCTCTGTCTTAGCTGAGTGCATTGCCCTGCATGCTGCCAATGCTTCAAGGGTGCCTCTTATGGTTTGCCTTTTCAAACGTGGCTTTGCATGGTGCTTTGTTTGAAAACGGTAATCTCCTCGTACATGCTGTTGCTGGTATCTTGCACCATGTCCTCTTGCTCTGAGCACCCTTCCAACAGGACTGATTTTTCTCAATTTTTATTCAGTCCAACACTTTTATGTTTTATTTCTTACCCTTTGCGCTTTTAGCTCATCTGTTTGCTCTTGGCATTATAAGTAGTGCTTATCATTGATATTTTGTGACGATTGGTTTCTGTTATTATGTGCCTTGAATTATTTGTTTGTAATCAAGGTGATGTTATTCATTCGCTTCTGTGGTGTCAATTAGACTCCGAATTAAACCAGTTTCGTCTCGTTTCCATTCTACTTGATCAGCCATTTCAGCTCGTATTACAAAGATATCTTCTGGATGTTGCAAACTGACACACATTACAATATTTTCATTTAATATATTGTCTTGTAACACATTATGTGAAAAGTTTTATGAACTGGTATTTTAAAAATGATATGGTACGCTTCCTGTTCCTCATTACATAGTGTATTTTTCTCACTTTAATTTTACTTTCCTTTAATTTATTTAACTAGTTAGTGTATGTCATGTTACTTGAATCTACACAAGATCTTTCACCTGTTTTATTTATTTATCCCTTCTTGTGGTTTCTCACCACTTTAATATTTTTGTTTTTTACAATACTTAAGATGGTGTGTGCATACACATCCACATCTACTCCATCCACACTCTTATTTGAGCCTTGCATGATATACTTATATATCAAATGTCTTCTGTGAGTCACTATTACAAATAAAAAATTTCCAGTTTTGCTACTCTTTTCAGAAAGCAATAACAATGATTTAATTTTTTTTTTTGTCATTGTTGGTATGAATCTGATTAATTGATTTGATTGGATGACATTTGAGCCATTTGTTTGAGTAATCCAATTGATAACATTAGATTTGGATGCTGGGAATTTCTGCAGTTCTCATTCTATTTATTATTTCAGCTGACAACAGGACAAAGAAGCGGGTTGCCCACAGGGATCAGAAACAGGACTTCTCTGCCTTCAAACCATCTGAAAGCCTGGCAAAGATAAAGATATCTCCTCAGCTGCTTTTAGCCACCCACCGCTTTCTGGTGGCAGGTGAGGGTACAGTGTAGTCGACTGGCATTGCCGAGCACATTTTGGCGGTGCCATGGTGTTTTGAAGAGGAAATTGTGTGTGTGTGTGTGTGTGTGTGTGTGTGTGTGTGTGTGTGTGTGTGTGTGTGTGTGTGTGTGTGTGTGTGTGTGTGTGTGTGTGTGTGCGTGCGCGCGCAAAAGGGGGGGGTGTGAGTGTGAGTGTGTAAGAATTTTCAAAGCAGAACCTATAGACAGAATGTGGTGGACCATTTTAATGACGAGTAAGAATTTCTTTAAATGTCTGATTTGGAGGTTCAAAAACTATTTTTTTTTATTATGGAAATAACTATAGCTCTTCATCATCTCTGCTATTCATCCTTTCCATCAGAGTTGGAAGCCTTCAAGCCTGCCCAAGTGACAGAGAAGATTCTCCTGCGGTTGTTGAAGCACCCTGATGTCTTCCATGATATGAAGTTTGATGACAAGAACCGCAAGGCATCAGAACATTACCTGTATACTCAGGGTCGGCCTGCAGACTACTTCATCCTCATTTTACAGGTTTGAACACCACAAGGTGATTGGGGTCTCCTGTAAGATCCTTGGAGAATGTACTCGGCTGTATATTTTTTTTAAACAGATATAGTTTTTGGTTCACGAGCGCCAGCCAGAGTGACCACTATATTCGTTATGTCTGTGTGTCTGTCTGTTTGGTCGCCGAAATAGGTGACCCTTAGTCAGTAATTCTGTCTGTTTGTTTGGATGTTTTATTGGATGTTTGTTCGTTTGTCATCAGCATAATTGGTAGTAAACGTGGGCGTATTTTGACCAAACTTGGGTGGTCGGTACATCTTATGACCTAGTGCTTTGGAAATTGTGATGGTTGCTGGGGACGCTTTGGTTCCCGAGCAACAACCGAAAAACCTTCAAAATCGGTACCGTTCACACGAAATCAATTCCGAAAGCCATTATCCCACGTAGGGTTATGAAATTTGGCACAAATGATCTACAGGTGATGCTCTATCAAATATATTCCGGTTTTTGTGATATATGGAATACTTTACCCGCAGCGCCCCCTACAATTAGGGTATACGCGAAAATTGAAGGCCCCCGAGCGACCAGGTGAGTGCATCGATACGAATGAAACTTTGCAGGTTCATGGTACTCAATGAGTACTACAACTTTGCCTCAGGACATATTGACCGATTTCGCTTAGGTCAGGGGTCAAAGGTCAATTAGTGCAAAAATCGATAATATGCGAGAGCTGGAGGTGCCTTCGCGCCAAATGCTACTCCTCCTAGGGTTATGGTCGGATGGTCATGAAAATTCACACTAATCATCTGGAATACATTGTGCACAAACGATCGAGCCGGATTTTCGATTTAGATCTTTGTTCATCCACAGCACCCCCTCGAACTTTGGGGATTTCCGATTTCAAACCGCATTTTCGGTACTTTTCATTCAAATGGATACCGAGTAGTTATCAGTAGATGTAACTGGATGAGATTTGATATGCATAATCTTAAGGTGATTCCCCATCCGCTATATGACATCCATTTTGCTCTATATCTTATAGTTTCCATGCTCGGCGACCCATCGTCACCTACCGGCTTGTCTGTCTGTGTGTCTGTCTGTCCAGAGCATAACTCCGTGCACTTTGATCCCATCTTGATGAAACTTGGTTATGTGTTCGATATCAATGTCTAGTTGTGTTTTCCTGGATAAGGGCATGCTACGCCCATTGTGGGCGGATGAATGAGGAGCATGCTACACCCAAAAAATAGCCATTTTTAGGGGTAGTCGGATTAAAAATCTATCTTGTCCTGGGGAATTGACTGAATGGAATGGGTTCTTTGGTATTTGAATAGCAAAATGAATTATCTAAAACTTGTCGTCGTCTGATTTTTCATTTTCGTCCCAAGGTCAAGGTCACAAGGTCAAAAACTTAGAAAATTGCGAGAGCTAGGATGCCTTGAGAGCTCGGATGTCAAACCTTGAGAGCTCGGATGACAATATTTTTATGCATAATCTTGAGGTCATTCCCCACCTAAAGTCTTGAAACAATTTTGCTCTATCTCGAACACCTTGCCCGTGGCGCCCCCTTCAAGTTTGTTTTTACGCTGATTTCATCAAAGTATGGATAATCCGAGGAGTGGTGCGAAATGCCATATAGCCATATATGACGTTATATTGTTCCTGGAATGTTGCAGAGGAAGTTTTGCACCAAAGGTCATAATCCTTGACCTTTGACCTTTAAAGGCCACAAAGGTCAAATTTTCAAAGTTGTGGGAATCGAACCGGGTTTTCGACCTTCTTCGTCAAACTAACTCCAATAAGCTATCCAGCACGTATTCTGTTTCCTTTTTTTAATGTCCAAAACATTGTTTTGTGACCTTTAAAGGTTATGCAAAGGTCAAATTTTGAAAGTTGTTGAACGAAACCAGGTTTTCAACATTTTGCAGCTAATAACCTGTCACTCGTACCACATCATGTTGATCATTTTTATAACTTGGTCAAAAATTATCACATTGTCTCATCCTTGACTTCTGAAACAATCTACATCGTCAAATACCGCTCGTGAACCATCGTCGTCTTCAGACTTGTTTGTTCCCTTTTGGGTGCGGAATTGTTCTTCAACCACCAAAATTTTACATACTGAGAAAGTACGATTTCTTTTTGGGTAGAAATGTTTGATTTATGCCCCCTGCTTCTCTTTACTGTCCATCCTGGTAAAATATAATTCCCTGCATTTATTTTATCAATACCTTCATTATCTTTGTTTTGAAATATCGTGCTATATATGGTGTTTCGCTTCATCTCTCAATTGTGAAGAATCTCCTGAAATAAAAATGCAAGTATGCAGATCCAGTTCTTCACCAAAATTGAATCTATTTGTCCTTGTCACACACCCCAACCTCTCCACCAAGTTCTGTCCAAATCCGTCCATAACTTTCTGAGATATCCTGCTCACAGGCAGACAGACAAACAGGGGTGAATACATCACCTACATCCACCTTTGGTGGCAGAGGTAACAAAGTCCATTCTTCCTCAGCTGCTCCGCCTAGCCCTAGTCTGTCTTATCCTGGAATCAATCCATTGGCTCAATGGACCCCTACTACAGCAGTAACCAAAACTGTACACAATATTCTAGGTAAGGCCATACTAAATTCCTGCACAAGGTTAACATCTTTTTTTAATCTATAAATGACCTCCCTGTGAAGACAACCTAAAATCCCATTCGCTTTTACTATTGCTGCTTGACAAAGTGGTGACTGCTCACATCCCATATAGACAAACAACCCTAAATACTTCTGTGTCACATTCTCCAAGATTGCCTCTTGCATTATGTAGTCATTGTATTCATTATTCTTACCCATTCCCAGCACCTTACATTTCCTAATGTTAAACTGTATCTTCCAATATTTTGCCCAATCGATGAAAGTATCTAGACTTTCCTGAAATATTTTTCATCTGCAAATTTGAAAAAAAAATTAAAAGTACACTGAGGAACACACAAACAAATAGAGTATTCATAGAATACTTACCCCGTGCAATCTTGAGGACTTGGTGCAAGCCAACTTTCTGGTGGAAAATTTGTAATTGCATCTATCTACACTTTTGAGGGAAACATGTGCAAACTAGAAGGGTACTTGGTAGAGCGCATACTTCCGCCATGTATTGTCTGATCCAACAGAACACATCGGGCCCAATAAATTCTTGAAATATCAGGCTATAGATTCAGTCAGGTCAGGCCAGAGCTGAGCAGAGCTGACCAGGCCCCTGGAGTACCGGTGGAATGTGGACTCAGCGACGCGCTGCTCTGGCGCATGTTCCCATACCTGACCTGACCTATAGATTGTTTTTAGTGCTATCTCTCAATGGTGAAGAATCACTTAAAAAAATGCTAGTATCTGGATCCAGATCTTTAGTAAAATCTAATCGGTTCCTCTTTGTCACACTCCCAACCTGCCCACAAAATTTCATCCGAATCCGTCCACATCTTTTTGAGATATCCTGCACACAAACAAAGAGACAGGGGTGAAAGCATTACCTCCTTCCACCTTTGAAAAGTCTGCTCGAGAGTTCATTCATAAACCTTTACAAAGTAGCTTTTATTCTTGTTCTCAAGTGTTTTCATAACTACCAAGGCTGATAAAGACTCCAGAATAGATCGCTAAAGTATAAATCGGGAGCTCGTTAATTTGATCACCCATCACCCATACCTCCGTTCATCCTCCTTTTTGATCACCCATGTTTCACTGCCATACAACATCATGCTTCTAATGCAAGCTGTATAAAGTTTTCCCTTTAATCAGAGAGAGTTCCCTTTCGATATAGATAGAGGTAACAACTCCCTCAACTTCCTTCAGCCACTTCTAATTCTTGCATTCACTGCTGCCTCCACACCACCACCTGCACCAATCGTATCACCAAAGTCACAGAATTTATCTACACATTCCAGAGATATATCCCCATAAACTAACCTTTCCGCTCTCACAGGAGTCACTTGTTTTCCTGCGCAAACAGCACATTTGAAGTCAGGTGCCACCTGCAGTCTACCCCTGATGCCACTACACCTCTTGTGCACATACACACAATATTACACAGTTGCAGGATTTACACAATATTGAATTGCTCCCAACACCTTTTCTACAGACAGCACAGGGCCACCTCCCTCTTTTTCCACACTTCCTTCTCCCACACCACGAATCAGTACTTTCGTTTTCTCTGGATTCACTTTCAGTCCTCTGGCCTCCATACCCTCCTTCCATACGGCATATTTACCCATTACCTCTTCCATACTGTCGGCTATCAGCACTTGGTCATCAGCACTAGGGAATAACATAATGCAGACATGCACATTCTACGTACTCATGTATGTGACTGCTTAACCCTGCCTTTTGCTTCACGAGCACGGGTTAACAACCACAGCCACAGCAACAGTCGTATCAACATCAACAATACTTACGTGTTAAAAGATCCTCTTTTGCTTATTTCAGTGTATGGATGTATGTATTTACATCTGCACCTTTATAGAATCAAAAGTGGCTTGGCCAATCTCTATCAAATTTTGTGTATGTAATCGGGGAACCCAGTGTCAGGTCATCAGCACAAAATACCACCCCACTCTCCCCGTGAGGTTGGGGAGCAAGCATTTTTTGCCTGCACATGTGGAATAGTGCAAGTGGTTTAACCACTGATCACTGCTTGAGGAAGGGATGTAGTGACATCATATTTCCCTCATGGATGAGACGTGTATTAATAATCATAATAAATAGAACATTTCACACTGCAGAAAACAATTGAGGCTCGTAAGTGGAAATTGAAAGCATATTTTTAATTTCCTTTTAGGATTAAATAGGACACCTTTGAAATGCCCTTCACAGGCATATAGGGCTCTGTATGTATTCCACATTGTCCTAAGAATTAAAGTTTTTTTTCTGGGCATATTGACAAGTGTTTCTTATTGCTTTGATTTGTCTTGTCTTGTCCCTGGAGAAATATCACTCACCCTGCCCTCTATTTCAGGGCAAGGTGGAGGTGGAAGTTGGCAAGGAGGAAATGAAGTTTGAGGGTGGACCGTTCTCTTTCTATGGTGTGCCTGTGCTAATAATGGCTCCCTCACCATCAGGTTTGTGCACATTCTTGATGTCTCCATATATCTTGTGTCATCAGAGGTTTGTTGCTGTTCAAATATCTTGCCTTGTATGATCCCAAGTTGTATGTTTTGGGAATTTTAGGGGGGGGAAGGGTTTATGTCTTATGCAAAGGTGTAATAAATAACTGTGGGCTTTTTGTCAGGTCAGGTCAGGTCAGGTATGGGAGCATGCGCCAGAGCAGCACGTCGCTGTGTCCACTTTCCACCGGTACTCCAGGGGCCTCCGTCTGGCCATCCCCCAGGCAGATGCCTGGCCCATCCCCATCTCCTTGACATGCCGGTCAACCTGCTGCAATCACGAGGCACGTGGTCGGCCCATTGGCCTCCTCCACTCACGAGACTCCCTCGCTGAGAGAATCCGGTAGCAGGATCAGCGTCAGGAAAACGAGCCACATGTCCATACAGCACAGCTGATGCTCACGGACTATGCAGGTAACAAATCTCATTTGAGTCTCTCAGCAACCGCTCGTTGGACACAAAGTCCGACCAGCGATAGCCAAGGATTCTCCGAAGAGACCTGGTACCAAAGGAATTAAGTCTCTGTCTCAAATCCCTGTCAGAGTCCAAGTCTCGCATCCATACAGCAAGACTGGAAGCACCAAGGACCTGAAGACAGACTTTCGCCCTCCCGCACAGGTACCGGCAGTGCCACACCCCATTATCCAGTGAATCCATGACTCCCCAGGCCCGACCCAGACGTCGATTGACCTCTGACTCACAGCCAGCAGAGACATGAATATCACTGCCAAGGTAAGTGAATCTCTCCACGACCTCAACATCCTCACCACAAACAGGCACAGACAGGACAGCGGCATCCGAGATGTCATTGAAAGCCTGAATCTTAGTTTTGACCCAGGAAACCCGTAATCCCAGCGGCTCTGACTCCTCATTCAGCACCTCGAGGGCCCCCAAAAGGATATCTAAAGTCTCCACAAAGATCACTGCATCATCTGCGAAATCAAGGGCAGAGATCTTGACATTCCCAAACGATGCACCGCAGCTTGATCTCTCCGACATCCTCCCGAAAATCCCGAGAGCAAGTGCTGAAAAGTGTGGGGGCCAGTACACACCCCTGACGAACTCCAGTAACAACTGGAAATAAGTCAGAGATGGTACCATCACATCTCACAGCACTCTCAGTACCAGAGTACAGTTCAGACATCAGATCGATCAGTTTTGGTGGCACCCCACGAAGATCAAGAATCCTCCAGAGGGCATCCCGATTCACCGAATTGAATGCTTTACAGAGATCAACATAGGCTGCAAGCACCCCCTGCCAAAACTCTCGTCTGCGTTTGGTGAGGACCCGAAGAGCAAGGATACGGTCAATCTTTGACCTCTTTTGTGTGAAGCCTGACTCCTCTGGATGCTGCTGCTCAAGCAGATGGTGGCGAACCCTATCAAGAATTATCCGAGCAAAGACCTTGCCCGGCACTGAGAGCAGCATCACCCCTCGGTAGTTGTTGTCGTCTTGGCGATCACAACAAGGCCCCTCTTCTCGTCAGTTGGGATGATGCCAGTGTTCCAAGCAAAGCACAAAACTGCATGCAACGACAAGAGTGCAGCATTTCCACCAGCCTTGAGAAGTTTAGCATGGATGCCACAGATCCCTGGAGCTTTACCCATTTTCACCGCAGCCTGTGTTTCCACAAGCGAAGGTGGTCCACAGTTGATTGGAGGGTCAGCAACAGGGATTGTAACACCCCTGACGTCCAACTTGATAGCTGGTGGATCAGCCTGGTACAACCGCTCAAAGTAACCGGCCCAGCGGGCCTTCACTTCAGACTCCTCTGTCAAGAGCCTACCACCCTCTGCTCTAACTGCAGTACACCGAGGGATGGGCTTGGATGAACGCAATGCACAAATTCCCCTGTAAACAGGACGAGAATCCCTTGACCACAGGTGATGCTCTACCCCCTCACAGATTCCTCGCACATAGGCCTCCTTGTCCACCCTTATCGCACATACAGTTTTACGCCTCAACTCCCTGAACAGCTCAGCTCTGCCATTCAGCCTGGCCCTGTGACTCTTGTTAATGGTATCCAGTGTCCCTTGAAAGACAAAATTCTTCTTTGCCCGACGGTGAGTTTCAAGACATCCACCGGCAACAAGAAGGACGGTGGTCTTGAAGGCACTCCACAACTCTTCAGGACCTCCCAAAGCACCCAGACTCCTCAAATCTCCACTCAGCCTGTTTGCAAACTCCTCAGCTCCCCTCTCATCCTTGAGCTTGCCAACATCCATCCTCGGCTGGGATGGTACCGTTCTCCTGGATTTAAGGGGCAATTTCAGAGTTGCTACAACAAGCCGGTGGTCAGCATTGAGGAACTGAGCACTCGGGTAGACCCTGCAGTTCTGGATCATCTTCCAGCGACCATCAACGAGGACATGGTCAATCTCCTTTGCCACACCGCCAGCGTTGGAATACCAAGTCCAGCGATGTGCTTGTGGGTGCTGAAACCATGAACCCGGCACTCTAAGTCCATGACTTCTTGCAAAGTCAAGGAACTTAGTACTATTCTGGTTCATAGTTCCTGACCCATGGGGACCAACACACATCTCATAACCATCCCTTTCAGTTCCAGTCGATGCATTGAAATCCCCCAAGACTAGAAGTGTATCTCGTCTGGGGCACTGATCAACCACAGACTCGAGCGTGGCATAGAATGCATCTTTCACGGTGAGATCACTCGCCTCAGTTCGAGCATAAACAGAGACCAGGGAAATGACACCTAAGGAGTGACGAATCCTTTGTCTCATAATACGCTCGTTGACCGGTGTTACCTCAATTATCATTGGGGTCAGCTTATTGGACACAGCTACAGCAACTCCTTGGGAATGGTAACCATCAGAGCGACCAGACCAATAGTAGGTGTAACCACCCACCATGATCTTGCCGCAATCCGGTCTCTGAACCTCAGAGAGTGCTGCAATACTGATGTCCAAACTCTTGAGCTCAGATGATAGCAGAGACAGGTGATCATCCTCTCTTCGGGATAGGGCATTCCAGGCACCCACCCGAAGGGACCGCCTCAGGTTAACCCAAGGAGACCGCCGTCTGGTGGACGACACCTCAGCACCACTCCGACACACTCTCCCGCAATCTGACCCGGGAATGTTACCCCGTGGTTTCCCTCCTGTCATAAAAGATTGGTGGTCCCGGAGGCTTTGCCCCAACCCCGTCATCCGGTGAGCTGCCCTGCGAAGGAAAGCTGCACAGGAGGTACTGCCACGGAGTTGGTTTTCAGATTTCTTTGCGTTTTTGTGTTTTGTGGAATGAAGGGTTTTACTGTGGCTGGAGTGCAAATCCTGTCACCAACCTCCTAATAAGAAGTAACCCAACTGCAGGAGGACGTCCGCAGACACTGTTGGGCACTAGATATGGATGGCCGTTGGCTCACAAGGAGCTCCTCCACCCTTTGTGATGGAGCTCCTCCGCCCTCTGCTTTTTGTGATGGTAACAGATGTGGCCAATTAACCACAAGACAGCCATTTCACAGGCTTCCGTGCTTCACCCAACATCTTCAAGAACTCAGACTGTCTTTGTCGAGAACGATTGGCAGAAGAGAAAGCAATACTTGCACTACTACTCCACTACATTTTATACCTTTGAATAGATTCCACCATAAAGTGTCAACATACTGTCCTTTTAAATTGCCATCCATGCAACATCAAGATTAAAAAGGTGCAATGACATCTGATGCAATATATTTTGGAAAATAGCTGGAAAATAAATCGAGCACACGACAACAAAGTCTGCAATATTGTTTGCTATTCCAGACAACATATTATAACTAGAAAGCACCTAAAAATGCAAAGCCTATCCATATCCACTTTATACTTCAACTAAACTGAACTAAAACGAGTTTAAAAATTTTTTTACATTTTATTAATTTGTGTTCTCCATATTCTAATGATAAAGGTTTGTTGAAGACTTGATGACAAAACTTGGTCAGAAACTCATTTCCCAATTGGAACCTTGTCTCATTAATGTCATTAGTTTTCAAATATAAACGACTTTTGTATAGGGCTGGGGCTTTTATGCTTTTATCCTCTTTGCCAGTAGTTTTTATTGAGGGATTTGTGGGATATATAAGAACATCTGAAACATGTATCACAAGGATGCATTTAGGAGATTCTGCAATGCTTGTTAACCATGATTTGTGTTCATGTTAGCTCTTGTTTTATGCTTATTGCATCATCTTGAGGCATGGGTTCCTCTTTTTAAATGGATTTTGGCTTCCATGTTTTGTTTTGTTTTTCTTTTTTTGCGTTTTGACTTTTCCTGGCACCATTGTAAACTTTTGACTTTCTCCAACGTTATTCTGCACTTTTATAATGCTGCAATGATGCAACTTAAAGCCCTCACCCCACAGATTCATGACGCGTCCGCTCAACCCTGTGTCCAAGAGGGCTGAAAAGTCTCAATTTATGCTCACTTCACATCCGCTGGCTTTCATCAGTCGTAAAATGTAAGCATTTTTCCTGCTCTGTTCACTCATCTATGCCCAAAACAGCACCGATGTAAATACCTTATTTTTCTATGTACCCTTAATGCAGCACCTTTAGCATTTTGATGGTAGATTTTAAAATCTCCAATTAGCTCTAAAATGCAAAAGCAAATGAGAACACAGTCTTGGACCAACTTCCCACCAGAGCTTTTTGGTGAGAGAATATACAGAGAAATTGAACAATATTAATAACATTGCTGAGTTCAGACTTGTTGGAGTGGGGAGGCAGATGGGGGTGGGGGTTGTGAACATTAAATGTTCAAGCAAAACTGTTGCTAGAATTGCAACACATGTAAAAACAAAAGTTATTCAAGAACAGGTCAAACTAAATAATCGAGCGTTTGCATTCGTGCTGTTTGGGGCAGAGGCAAGTGAGTCCAGACGTAGGAGACTCTCCTTACATTTTCAGTCACTGACTTATTCGGCAAGTAGTGAACAAATGTGTATGACTGCTGAGCTTTCTTGAAAAGGCAGGGGCGAAGAGCACTGATATTGAGACTGTTGAGCACGGGATTTTAAGTTGTGTTTTCACAGCATTATATTACAGGAGGGCATTGCCATTCGCGAATTCGCTCTGTTTTGATAAATTTATTGAGGCAAGGTTTATGGATTGCGGTCAATGCACTCAAATAATCTTGGGTTGGGGTGGGAACTATTTTCTCTCGTGTGCCAACACGCAAGTATAAAGCTGGTGTGCCGTGGAAGAATATGTCTGCCATTTTCTCTCTCCCTCAACAACAACAACAACAACAACAATAGTCTGCCCGTGCCCAGCATCCCGCAAAGTTATACTATGCCGCTCTCATGACTCTGATTCATTATGTTTTTTTTTGTGTGCCCTTGTAACAGACATCTGAAATAAAATCAAGTGGTAGAGAGCCTCGTGAAAAGAGTCAGAAAAAAGTGATGTCTTTTACTGATAAAGTGGATTTATTGGATCGATTATAGAGAGGTGAGAATTTGGCTTCTGTTGCTTGCCATTATGGGATTCAATGAGTTAACCGTAAAATACTGTTACGGTGCTGGTGGTTAGGGTTAAACCCCCGACCCAATTTGTGGTGACGGGCGGTTAACACTGCCAGCCCGGATAGCCGAGCGGTTTTCCTTAGGAGGCGGACACGTTGATCCTCGGAGGTTATAATGCGCACTGAAGGGGTGGGGCGTGGCACTGGTGGAGTGTCGGAGGGAAAGATGGATGCACAGGGGGGTTCATACTCGAACCCCACGACAAATACACAGACACTTCAACTTCAAATAAGCGTGGGAATTTAATGACGAGAAATATTTACAAGGGGATAATGCAAAATGTGAAAAATGAACGTGAGATAAGTTAAACCTAAAGTCAAGGCACCTCTACACACAGACTTCAATACAGACAAGAGGAAATAAAATAAAATAAAATCCTTCCTTTATGCTGGCACTTCGCTTGGTCCAGATGTGGTCTTTGTGGAACTTGGAATCGAGGCGTTTCGTCCTGCATGTGTAGACTCACCCAAAAAATGGTGCCAAGCCGCTCTCTCGCAGCGGGAAAAACGTACGTCAGGCAATTTGTGTGTGGTATTCAATACCAAGGCTCAGAGACCCCATGCAGCTTCCTCGCGTGTCAATCCTCCTCACCGACCCGCTGCTTTTCAGAATATCGCTGTCCCCTTCGGTGACATACACAAGGCCCCGGCGTCCGTCTCTCACAATCCAACCAAGAGCCAATGGCCG
Source organism: Eptatretus burgeri (assembly GCF_056783735.1). Taxonomy (NCBI): domain Eukaryota; kingdom Metazoa; phylum Chordata; class Myxini; order Myxiniformes; family Myxinidae; genus Eptatretus; species Eptatretus burgeri. Next base: position 75,094,409 of record NC_140972.1, on the reverse strand, counting down.
GTGTCTTGTTCAGTATGTGAGCCAATTCGCCTCATATCAGCACGAATATAAGAATCGTGCAATCTTCTTGAATCGTCGAAGGAAAGCCAGCCGTAAAGCCCTGTTCTTACAGGCCATCTCCTATCTACATTCTCTCTCGACCGCGTGCGTCCCTTACACCGAACTGAACCAACAAAGCCACCCACCTCTGTCATCCAATATGTCAATGAAAGCCTGGATCTTAGTTGTGATCCAGGAAACCCATAATCCCAGCGGCTCCGACTCCTCATTCAGCACATTGAGGGCCGCCAAAAGGATATCCAGAGTCTCCGCAAAGATGACTGCATCATCTGCGAAATGAAGGTCAGAGATCTTCACATTCCCAAATGAAGTGCCGCAGTTTGATCTCTCCAACATTCTCCCCAGAATCCAGTCCATGGAAGCACTGAAAAGTGTGGGGGGCCAGTACACACCCCTGAAAAACTCCAGTAACAACTGGAAATAAGTCAGAGATGGTATCACCACATCTCACAGAACTTTCAGTACCAGAGTATCGTTAAGACAACAGATTGACCAGTTTTTCGTGGCACCCCACGAAGACCAAGAATCCTCGAGAGGGCATCCCGATTCACCGAATCAAATGCTTTGCAGAGATCAACATAGGCTGCAAGCGGCACCTGCCGAAACTCTCATCTGCATTCAGTGAAGACCCGAAGGGCAAGGATACGTTTAATCATTGACCCATTTGGTTTAAACCCTGACTGCTCTGGTGCCCAAGCAGATAATGGCAAACCCGATAAAGAATTTTCCGAGCAAAGACCTTGCCCCGGCACTTAGCAATGCGTCACCCCTCGGTAGTTGTTGTAGTCCTGGCGATCACCTTTCCCTCTCAGAGAGGGACAACAAGGCCCCTCTTCCAGTCAGTTGGGATGAGGCCTGTGTTCCAGGCAGAGCACAGAACTGCATACAACGACATGAGTACAGCATTTCCACCAGCCTTGAGAAGTTCAGCATGGATGCCACAGATCCCAGGAGCTTCACCCATTTTCAAGCGGTTCACTGCAGTCTGTTTTTCCACAAACGAAGGTGGATCAGAGTTGATTGGAGGGTCAGTAATAGGGATAGTAACACCTCTGACATCCAATTCAACAGCTGGTGGGTCAGTCTGGTACAGCTGCTCAAAGTAACCAGCCCTGCGGGCCTTCACTTCAGACTCTTCTGTCAAGAGCCCACCACCCTCTGCTCTAACTACAGTACACCGAGGGATAGGCTTGGAGGAATGCAATGTGCAAATTTCCCTAGAAGCAGGACGAGATTCACTTGACCGCAGGTGATGCTCCAACCCCTCACAGATTCCTCGCACATAGGCCTCCTTTTCCACCGTCAGCACACGTACAGTTTTACGCCTCAGCTCCCTGAAGAGCTCAACTGTGCCATTAAGCCTGGCCCTGCGATCTGCTGAATGGTATCCAGTGTCCCCTGAGAGAGAAAATTATTTTTTAGCCCTTCAGTGAGTTCCAAAACATCCATCGGCAATGTCAAGGATGGTGATCTTGAAGGTACTCCACAACTCTTTAGGATTCCCCAAAGCAGCCAGACCCTCCAAATTCCCACTCAGCCTGTTCGCAAACTCCTCAGTTGCCCTCTCATCCTTGAGCTTGCCAACATCCGGCCTAAACTGGGATGGTACCATTCTCTCAGATTTAAGCTGTAATTTCAGAGTTGCTACCTCAAGCCTGTGGTCGGTTTTGAGGAAATGAGCGCCCCGGTCGACCCTGCAGTTCTGGATCATCCTCCATTGACCATCAACGAGCACATGGTCGATCTCCTTTGCCATACCGCCGGCGTTGGAATACCAAGTCCAGTAATGAGCCTGTGGGCTCTGAAACCACGATCCAGCCACCCTAATCCTTGATTTCTTGCAAAGTCAAGGAACTTAGTGCTACTCTGGTTCACAGTTCCTGACCCATGGGAACCAACACATGTCTCATAACCATCCCTATCAATTCCAGTCGATCCAATTAAATCCCCCAAGACTAGAAGAGTATCTTGCCTGGGGCACTGATTAAGCACAGACTTGAGTGTGGCATGGAATGCTTCCTTTACGTTGAGATCACTCGCCTCAGTCGGAGTATATGCAGAGACCAGGGAAACGACACTCAAGGAGTGACGAATTCTCAGTCTCATAATACACTCGTTGACCAGAGTTACCTCAATTATCATTGGAGTCAGCTTATTGGCTACAGCTACAGCAACTCCTTGGGCATGTAAACCATCAGAGCGACCAGACCAATAGTAGATGTTATCACCTGCCATGATCGCGCCACTATCCGGTCTCCGAACCTCAGAGTGCTGCAATGAAAATATATGCATGGATGTCACAATCTTGGAGTATGATGTTCAAATGCTTGATGTCAGATGATAAAAGAGACAGGTTATCATCCTCTCTTAGGGAGAGGACATTCCAGGCACCAACCCGAAGTGACCGACTCAGGTTAACCCAAGGAGACTGCCATCTGGTGGACGACACCTCAGCACCACCCGACATACACTAATGCAATCTGACAGT